>NW_016804554.1:1361819-1394774 GCF_001698545.2 Rhinopithecus bieti | reverse complement strand
GTTATTCTAGTTAGCAGTTCCTAAAACCTTTTATCAAGGTTTTTAGCTTCCTTGCATTGGGTTAGAACGTGCTCCTTTAGCTCAGAGGAGTTTGTTATTACTCACCTTCTAAAGCCTACTTCTATCAAATTCATTCTCCATCCAGTTTTGTTCCCTTGCTGGTGAGGAATTGTGATCCTTTGAAGGAGAAGAGGCATTCTGGTTTTTGGAATTTTCAGCATTTTGTCCTGGTTTTTCCTCATCTTCACGGATTTATCTACCTTTGTTCTTTGATGCTGATGACCTTTGATTGGGGTTTTTGCGTGGGCATCCTTTCATGTTGATGTTGATGTTGATGTTATTGCTTTCTGTTTGTTAGTTATCCTTCTAACAGCCAGGGCCCTCTTCTGCAGGTCTGCTGGAGTTTGCTGGAGGTCCACTCCAGACCCTGTTTCTCTGGGTATCACCAGCAGAGGCTGCAGAACAGCAAAGATTGCTGCCTGCTCCTTCCTCTGGAAGCTTCATCTCAGGGAGGCACCTGCCTGTATGAGGTGTCTGTCAACCCCTGCTGGGAGATGTCTCCCAGTCAGGGGGCATGGGAGTCAGGGACTCACTTGAGGAAGCAGTCTGTCCCTTAGCAGAGCTTGAGCACTGTTTTGGGAGATCTGCTGCTCTCTTCAGAGCCAGCAGTCAGGAACATTTAAGTCTGCTGAAGCTGCATCCACAGCCGCCCCTTCCCCCAGGTGCTCTGTCCCAGAGAGATGGGAGTTTTATCTATAATCCCCAGACTGGGGCTGCTGCCTTTCTTTTCAGAGATGCCCTGCCCAGAGAGGAGTAATCTAGAGAGAGGCAGTCTGGCTACAGCTGCTTTGCTGTGTTCAAGGCTGATCCCATATTAAGCCATAACCTCAAAGGGCTAGGCTTTCAAGGAAAAGGGGAATCAGAAACTGCTGGAAAGGTTGCTTTGGAACTATACACTGGAGAAGGAGAAATAAAGGAAGGGAAAAATTACTCTCTGAAAGTTTTGGACACAGACTAAATTTTGTGCAGATTTGCAGACCGAGTTCATATATTTTGGGTGGTCCAGGGAAACCTCAAGCCATTAATTTGTTTTAGGGTGGTTCTAACCTGGCATTGTGCTTCGTTTCCAGACAGAAGAAAATTCACATTCTCTGTGGAGGAAGGTAACTGTATTCTAGACCTCAGGGAATCCCCACAAATATTTTTCTGGACAAGTGAAAATTATATTGTCAAAAATCAAGTACATAAGGCAATAGAAAATTATAAGTAGAAAACATTAGGACTAACAGAAAAAAATGGTCTACAAAGACTCAACATATTGAAATAATTGGGCATAAATTGTAAACATCTATGCTTACTCTATTTGAAGAAATAAGTAACAAACACAACAACTCTAAAATTTGACTTACTAGACATAAAAAAGAGCCCAGTAATATTTCTAGACATGAAAAAAAAGGTAGCCCAAATTAAACCAAATGTCTGGATCTATAAGTAGAGGGAAAATGAATGGAAATATAGATGAAAAGAAAAGAAAATACATAGAATAAATAATGGGGAGACAAAAAGGAGAAAGGTACAAAAGGAGAGGTTAAAATTCATGGAAGAAGGTATAAGGAGAGGGAAAATGAGGACAAAGGCAATTTTTGAAGAAATGATTGAGAATTTTACACAACTGAAATATGCTAACCAATTATTCAAAAATCAATCAGATTCAAAACCCAAGTAGATTAAATATGAATGTCATACCTGGATATTTTACAACAAAACCTCAGAACACCAAAGAGAATCATTTCAAAGTGGCTAGAGAATCATGTCAGTACTTTCAAAGGAGCAATAGTTAGCCTGATTGCTGACTTCTACCATCAGCCATGAAAACCAGAAGCCATTACAATGATATTACCAAATATTTAGGGGGGAAAAAAACCCTGCCAAGTTAAAGCTCTATACCCAAAGACAAATCTGTAAAAAATAAAGATGAAATGAGATCATTTTTAGACAAATAAAAATAGGGCACGTTTACCCCTAGCATACAATCACTAAAAGAAATTCACAGTAGGAAAGGGTGAGCCCAAATGAAAAACCTAAAATGCAAACAGAAATGAAGAATAAAGAAAGTAATAAATACAGGATAAATATAAATGAACACTTACTCTAGGTAGTAATGTAGAGTTAAAGCATAGTATAAAAATACATGATAATAATAATATGTTAAATGAGAAAACTCAGTGAAAGCATTCTATGATCCTTTATTATCTGGCATGAGTGTAAATGTATTGATGAACTTTAGAATATACATATTTATAGTTAAATAGTTATAACTTTTGTTTTGGTTTCAGGGGTACACACCAGGTTTGCTTTATAAATTGCTTATTGTGGGTGTGTGGTATACATATTATTTTGTCACACTGGTAATAAGCATAGTACCCAATAGGTAGTTTTTCGATCCTCACCCTCCTCCCAGCCTCCATCCTCAAGTAGGCCCTGGTGTCTGTTTTTCCCTTCTTTGTGTTTATGTGTACTCAGTGTTTACCTCCCCCTTACAAGTAAGAACATGTGGTGTTTGCTTTTCTGTATCTGTGTTAGTTTGCTTAGGATAAAGGCGCCCAGCTCCATCCATGTTGCTGCAAAGAACATGATCTCATTCTTTTTTATGGTTGCATAGTATTCTATGGTGTATTTATACCACATTTTTCTTTATTCAGTCTACTGTTAATGGACATTTAGTTGATTTCATGTCTTTGCTATTGTGAATAATGCTGTGATGAACATAAGCCTGTATGTGTTTTTATGGTAGAATGATCTATATTACTTTGTGTATATACTCAGTAATAGGATTTCTGAGTCAAATGGTAGTTCTAAGTTCTTTGAGAAATCTCCAAACCACTTTCCACAGTGGCTGAACTAATTTACACTCTGAACAGCAGTGTATAAGCATTCCCTTTTCTCTGTGGCCTCACCAGCATCTGTTATTTTTTGACTTTTTAGTAATAGTTGTTTTCACTGGTGTGATATAGTATCTCATTGTGGTTTTGATTTGCATTTCTCTGATTAGTGATGTTGAGAATTTTTTCCCATTGGCTGCATATACGTCTTCTTTTGAAAAGTGTTTATGTCCTTTGCTCCCTTTTTAATGGGGTTGTTTTATGCCTATGAATCATAAATATGTAGGTACATACATTTTAATCTGTATATTATATTTCATAATAAAGTCAATACAATGCTTAACCCAGTGATTTTGTTCATTGTAAACTGATGGTCTTCAACTTGAGTTAGCAGGACTCTCGATGCTACCTCGCAGTTCTGCCTGTTCTCAATTGTCATATCCCTCACATTCCCCTCAGGAACTAACTCAAATATCCCCCACATTTCTCCAATCTCCTACTCTTCCCCTGCTTCCAGTATCTCATCTTCAGCACCTTACCTTACCTCTTTGTTTGCTTTCTTCTCAATCTGCTAAAACAGTGGTTTTCAAACATTTTGATCACAGGACCCCTTTAAACTCATGAAAATGGATGACCTCAAAGAACCCGTTTTTAGGTGGATACCCACAAGGTATTACCTATTCTGAAATGCTGAACATTTTCAAAATGATACTCTGTCCTATTTATTTTCACTGAAGAGAAAACTTCACAAGAGCAGAATTTGTGTTACTAACCTTGAACTCCCTGGTACCTGACTCAGAACTCGATAACCAAAACAAAAAGTATCATTAATTCTAAGATTCTCCTTTAGGTGCTTTGAGTATATTTAAAACAAAATGAAAGAATAGTTTATGAAACAAAAGTATAAAACCAATTCACTCCATTCTTAGGAATACTCAAAAAAGAAAAAAAAGATCCAATTTCACACTCCAGCTGAAGTCTGTCCTATATCTGAGAAAATTGCCCCAGGTGTCCACAATGGAACTTCTGCTTGAGATTCTAATATGCTAAAGATGATTTCTCAGGAGATGTTATTTCTCTGAAAAGTGACTGAGAAAGAAGCTTTGTCAACAGCAAATTAAAATAAAGCTGAGGTACAAAATTACTATTTTGGCCAAATGTAGTGATTTTATTCCATCTCTAGGAAAAGAAAGAGATCTGTAAGTATGCCCAGGAGGAAAGCAGGGCTGATCAGGGATGCACACGAACTGCAAGTGAGTGTGTGATGGCTTTGCTGCAAGACTGTCTGCCCCTTGCCTCTTCTGAATGGAGATTTGTATTTGAGAATTTTAATCTCGCAAAGCCCTTGAAAAGACTATACAAGATAATGACTTGCAGCAAATCATTATATGTGTGAATAGTGCTATAGTCAGATTCTGGTGTCATTTCACACATTATATTTGTATTATTGCTAGGTAGGCTGCTGCTGGCCCTAAGGCAATGTGTGTGTGTTTCTGTGTGTCGGGGGGCAGGGGGCTGGGTTTGGGGAGGTCTTTAACAGGGAGGATGGGTGAAAGGCAGTGGGAGGAAGAGGTAAGTAGGGGCAAAGCTGGGAAGAGGTATATGTGACTTGTCCTTGCAGATTTAATATCTAGGCCATCCTGGGAGACAATTATACACATTGAATTTAGATGTTACAAATGGGATGGGATGTAGCTGGTGATGTCTTAGTAAATAAAAAATTGGTGCTTAATGCCACCCAAGAAGTTACTTGCTTTAAAAAGTAAAGTTAAAAGGATGATTTCATTATTCATAAGTACCCCTAGTAGAAACAAACAAAAAATATAACTTGTCTCACACCTGAGTCTACCATTAAATCTGAAATATGGTTTGAGAGGCAGAGAGAACCAGCTTCCCTGCAAAGCCTTAAGCGAGCCTTTTGTGCTCTCCAGCTTTCATTGAGTACACGGGTTGCCCTAGTGATGAATGTCCTGCTTTGTGTGGTCTCAGCATTTTTTTCTGGAGAGGCTGTTTTTAATGAGAAGGTGAATAGAGGGGGCTTCTTTTGAAACTAGGATAAGAGGAGAGCCACTTCTGAAAATGCAAGCATAATGGTGCCATTCCTTCTCACAGAGATCTGACAATCGCCCCCTCTCTTTCTGTCTGTCTTTCTCTCTCTCTCTTTTTTTCTCTCTCTCATTTCTCTTTTTATTACTAAGTAGCTTTCAGTAGCCTGCTTCGGCTTAAGTACTGTTTTGGATTGGCCTATGGTCTCAATCCCCTGGGATCCTCTTTTAGAAGTAAAGAGTAACCAATTAGATCTCATTTTGTCACTCTGGCCTCATCTTCTTTCCTGTAAAAAGGGATTATTCTTGATGTTTTAGGGTAGGACACACCCCTGCTCCTTTCTCCTATTTTAAAATGCTGTACTTTTTCAGATTTACCCACGCACTAAGAATTATGCTTCAGCCCGTTTGAAGCTTTCTTCTCCTTCAGGATCCATTGTGCAAGGCAGGAGTGGGAGAAAACCATGTAATTGCTGTATTTTAGGACTCGCTTGAGGCTAGCTTTGATTGAACACACACAGTAAACTCTTGATTATCCATGCTAATGGAAGGAATAGTAATTCAGACCAGACACATTGTTTCTATCTGACTTTGAAATGTGTTAAGTGATTTTTTTTGAAAGCAGTAGCAGGTGGTTTACTTAGACTATATTAATAGTGAAATTTCTTTTGTGATGCCACTGTTTTGGTAGACAAAATTGTGAGAGACACCATTTTCTTCCTTCCTCTTCCTACTCCACAACCTCACCTGGCACAGACTCCTAGTGCCTTCACCTTACATATTCCTTTTTATGCCCCCCTTCTCTTATAAAAATGAACTCTTAGGAAATTGGTGAATGGGTAAGGCCAAGTAACTAATTAAATGAGCATAGGGTCATTTAAATAGGAGTGAAATCCCAAAACTAAGAAAACAAAAATGACAAATATTTGTATCATATTCAATATTTGCATTAAAAGGGTGTCCAGTTTCATGATGGTAAAGTATTTACTGTTTTGATGTTACATATTTTTTTTGTTTGTTTATTGCTGCATCCCCAGTGCTAGAATAGTGCCAGGCATGTAATATGCACTTAATAAATTTTTGTGGTATAAATGAATGAAAAATAATTTTCTTATTTATTGACACAGGGTCTCCCTCTGTCGCCCAAGCTGGAGTGCAGTGTGTGATCATGGCTCACTGCATCTTTGACCTCCTGGGCTGAAGCAATCCTCCCATTTCGGCCTCCTGAGTAACTGGGACCACAGGCATACCCGATGGCACCCGGCTAATTTTTAAAAAAAATTTTGTAGAGATTGGGTCTCTGTATGTTGCCTAGGCTGGTCTTGAATTCAAATAATCTGCCCTCCCTGGCCTCCCAAAGTTCTGGGAATACAGGCATGAGCCACCGTACCCAGCCATAATTCTCAAAATGCTTCTTCGTGTACTTATTTTTTTTTTTTCTATTCCTGCAACTCTCCTAGAATATAGATGTCACAGCTATTATTAAAATAATTATTGATTTATCTTCCCTTTTGCTTATCTATGACTAATTTACATATAAACATATGTAATGTTCCTTATATATTCTAATTCCCTATAAATAGAATATATAATAATGGAAGGATTTTGTTTTAAATGGACAGTCTTTTTGAGCTTATGCTATTTTGCACTTTGCTGATTTGTGAGACAAAGTGCATCATCACTTTGGAGACATCATCTTCATGGAGACAGCTTTTCTTTGGCAATAAGTGACAAAGTGGTATGCTGCTCACGGGCCATTTCTATCACCGGAACTAATCTGTCACAGTGTGTTTGTGTGTGATAACCCACTTACTGCACAGAGTAATAGGAATCCCAGCCAAGCTATGCTCACTCCAGTCTATTTTTTTCTTAATAAATGGAGTTAAGCAAAAGATCTTTCAGATTGTGCCATTTTAGTTGAGAGGAAATCAAACAGAAAGAAAAGGTTAAAATGGAATAGCACTCCTTTTCCTTGGTGATCTGCTGTAAGGAATGTAAAATGGCAATGTTATATTACGGTACATGGCTTCTGATTTCTCCTGAGGGTGGTGGAAATTGGTTTGGATTCAGGAACTCCCCGCATGCGCATGTTGTGCTAGTGGAGTGAGTTAATTGCTTGGCTTTGGAGCCAAATCTGGATTGAGTACCAGCTCTCTTACCAACTTTATCTATGGAGCAATTTACTTAGGGCCTCTCAGCTTCTGTTTGCTCATCTCTAAGATGATGATAACAATAGCATCTATTTCACTGGCAGAGTTAAATTTTAGGTAAATTTTTAGAAGTTTGCAAATAATTTCATACCTGGTGCACACACACAGTTGTTATGGCTTTGATTAACACTCATTGAGTATCTACTGTGAGCCCAGAGTCACGCCAGGTAATTTTCATACGCTCTGCAACTTCATACCTACATCAACCTACTTTTTCCCAGTGAGAAAACTGAGGCTTACAGAAGTTAAATAATATACTCAACATGACCCAGCCATTGGGGTGCTGGGAATTGGGATCTCTCTCTTTGCATTATATCATGTGACCTCTCTGGGGTTTCGATGCCCAAACAAGTTGAATCCATTCCACAGCTGTGTCCTCAATAATAAATACCTCACCTTAAGATATTGGGGAAATAAGACACAAGAGCATTTATCAAAGCAGGGATTTATTGAACTCTCTGGACATTTCTTCTCTTTCATGTTCTTTGCGGGGGTGTTTTTGGTGCTGAGGCTTGACAGGGCTCAGCTGAAGTGACACTTCCTCAGAGAAGCTTTCCCTGACCACCCCTTTGGGGTTGTTATTAAACCATACCACAGCTGCTATCGTGGCATTTATCATGGCCTGAAACTCGGTGTATTTGCTTGGGTCCTTGCCTGTTTAACCCCAATTCACTGTAAGGTCTCTGAGAAAAGGAACTTTGCTTTGTTTACTGCTATATTTTCAGTGCATGGCACAGTGCTCAGACACTGGGAAGGGCTCAATAAATATACGATCGACTTACAAATGAAGAAGTGCAACTGCTGTGAAAAGGCTGCAGTTCTGGGAGGCAAGCTTTGTGTTGGAGCAATCTCACTGCCAGGCTTTCAGTAATAGATAAAGAGGTGGGGGTGGGGTGAGTAAGAGCTGCCTGAATTCTCTGCCCGTAGGTCTGCTTCATGCCCTTTTGATGGCAGGAGGGAGCTGTCCTGATTTTTTTCTTTCTTTTTTTTGGCCAGGGAATGAGGCCTTGAGGTGCAGCTTGTGGCTAAATATGTCCCAGCTCAGCCTCTGCTTCATCCTCATTAACTCTACTTCATAGCTGGCCAGAGGGAAAGATTAATTTAGTGACCAAGCTTAATAAATAGATGCTTCTGGTCTTACGTTGCATGCATTGCTTTCAGCGGCTGAGAGCTCATTGAAGTGCCAGTTTCAAGATGTCAAGGGCAAGCAGCTGGGCTTGAGGGAAGTGCAGAGATATTTCTGCTGAGCCTTTGTTCCCCAGCCCATCTTGCAATCATCAAAACTGCAGCGACGACAGGAAAAGCCTTCAGCATCCATTTCCTGTGTAGCCTAAAAACCATGTTTCTGAAACAGATTGCCTTCGTAAGACATTGCTACATACATGATTCTTCAAGCATGTCAAGCCACTCTTGCCTACAATGTAGTGTGGGAAAATTTTAATATTTGTCACGATATATACATTTTTTTTTGTCAACACATGGCATCTGACACAGAAATCTCTACTCTCTTCCCTGTGGAAGGCCTTGGAGGAGCTTCTACTTTGAAGGGAGCTTGATTCTGGGCAGCCATCTCTAGTGTAAATTGAGTCTGAGGTACTAGACAATAAACAACATTGTATCCCACAGGGTCCGAGGTGACCTGAATAAGTTCCTCAGTGCGTCCACCATAGCGATGACATCATTACAGTATGTGTGTGTATGCCCATATCTATGTGTAATTGTAATGTATAATTAATATGGAGCTAAAATTAAACTCCTGGGTGAAAAGAGATGGGCAGGCTGAAGAGGCTGAGGAATATTAACCTCTAAGTTGCAGCTTGGTTGCAGCAGCTGTAGGATTGCAGTGCTCTTAGTATCAATGGGTGTGTGTGTGTGTGCATGCGCGTGTGTCTGTGTATGTGTGTGTGTTCCTTTTTGTTAATGTTTCGGCCGTGAGGAATGAGAATTTTGCAGTTTATCCACCCTTCATCCCCTCCAAGCTCCCTAAGAAGCCTTTGCTTCATTTAATCTTGTCCTCAGGCCTCTCACTTATGTACTTTCATTTTTCTAGATAGTGTAATTAATTTCTCTCAAGTGGGGAGACTGACAAAGCAGGCAGAAACAGGACATAAGCATCACTTTCCTGTGGCAGTTCTTTCACTCTCTGTTGGCATTGGCTTTGGCCAAGAAAGTATGTGACCCGGAAGGAGTTCCTGACTCTTGTTCACAAATACTGCTCACAGCACCCTTCACATTCTTTGATCTTGAAGAGAGGTGACCATGGAGCACAGCTGTTGCCCTTGATTATGAATGAAGTTTGACTCTTAGAGAAGGTATTCTTTGAGACAATTATCTAGGTAACTGAGCTTATTTTTGTTTGTCAAACCCATGTATCACTTTAGCCTCTGTATTAAGAGTTGTGCTAAATGTACATTACTAAGAATATAGAGAAAGATTATTTTCACTTCTTTTCTTCCCTAATGACTATGTTAAACTTGTGGGCAGGCAGGGACTAAACAACCATCTGGCAAGACATGGCTCCTTAACTCCCACTTCTGTTGTCTACACAATGACGTCTATTTAGCCAAACGCACTACCACTTTCTACCGAAAGTCATAGTTGTTTAAGTTATCCATCTCTTGTCTACCCCCCCGCTTCTCTCCATTTGGACAATGATCCTATTTCTTATTAGTTTTAATAACCTCTGGTTTCTAAGGAAATTTTCTAGTCCACTACTAGAGCACTTTCTAATAAGGCATACTACCTGCTTATCACAACATCTTACGATTCACCAATTCCAATAAGGGGTGTGTGTGTGTGTGTGTGTGTGAGAGAGAGAGAGAGAGAGAGATTTAACAGAATCATTCCTTGACACTTGCTGTGTCTGCAGCAGCAACTGCTACATGATTTTCAAGTTTCTCTGTGTTCTGCCTTTGTCACTTTGATCTCAAACAAGCTATTAAACAACTCTGAACCTCGGACTCCTCATTAGTAAATTGGAATAGAGAAGCAAAGTTTAATTCTCACTGGGCGTTGGAGATTGGCAAAGCATCCAACATAGATGAAAATCTTCAGTATATTTTTTATGTCTTTGCTGAAGTAGAAAAACCAATGCTGAAGTTGCAAAAATATGCATCTTGGAATAGATCAGAATGTATATTTAACTGACTGGAAAGTCCATTTGACAAAATTAGTTTGAATCCTACATCAAATTTGTTGCTATTAAATTGTTATTTTGACAATATAATTTTTGAACTATTTTAATTGCCTGTAATCCCAGTATTTTCGGAAGCTGAGGCAGGTGGATCACTTAAGTAAGCCCTGGAGTTCAAGACTAGCCTGGGCAACAGGGCAGAAATCCCATCTCTGCTAAATATACAAAAATTAGCTGGGTGTGGTGGCACACACCCATAGTGCCAGCTACTCAGGAGGCTGAGGTAGGAGAATCACTTGAGTCCTGGAAGGCAAAGCTGCCATGAGCCGTGATCATGCATGGCACTGTGCTGCAGCCTGGGCGATAGACTGAGACCCTGTCTCACATACCAAAAAAAAAATTAAAAGTATAAAGTGACTTTTCTGAAAGGTTCAAATAGAAAAGAAAGCACTAAAAATAATACCACAAAATATATCATTGGCCAAGTATGGTTATTTTTATGATTCTTATATTTACATATAGTTATTGTTACATTATGATTATGGTGACAAGACTTATTTATATTTACTTATATATGGTTACTTAGAAAATTTAGAGAATTATATGATAAATGGTAGTGGACCCAGAGTATTTATAAAAACAGGCTTAGAAGAACAATCTGATTGAAAGAGCTAGAGTTGATTTTACTGTTAATGTTTGCATGGCAGACCCACTGTTTTTATGCAGTTTGTATTCTTATTACGGATGACTTTGATGCTGATGAAAATATGGCACTTGTATTAAAGCTGCATTTACATAGCAAGCCCAGTGTTATTACTTAACTGGTATGCTTACTGGAGACTTTGAGTACATTGATGAGCCAGTAGTGGTGCTGCAATTTGTTTTTGCCACCACTGTAGAGAAATTCTGTCTAAGATATATTTAGTTTCTGTTTTAAGTAGAATTTGTTTAAAATATAGTGTGAAGAATAGACATGTAAAGAATTCAAATGTTGCCAGTTTCACTCACCACTAATTCCTTGACTTGGAATGATTTTTCTTTTCACAGAAACAAGGTGTTTGAAAAAAGTAGTTGAGAATTGCAAATGTGATATTGGAGTTACACACGTGCTGTGATTTTTTTTTTTTTTTCCTAAGACTACAATATGTTTGCAGGATCTGTGATGTTTGCTCACTTTAAGTCTGGATGCTTGGATAAGCCGAGGGTTCTCTAACTCTATGTTGAAGAGACAGTAAGATTATAGTTTTTTAGGTTTTCTAAAAGGCCATTTATTTTTTTCAGATTTTATGTTGGCATTTTTTTAAAGAGACAGTAATGTGCATCAGGAATAAGGTAGATCTTGCATCTTGCACAGAAGATACACATTTTAGAATTCATCAAACCAAGGTCTCAAGGCACTTATGTGATTTGACTTGAGGTCACTCTGTCCCCAAATCTTTCATTTGTTGCACATGGTACCCAAAACCCTAAGATATCTCATATCTTTTGGTGAAATCGCTACATGATTAATCACTAAAATATAAACTGGAGAAACTGCAGTATCTATACTAACTTTGCAGACTCAAATTTATAAGACTTGTATGTATGTGACTACCCTGGGAACTACATTTAACTTTCTAAATCAAAGAACTAAGCTTTGCAAAGGCAAAAGAATGACAGCACAGACTATACTATAGCACTTGTTACATCGTTTCTTATTTTATTCATTTAGTCAACAATATTAATCAATTAGTACTGTCTGTAAAAGTGGAAGATCTAAATACCAAGACTAGAGTAAAATTTGCATTTTTTATACCAAACATCAGTCATTGCAATTTTTATTGATCACTACTTCTTTTGATCACTATGTAAATACAGTTACTCACTAAGAGTCTTAATTTTTAGAATAGGAACCCTTCTGGGACACTTATACAGAAGATACACAATCTAGAATTTATCAAAATCCATTCACAGATCTTACAACAACCAACATAACTCAGTGTTTGTTCTTTTACCAGTCGTAGTTACAATTCTGAGAACACCATCTATCAAGTCTGAGTTCTTACAACCACTCTTCCTTTTGATAAGCAAGAACAGAAGAAAAAATGAGAGGTATTGTGACCATGACATGCTCACAGTCACAAAACAAGTATAATTAACCTGTAGTTGAAGCTTATCTCCCACTTGTCATATTTTTTCTGCCTAGATCCCTAAACACTGAATTTAGAATCAGTATGTGAACATATTATGTGTATCTCCCAGTCTATCATTATTCATTTCTGAAGTTTTCAGTTCATTTCCCCAAATTTTCCATGTATTAAAAATGGCCACTTCTTTCTATTTGGAATTTGATGTGTCTAATAACACTATTCCCTCCCATCTAAGTCAGAACACACACGCAACACACCATATGAGACGTGCCACATGCCCCATGCACCCCACACACGTACACATAGACAGGAGGGGAGAGTAGGAGAAAGAGACAGCGGGTCACAGGAGACATGTGAAGAGAGACACAGATTTATTATGCAGATACAAAGTGGAGAGGAACACTAAACTTACATGGAAGCCACATGTGCTTGGTAACACTAAATTGAAGGGATTAAAAACAGCGGTAGAGCCAAGACAAACCTAGGTCTCTCTTCAGCAATACTTACTGCAGGCTCTGAAGGAGAGAGGGACCCAGAAGCTCTGAATTGGGCATGTCAGTTCCTTCTCCCAGAATCATCAGGCCGATTGTTTACTCCATCAGGAGGATTGAGTGAGAGTGGAGAAATACCAGGGGTATTACTCTAGGGGAGTTTCCCACACTTTTACTGGAATGGGAACATGATTTCTAGTAATAGAATTTTATCAGTTAACAATTTTCATTTATAAAAAAGGAAAACTGACTCAGTAACTGAAGCCAATAAAAGGGTGAATTTAAAAACTGGATCTTATATAGGTGACTCATGGAGCTGGAAAGGGTGAACACTTAGGCACTGGGATGTGTCAACACAGGGAAGCTTCTAGAATGATGGCAGCAGGAGCATGGGAGCTGTCTCTGTGGGTCTAGTACGACTTTCCAAAGGATTCAGCCACGATTTCCTTCAGCTCTGTGTGTTTCTGCTTAAAATTCAAATTGTGGGAGGTTAAGACTTATTAGTCTAATTTGGTTTAGATACCCACCTCTGTTGTCAAGGAGTTTATAGTATAATTATTGATAATTTCATCAATTTCTCATTGTGTGGGGAGGAGTCATCCACAAAGGAAATTTATGCTGGAAAGATTTTTTTTTAAGTAGTGTAAGCATTACATATTCTGATTAGGCTCTATTCTGAAAAAAGGATAATCTGTACATTTTATTAACATGGGATTATACCTATTTTCATTTAAAAAACAAAACTAGTATTCTTTAAATTGTCATATCACTTTGGAATGTCTCTTTGGAACAATAATTAAACTTATGCTCTAAGGCTTTTTGAGGGTTGATGTAAAAAGGCTACATGAAGGATACCTTTATAGGAAATGTAACTATGTGAAGACACAATCTTATTGTGTGGTTCACAACACAAAACTGTTTTTCATTCTAGATTAAGCATTTCCAAATTTGATAATGAAGGTCATCTAATCCATCATTTCTCTTTTTTGCCTTTGCTACCAGGAAACTCACAGCTTAAGTTTTTTGTTCAATTATTAAAATTCTTCTTAGCCTGGGTCTTTCTCTCACGTGTCTTGTGTGCTTTTATCCTTGATTAAATAGTATTTAGGCCTCTTACGTTATGGCTAATTTAAATTCCTTTTGGATGTAGGATGAATAGAGTAAATATAACTAGTTGATTAGCTGTGTGACTAAAATGGTTTAATGCATACACAGCTGAAACTTCACTGGAAAATGATATGGGACACTAAATGTGGATTGGTAGCTCTTGGCTGGACTGATACTTCACAATGCACTCAGTTGCTTTCCCAGAGTCCTATGAGTTGAGTGAACTTCATTAACTTCTCCAGCTTAAGGAGGTGTGTGTGTGGTGGGGGAGGAGGACCTGAGATCTGACACACAGAAAAGCTTTCCTGATAAGCCTAATGCTATCAGTAAGGAGAATTTCCCCTGCCCAGACAGTACTGTAGCTTCAGAACATAGGCCTGTGTATTCAGTAGTAAGGCTGTTTCTGGGTGAAAGAATGAAGTAAATAGTTTCCATCCTCTGTTCTTCTTTAGTGGTCCCACCTCTGCCCTAAGAGGCACTTTCTGCTATTGAGATGGTTAACTTTAGTGTCAAGTTGACTGGATTAATGCATGTCTAGAGAGCTGGTAAAGCATTATTTGAGTATATCTGTGAGGGTGTTTCCAGAGGAGATGTATTTGTGAGTCAGTGGACTGAGTGGGGTAGATCTGCCTTGATGGGAGGTTGGGGGGTGGGCACCATTCAATCAGCTGGAAGCCAAGACAACAAAAAGGGCAGAGGAAAAGCAATTTGCTCTGTCTGTCCTGGAGCTGGGACACTCTTCTCCTGCCCTTGGACATCAGAACTCCAGTTTCTTAAATCTTTGGTCTCTGGGACTTGAATCAATGTAGTGTCCTGCCTCCTTCCTCAACTCTCAAGCCTTCAGCCTTATACTGAGAGTTCACTACTAGCTTCCCTGGTTCTGAGCCTTTCTGACATGGACTGAGCCACAGTGCCTGCATCCTGAGGGTCTCCACCTTGCAGATGGCCTGTTGTGGGACTTCTCAGCCACCAGAATCATATCAGCCAATTCCCCTAATAAACCCCCTCTCATGTATCTATATCAATCTGTATACCTATATTCTATGATTCTGTCTCGCTGAAGAACACTGATTTATGCAATTATGAACTCTATCCAAACTCTGGCCTTTGTTCTGTCTGCCTCTTCAGTTTCCTTTTTGGGTGGCAGGAAAACAATGGCTCCTTCTTAGGAATACAATCGGATTTTTATGAAGGTGCCTTAATGCCTATAAAGGATTATTGGTGTGGGACCTTTGAGAAGAATGAAGTTGGTGGGAGTAGCTTAGAGACCAATGTCTTTGATTGGGTTCCCACACAGCCTCTAGAGGAAGTAATGCAGGAAGGATCGAAATTAACCAAAAAAGAAGGAATGCTTGAGCATTTGCTATGATCTAGCACTATGTGCAGTGCTTGCCCCTTTGTTATTCCATTCAGTGGTGGAATATGTGATACAATATGTTCTCATGTACATTTCCTGAGGCTGTCATGTCTTACATCATTTAGGTCCTTGGACATTCTTCTCAACTTGAGAGTTTCATATTATGACACTTTGGGCTTCCATGGAAGTAAAGCCTGAGACAAGGACTTGGGTGCAGGCAGTTTGTTTGGGAGATAATCCCAGAAGTAGCATGCACGAATGAGAAGAGTGAAAGCCAGCCTAAGGTTGTGGTATCAAGGACCTTGCTGTAGACAATAGGGGCTCAGTTCTGCTGGGATTGATGAGACATGCTCAGAATGCTCCTGAGACTTGTCTGCCTGGAAGACAGGCAGGAAACTGGGGCATCCATCCACTAGCCCTTGCCTCTCCTTGGCTAAGGATTTCCCTGAGAAAGTAACTCCCTGTACTTCTGGACTATACCCAAGCAGACAGAATAGGCTCCTGCAGTATCAGAGAGGCCCTAAGCAGAAAAACACAGATTACGTTTGAGGTGTGGTGAGGGGAGGTGGTTTCACCTAAGCTTTCATATATTATATACCACAGCTGTCCTAAAATCAGAGGTGGTTTGTGATACAAGGTACTTGAGGTGTCTGCCAATGAAATAATGGGAAATATATCTTGGTCTCTGCCCCCAGTTCCTGGCACAGAGCTCCTAAAACCCTTAGAATTTCCTAAGCAGTAAGGGCGCTAGAAGAATCTTCTCTTCTAATATTTAACCTCTGCCCTGGTTACTGACACAGAGCTCACAATTTCCTGGGTTATGGGAACATCTTTTGCTCTAATGCAGAGACTCTTGGTGCGTTCCTAGATGGAAGCTTCTCAACAGAAAGGCGAAGTCATTACTATAAGTTTGAAGATTTCAGCCCCACCCCTATTCTCTGAAGAAGAGAGAAGGGCTGGAAATGGTTGATAACCTTTCATGCCCATGTGGTGAATCCGCCATAAAGATCCCTGAACTATGTTATTCAGAGAGCTTCCAGGTTAGTGAACACTTCTGAGTGCCAGGAAGGTGCTGCACCTCACTCAGTGGGGACAGAAGCTTCTACACTCAGGACCATTCAAGATCTTGCCCTATGTATCTCCTCATCTGGCTGTTCACCTGTGATTTTATTATATTCTTTATTAATAAACTAAGTATGAATAAATTATTTCCCTGAGTTCTCAGCCATTCTAGCAAACTAATCTAATCCAGGAAAGGGTTATGGGAATCCCGGATTTATAGCCCATCATAGGTCACAACCTGGGACTTCTGACTGGCATCTGAAGTGGAGGCAGCCTTGTAGGATTGAGGCCATAACCTGTGGGATCTGATGCTCTCTCTAAGTGGGTAGTGTCATAATCGTATTAAATTAGAGGACAACCTACTGATGTCTGCTGAAGAATTGCTTAGTTGATGTACGTGGAAATACGTCCACACATCTGATGTCAGAAGTGTTTTGTTCAGTGGTGTGTGAGTAGAGGGAAAAGAGTTTGGTTTTTCCTCTTACTGCTATCATGCTTACTCTGGTTCATTTACCATTCCTTTTGTCCATCCATCCACTCACGTAAATACATTTATTTAGCACCCATTCTATTCCAGGAAATGTGCTAAGCCCTAGGAACATAATGGAAAAGCAAAACATGATCCTCATATTTAAGGAGTTTATGTGTTGAGGAAACAAATGAGTTCATAAAAAGTAGCAAGAGTCAATTTCCATTAAAACAAATATCAGGGACATTTCTTCTGGGAAGAGTCAGAAGGTTCTTCTTTCTGGAAGAAGCAAAATGTAAGGTTATGGAAAAGCTAGGTCAGGCATTACCATTAAGCCTCGTATGACTGGTCTTATGGTGCTAAATAAAAGCTGGATTGGTTGGAATTCTGATAGCTTTACCTATTAAAATTCAGCCTTTAGCAATTTCTGCCAAATTACTCATTAAGTATTAGAATTAGTTTTTTGCCACAGTTTGAATATTTGACTAGGTAATTGTTGGTTAAGATAACATTTCCATTCTATGGCCATCTTTTCTCAATTACCATTTTATTTTTTTGGCTCTACATACACCTTTGCTGAAAAACCAAAAGTTCACCTCTGTGAATAAAGTGACCTGAGTGTTGCTGATTGTTGAACTTTTTGGCAGCTTTGAAGTAAGCAAATGCCAATGAGAACCCTTCAAGGAGTCAGGGAGCAATTAGAGGCTGCAAACTGTCAGCTACTAACAAGGTCCAAGAAATTTCTTGCTGTGTGAGTGGATTTCCTAGGTTTGCCTGGGTTGGAGTTTAAATAAAAAGCCATTTTGGCTGCTGATGTCATGTTGCAGCATGCCCAGGTGTACTCTCCCACAGCGCAGTCACAAATGGAGACTGTTTAGCATCACTTGCTGCTGAGAACAGCTTAAGCTTGCATCTGAGGTGTCACTTTCTGCCTACTGTGGGAAATTCTTCCCAAATGGTCCTTGGCTGGCATCTTGCCCCAGCTAAAATCAATGTAATATATAATCCTTTGAATCTGGGCATGGGGCCAACATAGCAGGCACATAATTCTCATGTGACAGGGAAAGATGGACATGAGGGAGCTGTACAACATTATCTCTGCTATCACTTACACACTCTAAAATGCCAGGATCATACTGTAGAATGGACATTCGTGCTAATGATCTTTCTTCTTACTTTCATGTGGAGAGAAGATTCCCTGGGCATATCGGGAGAAATTCATTCATTACTTAATTCATCTATTCAAAAATATTAAGTTCTCACAGCCTGCTAGGCACTGCTGAGACCTGAACTTATGGTAATTAACAAGATTGAGAACATCCCTAATCTCATGGAGATTATATTACCATGGTAGAGGCAGGGAAGAGACATAAAATGATATAAACAAGAAAATGATAAGATTGATAAATGGCTATCTATTAATAGAAAGTAGAGTGATGTGATAGGGAGTGCCTGGGTAGATATTCTGAAGGCTGGAGGGTATGAAATGTTGGAGCCCGTTAGTGGAGCTACAGCACTGGGGGGCATAAA
Source organism: Rhinopithecus bieti (assembly GCF_001698545.2). Classification (NCBI taxonomy): domain Eukaryota; kingdom Metazoa; phylum Chordata; class Mammalia; order Primates; family Cercopithecidae; genus Rhinopithecus; species Rhinopithecus bieti. The sequence continues at coordinate 1,376,359 of NW_016804554.1, read as the reverse complement.
AGGCTGGCTGATGGTGGATGACCTGCATTGGTGACAATGATGTGACTGTGAGGAGTAGGGGGAGGATCATCTGTTGGGAGAATGTGAGTAATCAACCTAATCTGGATGGGATGATCAATGGGTATGAAAGGCAAAGGGGATAAGTAAAAGCTACCTTTGAGTTGGGAGCACAAGCCTCTTAGTGGCCTGTGGTGTTGCACCTGTGAGGGCCCTCTGACTTGCTGTGAGGCCAGGATGGCCCTCCTCTCCTCTGATGCAGTGTTGTATGGACTGGGACACAAGATGCAGATGCTGATTCTCACTGTGAACTGGGTGACAGAACTGAGGGCTTCTCCAGTTTTCAGGACAATTAAATCCCTTCATATACTCTGTCATCATCCTTTCCTTGAGGATCTATTCTCCTAACACTTACAGCATCTATCCCTTTATCCGTTAGGGAGGATGCATGAGCCAAGAGATGCATGATTTTTCCACTCTATGCACCTGCTGTGAACTGCAGGCTGGCAAGAAAATTTTCTGTCCCCTTCTGTGGCAAAGCAGAAAGCAAAATGTGGATATAATTGATTATCAAAAATATGTTATCAATATCTTAAATTTTTCCTTCTTGCGAGTTTCTGTCCAAATGACATCTCCTTAGAGAAGCTTTTTCTCACCATCTTGTCTAAAATACCCACTTAATACCACCCGTTTAGTCTCTTTTCTCTGTTATATACTTTTACTTTATTTGGGTTTACTTTTTATACTAACTTCTTGAGTTGGATGCTTAACTCATTTTCAATCCCCACACCCCCTCTATATGTGAATTTAAGATTGCAAATTCTTCTGAAGTATGACATCAGCTGTATCTAATTCTGATATATACTATTTTTAAAATTGCCATTCAACTCCAATTTTTTTTTCAAATTTTCATTATGCTTTAATATTTGAACAACATATTTAAAACTGTTTTAAGATTTTCAAATGCATGGAATTTGGAGGTTATTTTGTTGCTGATTTCTAATTTAATTTTATTTTGCTCAGAGAATGAGGTCTGTATTATGTCAGTGTTTGGTGTTTGTTAAGCTTTGCTGAGTTGTGTTTAATTTGATTATTTTTTGTAAATTTTCCATGTCTAGTTAGAAAGAATAGATGTTCCCTAATAGTACTGGATATTATATAAATCTAGTATTCTTATTAATTGTGATATTTAAATCTTCTGTCTTCAAATTTTTTATTTGATTTCTCACTTTCTGAGAGTTGTATAAAATTCTCTCATTATGATTATGTATTTTATTTATCTTGAACTTTTTTCTCATGTTTTTGTTTATGTATTTTCAAGCTGTGTTGTTAGGTGCTTATAGGTTCAGCATTTAGAGTGAATTCCTTTTATCGTTTTCAGATGCGCCTCCTTTTCCCTGGTAATACTTTTTAAAAATCATAAAGCTTTTTTTTCCTAATATTAAAAATGTAAGCCTGTTTTTTTTTTTTTTTTTTTTTTTTTTTTTTTTTTAACACAGGGTCTGGTCCTATTGCCCAGACTAGATAGTGCAATGGTGCCGTGATCTGGGCTCACTGCAACCTCCGTCTCACAAGTGCAAGTGATTCATTCTCCCACCTCAGTCTTCCAGGTAGCTGGGACTATAGGTGCGTGTCGCCACGCCCAGCTAATTTTTGTTTTTAGTAGAGACCGGGATTCACCATGTTGGTCAAGCTGGTCTGGAATTCCTGACCTCTCGTGATCTGCCTGCCTTGGTCTCCCAGAGTGCTAGGATTACAGGCATGAGCCACCGTACCCAGTCAAAAATGTAATCCTGGCTGGGAGCGGTGGCTCATGCCTGTAATCGCAGCACTTTGGGAGGCCGAGGCGGGCGGATCACGAGGTCAGGAGATCCAGACCATCCTGGCAAACAGCGGTGAAACCCCGTCTCTACTAAAAATACAAAAAAAATTAGCCCGGTGTGGTGGTGGGCACCTGTAGTCCCAGCTACTCGGGAGGCTGAGGCAGGAGAATGGCATGAGCCCGGGAGGCAGAGGTTGCAGTGAGCCGAGATCGTGCCACTGTGCTCCAGCCTAGGCGACAGAGAGAGACTCTGTCTCAAAAAAAAAAAAAAAAAATGTAATCCCACTTACAGAAAGTATTTTTCTTGGAATAACTTTCTACATAATTTTAGTTTCTCTTCTGGGGAGAGGGGGGACCTTAGGGTTGAGTGTTTTCCTTGTTACGGTATATAGGTGGATTTCTAATGAGCTATGTAATAGCCTCAGTTTAAATGACAGTTTTATTCTAGTTACTACTTTACTTGGATTTCTCTGCCATCCGAAATTGTGCTTTTTAATTTAGCTATCCGATCTTCTTGTTTTACTTTGTCTTCTTTTACGCTTCCATTAAATTAATAAAACTTGCTGTATCCTTTTCTTCTGGGTTTCTAATTATACATTTTATTATAGTCTTTAAGGATTTTTCCTTAAAATTTTAACATGAATTCTTAAGAAAATATAAATGTAATCAAACTCTCTGGCAAACTTTTTGCTATCATCAATAAAAGGGCTATTAGATGTCCTAATGTTGGTTACTACATCTCATATTCAGTGCTTATGTTGCTTGGTTGTGTCAGTTCTATTTTTGTGTGTTTGGTTTCTCTAAGAAGCAGAAGCCATGACATGATTAGATATGCAAGAGATTTAGTAGAGGAAATAAAGAGGTGGGGAGCAGGAGTAGATAGGGGGAGCCTTGAGGCCATAATGCAGGATTGACAGTGGTGAAAGGAGAGATGGAAGGAAATTGAGCAGGAAGAACCTTGGACTTCAATGCAGTTCTGAGAAGGTTTTGGTTAGGACGATGAGGAGTTCCTGAGCAAATGTTACCCAGCAGAAGAATTTCATATTGGACAAGAATGATCTGGCTCTGGTACCCCTGAGACTAGACCTCAGAGTAAAAGAAATAAGTCCAAAGACTCAGTAGCTGGGGCTGTCAGTTAAATATTCTCTTCTCAACAAATTTTCTTGAAAGGATATGTGAACGGCACACCTCCATGGCTTTCCACAGCCTTAGAAAAATATCTCAGACTCATATTCAAGCTAATTCTTTCTTCTGTTCTGTTTAACCTAACCATCAAATTTTTACTTTCAATGATTACATTTTTCAGTTTTAGAGGTTATATTTGTTTGTTTTTCAAATCTGTATAATACTCTTTTTCAGTATCTTAATCTCTTCTTATATTTTCTATACTCTTTTTTAACCATTTTAATTGTTTATTTTATAATTTAATTTGTATACCTCTCACTCATCTTGGATAGTTTTCTAACATGTCATAACTTTGTGAACTTATATTCCATTGATATTTTTTCTAAGGCAATATAGCGAAGATTGATTTGCTGCTGCCTGATTCTCTAGAGATATTTTTGGCTCAGAACATACTTTCCTTAATTCTTAGCTTATAAATTATTATACCACTCAACTGGACCTCAAAACTCACATGTAGTACAATCTTGGGCATATGGGATATTTATTTTTCCTATCCATGACAGAACCAAGCTTCCCTATAGTTTTCATAGGCAGATGGCTTAAGTTTTTCCAATCTTTCTTCCATTAAGGATGCAGCTCTTTTAGGATTTCAGGTTTATTCAGAGTCTCAAATTCAAGTTCTACTTCACATGGGCCTATCCTCTTTTCTCCTGTCCCTCTGTGTGTATTAAACCCAAAGCCCATGGCTATCAAGTCCTATATACAGGTCCAACTACCCTTGTCTTGTTCCGTGTCAGCTTGCACTGTTACTATTTTGGTTTTCAATTTCACCTTTGTTTCTTCCATTTTGGGATATCTCTTATTTTTTTTTTACAAACTTAGCCATACTTTTAAAAGTAGTTTTTTGTTTTGTTTTGTTTTTTTTAATGGCTTTTCTGGGTCTTTGCAGCATGAGGAATTTTTCGTATTGTATCTCCTCTGGGTTGATATTCCAGAAATCTCTCTTAAACCTGCCTTATTTTCCTGTTAGCACTTATTACTTTATCATATAGTGAGTTCTCCAGAAGCCGATGCTGAGATGAAGTTTATTAGGATTAACCTGTGAAAGAAAGTGGGAAGCAGTATTGGGCAGAGGAAGAAGTCAAACTGCAATGTGGGCCTGCTATAGCTTCTGTCAATCCTTTGGGGAGCTCTGGAGGAAATACTGCCTGTCAGAGTGTCTCCTGTTGAGCTAAAACGACTGAGTCTCTACATCTCCTCTTCCCTACTCAGTTACCAGGTACAGACTTTCTTGAGAAAAGTATGACCTTGAGAAAGGTGGTTCGTTGAAGCTGGAGTGGATCCTGAAAGAGGTGACAGCTGGAGCTGTCTGCTGACCACATTTCCGGCAGCTGGGCATCAAGTCCTTCCTTGAAGAAGGATCTGGATAGCACCTCTCTGTGTCTACCACACACTTTAAAATTTGTACTGTTTAGTCATTACTCACTTTTTTTCTTTTTCAAATAATGTAAGCCCTGTGTACAAAGCAAAACCTGGCCTGGAAGAAATAGAAAGCCTCTGTTGGTAAGCAGAGGGAAACTAGGTGGGATTAGTTGAGTAGACCTAGATTCTGAGGGGTCTTGAATAGTAGGAGAGTTTCAATTGATTCATTGGTGCAATCGTTTTCTATTGTTGTCAGAACAAATTACCATACACATATCTGCTTAAAACAGCACACAGGTGTATCTCACAGCTCTGTAGCTCTGAAGTCCGAGTCCTCTGGATCTCACAAGATTGAAATCGAGGTGTTGGTGGGGACAGGCTCTCAGCTGGAGGCCTTAAGGGAGAATCCACTTCTAAAATCATTTGGATTGTTGGCAGAATTCAGTTCTTTGCAGTCATAAGGCTGAGGTTTCTTTTCTTGCTGACTGTCACCTGTTACCCTCTTTGAGCTCCTTCAGGTCCTCTGAGGGGAGGAGTAGATAGGGAGAGCCTTGAGGCCATCATGCAGGATTGACAGTGGTGAAAGGAGGATGTATTCCTTGTCACTTTGCCTTCCATCATTGAACAAGCAACAGTGAGTTGAACCCTTCTTATGTTTTGAATCTCTCTGACTTTCTCTTCTGCTGTACTTCTTCTGCTTCCAGCTGGAGAAAGTTTTCTGTTTTCAAGGGCTCATGTGACTCAACTGGGTCTCCCAGGATAATCTCCCCATTTAAAAATCTGTAGTTTTAATTATACATGCAGAATTTCTTTTGTCATATGATATGACATGTCACAATATCTGGCATGGACATCTTTGGGAGCGTTATACTGCCTACCACTGCTGGAGAGCAGAGGCTTCAGAAGAACCTGACATGAAACACATGGCATTTAAATTGGAAGATTTATCAGCAGTCAGGCAGAGAATGGACTGTGAGAGGCTGCTAATCTAATAGAAACTGAAACTGTGAGGGTCTAGATGAGAGCAATGACAGAAGAAGAAGGATGTGGCCTTCAATTAAAAGATCCCGAAATATCTACCCAGACTTGCTGGCAGATTTCCAGTGGTTGGGATAGGGAGTGGGTTACATGAGATATTGTGTTTGAAAGGTGACAAGTTTGGTGGTGAGCAGGTTCAGTATTCTCATCCTAGTGTTAGGCTATCCAGACATCAGGGATTTTAACACAATTTTCTCTCATTGACACAGGGACAGCATTACATGGAAGAGGACTTGATGTGCATACATTCGTGTTTATTCTTGACACTAAGAACATTCATTCTAGAAACTCTGAGGGATAAGCAATAAGATCCAATTATCTACCCAGATAGAAAGTAACAAAAGTACCCATGATCCAAAGTAACTTTTTAAGCCCTAAATTATGTAACTTTAACTAGAGAATACAATCTGTAATTCTGAGCTACACACTTATCTCCTCCAGTGGATTTTACTTAGGTTGATATTCAATAAGTTTGTATTCTCTCAGTATGAACTAATTGACTTGGGAATTTCCTTTGGAAGCATGTTTAAAGAAAATCAGCTTACATAAGTTTTTCAGGAGAATATACATAAATATAAATAATTAAGAATGTGCTATTTTAAAATCTTATTACACCGTTGGTAGAAACAAAGATAAATCTTCCATGGGCTTAAGGTGAGTCTGACCAGGCATTATCTCAGATGTCATCTGCTTTCATCAATGAATTCCTGGCAGACCTGTAAAAAATATGTAGAATGAGTGATGTCCCAAAACAGAAAGGTCATATTTCTTTGTTTCCAGTGCTAAATTCTCCAGAGTATCTGGATGAGCTGGCTTTTGGCAGCTTGCATGACTGGCAATTTTTCTTTTAATACCTGCAGGCTTTAACCTTCAGGTCACTCAAGTTAATGTTGTAGAAGGGTTAGAGAAAAGTATTCTGAAGTAGAGAACGGATGGGAAAAGGGCAGAAAACGTTTGAGGGAAATGGACCAATTAGTTGATGAATTTGCTTTTTCATTTACTGTGCTTCTTTATTTCTCATCAGTAAATGCCAATTTTTATTCTGCTGATAGAGAAAAGCAGCATTACTTTCCAATAGGGTAGCCAGGTCAGGTTTTATGGTTCCTAAAATGACACCATGCAGTAAACTTACCTGCATTTATGGATAGAAATAGTTTGTTTCGTGGCTGAGACTGCAAGAATTTGGGCCAGCGGGAAGAAAGGAGGAGGCAGTGTTGGATGTGTCAAGTGGGAAGTCTCAAACAGTAGCAGAGGAGAAGAACTGATCAGCAAAGACTGGGTGTAAGGCAGGGACCTGAACCTGGGACCGAGGTAGGTGCCAAGAGATCCACCATCCTTCTGATACACATACTCTGTCATCTTTGAGCACATAGATGCCTTTCCTGGAAGTTTTCATTAAAATTCTAGGCAGTACAGTGGGTCCAGAAGAAGCATTTGAAAGAAGCAAAACACATAGAAAACTAAGTCGATAGTAGGAAAACAATTCCTGAAGCAATCAGTGGTAGGACGAGGATGAGGAATGAAAGGAAAGAACTTCTTAAAAGCAACTTTCCTTTTTGGAGAGGATAAAAAAAGAGACAGTGAGGCGTTAGGGCAGTGGGGAGGAGTGTTAGCTATTGCACATCAGTGGAGTAAAAGGCTTTAGAAGAAGATGAGAACCTTATTTGCATATTTACTGGAAATGTGTCAAGAAGAGTGAGAGCATCTCTGTATGCAAAACTTCACCCAAAATAGATAATCTGACTGAAGGAAATATTATCAAGGGAGCTAGCCTGCCTATTGACATTTATTTAACTCTTTCAGAAGAAAATACACTTTGGCAAGAGGTTTTTTTGGGGAAAAGAATGTATCTAATTTCCAAACACAAGAAAAGGCAACAGATTCAAAGCCAAGGAGTATTCTTAGATTGAACTTTCATAGTGCCTTAATTTAGTCAGCTGGAAAAGGGCTTCTTTAAAGTATAAAATTCTTTAAATTTTCTAAAAGCTTTTCATTTTGATTTTAAATCTGGAACTTATTGTGAAGTTGCCCTTCTATTAATTAGTGATGGCAAATATATTACTGAGAAGACTTATTGTTGGATAGAGTGGTGAACTTGTCCCTATATACTTAGCAAGTAGTGCTATTCCCTTAGCAAGTCACGGGGCCAAAGATGTGGGGGCATTTTTGACAAAAATATGAATGACAGTGCCCTACATCTATATAAATCACTAGGGACACAGCTCAAAATTTATTGTTGAATAAAAAAGTAAGTGGCAGAAGGATATGTACAGTGTGCTATTTCTGGATACATATAAGTAAAAAAAAAAAAATTGAAAGAAAATTATGTATATTGTGCTACTGGTTGCCTGGTGTGGAGGAGTTGCCTGTGGGACAGAAAATAGAGGACAAATGAGAAACAAGCTTGGTGGTTGTTAAAGAAAATTTCAGTTCTTTCCTTCCCTTTCCTTCCTCCCTTCCTTCCTTAAAAGAATACATGCATGAATTTCTTATGCAGTTTTATTTAAAATTATACGTGTCTGTGTTCTAGGGGAAAAGATCATTAACGGAAACTATATTTGTATGTGTGTGTATGTGTATATATTCTATCTATATATAATATATATTAAAGTTCAGTGTATTAAAATGCCAGTATGATGTCTCTGATCTTCTATTTCTCTATCAGCCATTCCTTAGAAGAAAATCATGATTAAAAAAAAAAAAAAGAAACCCAACCCATATTTTAGCAAACAGGGCAAGAATAAGGATTGGAAACACTTTGGGTAGAGAATTAAAGGTAATAAGAAAAACACATAAAGGGACAAATGGTGTAGGAGAAGACTGAGTGGAGAGAATATAGGCAAAAAAGAGCCATATGGGACAGTCAAAAGCATATACATATACCTCCAGGCACACCAACTGCAGTATTAAGTAAGTCGACCCAGTTGGTCACTATCTGGTAGTAAAACAAATCATTTGAAACCTGTGGGTTTAAAAAAAGTTTAATTTGAACCATATAAGTGTCATAAAAATTCATTAGGCTGAAATGCGAGAAAATGAATCTATAGCATTGGGTAGACCTGAAGCATGTATACCATAAATTTGACTAAAACATTCTCCTTTGTGTCTGTGTTTTGTTTTAAAAGAGGGGCCAGAGAAGACACTGGCTTTGAGAGGGTGGGAACATGATCCACTAAGAAAGGCTTTGATCTGTGAACACAGACTTCAGCATTACAGGGACAGATACTCCTTTCTGGTTAAAAGGCAGCTTTTGTCTGGAAAGTTCCCCTCTAGCAATACACAGTCCAAAGCAAAAGATATTAATAGGACTGCTGTGGGCATGAATCTATCTTCCTATAACTGATTGGTCTGTAATCTCATGCTATCCTGGGTCTTATAAATGAAACTATGTAAGTGAGACCATATAAGTGGAAAGTTGGTATGGCAGGGAACATACCTCTTGGATCACATTTCATTCTTTGGTTTTGCATTTCCATGCTCTTCCTATTTCTTTTGGAACGTTTTTCATCTAATCTTAAAGCTGCAAATGAAAATAGGTTAGCATTTGTAAATTATCTTGGAGACCTCATCCACTTTGCACTTTAACTGGTCATTTAATTTCAGTGACTAATAAATAAATCGATCTTAGATATAGAACTGGGGGAGTTAGGGATAAGAAAAGACATACTCCTAAGAAAGGCAAGGAACTAATGGATTTTGGTGAGAAAATAACCTTGGGTGCTTCAATGCCTCCTGCAGGAGGCATCCACCTCAGGTGGGTTTTGCATTGGTGTCCTTGAGCCCCTCCTTCACTGTGAAAGCTGAGCAGATATTCTGCTGAATAGAGCAGAAATAGAACTCTTCATGGAGAGTAGTAACCAAGCTGAATAAATCATGGTTTCAGAGCCTGACCTGACTTTTTTTTTTTTTCAGTAGAAATTTGTGCTCCTCTAATGGAAGGGTTTTGGAATACAAGGACATATATAATTTTCTGAAAACAATTAGATCTCTGTAATACAGGCACGTCTAACAATAAATATAAATTATTTGGCAAAAACAAATATGAAGTTTTATTGATAAATTGATGATTGCACAGGAACTCTAGGCCATACTGACTTTAATAAAACATTAAGTGGCTTAATTAAATCATTAATTCCACCCTCAGTTCCATTTTTCAAAAAGCACTCAATATGAAAATAAAATGGTTTCCTTTTTTAGCTGCTTCTCTTTCCTCTATAATTCATTAAGATGAGTCTATAGATTGGCTTATTGCTATTCTGTTATGAAGCAGTGGCTGCCATTTCAAGAATATAGCACTTTAAGCAGGATACAAGGAGGTATTGATCTGAAGGTGACATCTTCCTTCACTTTTCATAAAAGGTTTTTTTAATTCCAGAAAAATCTATAAGATGTGTATGAATGCAGAGGTTTATGTCACAACATTATTATAATACTAAAATAATTGTTAGCTTGTTTCTCCGATCTGTGGGGAAAACTTCTCGAAAGGTACGTGAGCAATCTAAAATGCGTATAATGGTAGTTACAATATATTAGCTTTTAAAATTAATTTTTATTTTATGAAAGTAATCTATGGCAAAAATTTTTTAAATCAGGCTTACAATGGAAAGTAATAATCTACCTTACCTTCCCTATACTTCAGTTTCACTCTCCAGAGGCAGCCATTTCTTTGAGTATATATCTTTATATTTTAAAATAATCTGTCTTAGCCTAGATCCTCCAAAAATAGTTAAACTCAAGAATCAGTGTTTTGATACTTTACTTGTGTGGCATAAGCCCAGGAAGGTGAAGGTAAGGAAAAAGGGAAGTCGGAACACAAAAACACAAAGCAATGCCATGTAATACGTCACCATTGGAGATTAGCAATCATATCACCTCCACATGTGAACTTCTCCACATGGGCTGTGATGAGCAACCCTCTCCCAAAATACTGTGGGGATGGGAAAAAGGAAGGATAATTGATCTGTTTGGCTTCCTCCTGTCTCCTTTTCCCCTTAAGTCAGAGTTCACTCCATGGGACATTCACTCTTTCATATGTGGGTATCATGTCATCTGACCCCTGGTGGTCACTGGAGAAGACCTACCCCACTTCCTGTGATGTGGCATTCCACTGAAGTCCAGGAGTGGAAGGGTGACCCAGTATGAATGAGCTTCGCGTGTTGGTGTGGGCCATACCAGGTGGTGGACTTCGTCGTAACTGCAGTCATTTGGGGAACTTGACAAAATGGTGGAGGTGAGGATGGTGGTTCAGCCTGTGGGGAGATAATACCTTCAGAAAAGAGATGGTGGGGTAATAGAAGAGATTGTACAATATACATGCTATGTTTTATTCCCTGATTTACCAATTGATGACATTAAATATTAAAGTCTTGATATTGGCTAATGAGTGTTTAACTCTCTTACACTTTCTTTCTTTTCATTCCTACTCTATTGTAGTTATATAACAATTTTGTTTTAAGTAATAGTCAATGTTTGCATTATTATGACTACATAAATTGTTATTGCTAAGACAAGTGAATATAATTATAATTTCTTATACAACTTTCATTTGGATATAATTATAATTTCTTTCTTATACAACTTTCATTTTTTGCTAACTACCACATTTTTATTTGCATTGTTTTCTAAGTACTTGTTCTATTATTTTTCATTACAACTGCCAATGAACTTTTTTTCCTTAATCTTTACACATTTCAGGCAGTCTATGAATTCTATTTTTTTTTCTCCAGACCTCTTACTCGGAGCCCTCAGTTCTAACTGCTTTAATATAGGCAGAATGTTTTTTTTAAGATCCAACGATGTGGAATCCTTGTTTTCTGGATTTTGTGTTTTACTTTTTCTTGGTTAACTTCCTTGTTTTGTTTGATCAAGTCCAGTCCACAGTGGTTACTTAAGCTAAATGTGATAGACCCTTCCAGTGCCCCTCCCTAATCAGTTTTCGTCTTGCCTTGGTAAAATGGAGGGTGACAATTCACTGACTCCTTGCAGTCATATTAGGGTCATTGATTAGTTCCAGCTAGTGGGCCCTGAGTAGAAGAGACCTGTGCCTGTTATAGGCCAAAGCAATTTCTTTCCCCATGAAGGAAGCCTTGTGTTGAGAAGGTCACAGATCAAAAAAAACAAGCCTGGATTGCCAGATTGCCATGGGAGACATTTGCCCTGGAGCGTCTCCTGGATTCACACAACTTCTGAGCATGTGAGAAACTTGTTTAACAGTAAGCATTTGGCATAGTTTGTAACCTGGCCTCTCCTGACTGATACAGAAATACAGTTTTGAGTTATTTTAGTCTGAAAACATTGTTATTCTGTCCTTACAGAACAGAATAACATTGATTGGATATAGAATTCTAGATTATAGAGAGATCCAATGTTATTCTAATTCTTACTCTCTTTTTGTATGTAACCTAGCTTTTCTTACTGGAAGCTTTTAGGATTCTGTCATTTTCCTTTTTTTGAGATAGAGTCTTGCTCTGTCACCCAGGCTGGAGTGCAGTGTGGCTATCTCAGCTCACTGCAACCTCTGCCTCCTGGATTTAAGTGATTCTCCTGCCTCAGCCTCCTGAGTAGCTGGGGTTACAGGCACCCACCACCCTGCCCAGCTAATTTTTTTTATTTTTAGTAGAGACGGAGTTTTGCCATGTTGGCCAGGCTGGTCTCAAACTCCGACCTGTAGTGATCTGCCCACTTTGGCCTCCCAAAGAACTGGGATTACAGCGGTGAGCCACCGTGCCCAGCCAAGGGTTCTTTTCCTATCTCTTGTGTTCAAAAAGTTCACCATGTTGCATCATGGTGCAGATCTTTCTTTTCCCTTTTCTTTTTTTTTTTTTTGTCTTTTATTTCATTGTGTTGGACACTATGAGGGTCAATTTAGAGATCTGTATCATTTGTCATCTCTGCTAAAATTTGTATTGTATCTTTGATTTTCCTTATTTTTTCTTATTGTAATTTTTATTAGTTGTATATCATGTAGTCTGGAATTACTCTCCTTTTTCATCATATTTTCTCTTATTTTATATTTCCTTTATCTTTTAGTTCTACTTTGTAGAAGAAATCCTGAATTTTGTCTTTCAATTTTCCCACTGGATTTTAAAATTCAATTCATTCCATTTTTACTCATGAGTCTTTTGTTTATATTTTATAGAATCCTATTTTTAATGATTTATATGTATTTGAATTGTTCCTCCTTGTATTGCCTCTATTTTTTCTGAGTTCTTTTGTCTTTGTTTTTTGTTTTTAAACCTTTCATTTTGGAAGTTTCCTAAATATCTGGTACTTTGCTGTCCAATCATTCAAGTATTATGCACTAAGGTGCCAGTTAGAACCTATGTGCCTGGGAGGTACTTTTTGACTAGTCTTTTTGGTGATAGAGTACTTCCAAATATCTGTAGATCTGTGATACCATTCACATGCCCCTGGGAAGATTCCCCTAATCACCTACCTCCTGAAGTACAAACCTGATTGCCAGCCTTTTTTGAAAACAGCGCAAGGAGGAACTCCCACTTAGGAGTATGAAGACCTTGCCTCAGTTCTCCAGATGCCCAAGTCTGGAGACTCCCTGGTTCAGTTTCTCAGATAATAAACGTCTGGCTTTCTATGGTGGGAAGAGAAGATGGTTACTTGGTTGTAAACAATGAAAGAAAGATGTGCCCATGGAAAGGTGGAACGAAATGTGTTATTGGGGCAAAAGAAGGTGGAAGAAGATGTCTGCAGAGAAGGGTGGGTCACAGGTGTGTGTGGCAGGGGAAGTTGGAACCTAGATGGGGTGAGAAGAGCATCCATACAGAGCATAGCCCTGCATGAAAACTGAGTCTCTGCAGGATGAAGAGGTTGTTCTTTAGGAGAGCTTTGTACCTCAGGATGTTGGAACCCAGTGGATGAGAGGGCCTTCACATTGGAATGGAAAGGATCATTTTCTGATGTGGAATATTAGAGTCTGGGTTGGGTGAGGAAGGTTTCCATGTGGTAAAAGATGTTGATTAGTGTCCTAGGGATGCTGTAACAAATTACCACAAACTTGACTAAAACAATATAAATTAATTTTTTCACAGGTCTAGAGACTAGAAGTTAAAAATTAGTTTCACTGAGTTAAAAATCAAGGTGTCATCATGGCTTTGGTCCTTCTGGAAGCTCTGGTGAAGGATCAATTTCCACAATTTTTTCATTTTCTAGAGGCTGATGTAGTCCTTGGCTTGTGGCCCTGCATCACTCTTCTGTTTTTCTTGTCACATCTCCTTTTCTGATGCTGGTGCTCCTGCCTGTTTCTTATAAGGTCCCTTGTGATGATATTGGGCCATCCTGGATAGTCCAGGATAATTTCTCCATCCCAAAAGCCTTAACTACATCTGCAGGGCTGTTCCTCTTTTCTTTAAAAGCAAAACAAAACAAAACAAAACATAAGGTGGTGGCCGGGCGCGGTGGCTCAAGCCTGTAATCCCAGCACTTTGGGAGGCCGAGATGGGCAAATCACAAGGTCAGGAGATCGAGACCATCCTGGCTAACCCGGTGAAAGCCCGTCTCTACTAAAAAATACAAAAAACTAGCCGGGCGAGGTGGCGGGCGCCTGTAGTCCCAGCTACTCAGGAGGCTGAGGCAGGAGAATGGCGTAAACCTGGGAGGCAGAGCTTGTAGTGAGCTGAGATCCGGCCACTGCACTCCAGCCTGGGCGACACAGCGAGACTCGGTCTCAAAAATAAATAAATAAATAAATAAAAATAAAAGCAAAACAAAACATAAGGTGGTATTTACAGGTTCCAGAGATTGGAATGTGAATAACCATTAGGGGGACATTTAAAACCTACTACTGATATGTACAGAAATATAAATGTTCATGTACACACACAGGCACAGGTTCAATAGCTCCGCCTGCTGAGAAGTCCTGGGAGGAGCAACACCCCAATACCAAGAAATACAACCAGTGACTAGGTCTTGGCTTCCACTGTATTTTGGGTTTTAGAGGAGAGGTATATTCAGGGACATATTTTTACACCTGCCTTAATTGGGCTGCACAGGGTAGAGTATAACCTTGAGCAGGGTGGCTATCTGTAGCTGGGGCACTCCCTGAAGTGTCTGACAGCTGACAGTACTCTTAATGTACAAAAGGAATCAGGTTTTTTTTTTTTTTTTTTTTTTTTTTTTTTTT
>NW_016804554.1:1345136-1361604 GCF_001698545.2 Rhinopithecus bieti | reverse complement strand
TTTTTTTTTTTTTTTGAGAAATGACTGATTCCAGGACTGGGGAGGGAAAGTACAGTCAGTCTGTAATTTTTTTTATGCCAGAAAGTAAAGAAACTCTCAAGGAATGATATGGCCTTATCAAATAGACACAGAAGACAGTTTAAAGGAACTCCCACTGACCAAATCTGAGATCATTTGAGCATCAAAATAAGTAATGATAAAGATAGATTATAATCTATTGAATAAAACCAGAAACCACTAATCCATATTGATATACATAACAAATTGAAAATTTGAACTATTTACCTAGTTCAAAAGTACCTCTGCACAATCTATTAGTTACAGGTGAATAAAGAATAACTTTGCATGGAGAAGCTTGGCAGACTTTACCTTAATCAAGTGATCAAAGTGTACATAAGTCATAAAGACCATATGCCACCTGACAGGAAGTGAATACAGTCACACATCTGTGATATTTTTAATCTAATTATCAGAATAACCCAAACTGAGGATATTGTGATGCAATAACTGACCTGTAAGCCTCAAAAGTTCCCAGTTAGTGAAAGTCAAGAAACTGTTCCAGACAGAAGACTAAAGAGATAACAATTAAATACAATGTGTAGTTCTGAGGTGTATCCTATAAAGGATATTAACGGGACAATTGGTGAATGGGATCTGAGGATTAGTTGGTGGTAATACATCAGTGTTAACTTCTTGATTTTGATAGTTGCACTGTGATTGTATAGTAAAGCATTCTTGTTTTTGGAAATACATATTAATGCATTTAAGTGTGATGAGTGTCATCCCGGCAACTTAAATTATCCAGAAATAAATTTCTTTTTATAGGACTTGTAACTTTTATGTAAATTTGAGATTGTTTTAAAAAATTATAGTGGCCTCCCTGGTTTTTGCCAACCAGCTCATAGCATTGCTTCTAGATTGATTATTGATCTTCTCTAGGGTGAAGGGAAGTATCTAAGAAGGCTAAAGTGCAAAATGGAGGAATAAAAATTTATGGGGAATATTTCATTGCTTCCTACCCACCCTGACAAGTGTGTCCCCAAGGCTGGCATTTTTTCTAATCACTCTTTATTTCTCATTTCAGCTCTTCTAAATCCTCAGCGTTAAAACTATAAGCCACTGATCTGCTTTCTGATATTTTATCACCAGTGCCAGCCTAGTGCCAGGCACATAGGACACTCAATGGACATTTAAAGAATTAATTAGTGGTGTCCTCTGGAAATGAAGTTAGCAACAACAAAGTCCTAGAAAATAACTTCATTCAACCATCAATTAACATTTTTCATTAATATGAGAACTCAGCAGCAAAAGAAGTTTTTGTTTGTTTTGCTTTGTGTTATTTTTAATGAGATAATTCTATTTATGACTTTTCCATCTGCACACATTTTCCTGAACAATCTCAGGCAATTAGCTTCCTGGAATATTGCTGTGTGGGAAGTTCCTCTATTCCATATTTTCTTACTCTTACCTGCTATAGTTACCATCTCTTGAGAATTTATGGAAGAAGATACTTCTTTAATTTATTTTCAACATGTGACTCCAGATTAAGGGACTTTTCTTGGGTCTTCATAAGAAGAAAACTTAGTTTTATCACTGACCAAGATCTTACTTGCTATGCAGACCTCCTCAATGATTAGCTCTGGATTCAAATCCTAGTACCTAATATTTAAAAGAATCCTAGTACCCAATATTAAAATTCTAATACCAGCTAACACCTGATTCCTTTGTGCCAACCATTTTGCCAAGCCTTTTAAGGTACCAGTTCATTAATCCTTACCACAAGTTTATGAGATAGGCACCATTTTTTATGTACCTTTTGTAGCTGAAGAGATAGGTATTAGTCTGAGCTTCTAACAATCACTCCCAAATCTTCACGGCAAAAGAGGGCTGCCAGGGAGCTGCAGCTCTGGCCCCCATGAGAGAGCTGCCTGTCCAATTGAAGCTGCTTTCCACCTATCAGCTTGAAAAACAATCTTTCAACAGGAATGCTCCTGCTCTGCTACCTTCCCACCGACTCAGTCCCAAATTCAGGTCTTGTATTTGTGTATCTGATTGACAGAAAAATCGTATCTGGAACCCAAGCTGCTAGGGAGTCTGGGAAATAACTTCTGTAGTGTAGATCGATGTTATGGGAAGGAATACAGAAAGGACTTTGGAACAGATATAGAACAGGCTAATCCTCAGTGTGTCATGGAGTGGACTTCACTTTTGGTATTGCTTTATGTTGATGTGTGCCTACAGCAAATTTGCAAATGCATCCGGGAGTAAGAATCACTTTAGTGTCAGCATCTGAGTTCACACAGCCCTTACGCCGATTGCTTTTAGTATCTGAATACTAAAAGCCTATCTGAATGAAATGTGTTTCAACAATTCTATGAGCCCACTTTCTCTTGTTCTCTTAAGAGTTCTGGTAGTTTCCAACGCAAATAGTATGTTTCATTGATTTCTGGTTTAGTTTTTATACAGTCACAGATTTCCTAATTTCTCAGTCACCTTGAAAGTGGAGCCTTCCATCTCTCAGCTTCTTAGTGATACAAAGACTGTGAGGCACAGTACTCAATCTCCAGCCAAGACTTCTTGGAGAAGAAAACTCATGTTTCCATTGCTGTTTGTTTTTTTTTCTCAGTACTGCATGGAAGCTACAGCTTGGCATTTTCCAATAGAAATATGCTGTGATCCATGTATGAAAATTAAAATTTTCTGGTAGCTACATTAAAAAACTAAAAAGGAACAAGTAGGCTTATTTTAATATATTTTATTTAATCCAATATATTCAGTATCTTATTTTAGCATGTACCCAGTAAAAATTATTACTGAAATATTTTACATTTTTGTGGCACTAAGTCTTCTAAATCTAGTATATATTTTACACTACCAACACCTCACAAACCACATTTCAAGTGCATGACAGCCACATGTGTCTAGAGACTACCTTATTGGACAGTGCTGCTATAACTAGAGAGATAATTACTGACTTTGGTTCAGAATGTGATGGTCACATATGTTTAGGTATGCATTGTCTTGTTTCCTTGTAATGCAGAGGTCTGTGAAAGGGGAATGAATCTATTAACATCACTTCTTTTGGTGATGTGGACATGTGGCAGGAAGCTGGTGGCACCACCGTGCCTTTATTCTGCCCTAAGTGTTTTTGGCCTTTTAAAGCATACCTGGCTGAAATGTTCTAGCTGAGGATAAATGTATGACCTATATGATCTAGCCTCCACTTCTTAGTACCAGCTACCCTGGGAACCTTATTTCTTTCAAAGACATCCTTAGTTGGGCTGGATTTTGATGCAGTAACTATAAAGTACTTCTTTTCCATTGCTCTATGGTGGTGAAATGGTGAAACTTTCAGACTCTTGGTATGGTGGGGCCAAATTTTCTTTCTTCCTAGATAAAATAGTCCTTTATGATCTTTTGCTCCTCTTTTGTGGAACAGAAGGTCATTTTCACTAGAACTAGGCATTTACTATTTGTCACATTCCCTGACTGTGTTGTTTTAACTTGTCATATCTCCTGTCACTGACGTCCTGTGCAAGCACAATAAGCTTGCCATTTGGGGCCAGGAGAAATCTATTCTACCCAAAATTTCTAGTGTCGTCTTGCTCTCACTTATTAGTGTCATTATGGGAAGCTCTCAATACAATGGTCAGTGGTCTTTAGGTTTTAGGAAAATTAACATTTGAATACCTTTTATGAAGGGATACAGCCATTCCTGTGGCATAATTCTTACCTCTGGTGACCTGGTTATTATACCCTTGGGGGGATACATTTTCTTTAAACACATCAGGAACTCCGCATCTTATGGCTGAGCTCTCAGTCTGCCAAGGTTCAACCTACGGTTCTGTGTCAATTAACTGACTTCAGTTTTTCAGGAGAGACTAGAAGGGAACCTAATACTTTTCTCTGGGTCCCCATTGTTTCTCTTCTCTATTTTCCACTTCTACTGAAGTTCTTGCCATGGTACTGCCTTCCCAAAGTAAATCTTTGCCAGTCAGCTCACTTTCTATGCTATACAGGAGCTGTTGTCTCAAATTCCATTCTTCTCAGGTAACCTCCAGATAACAAGATCTTTCAGGTTGCAACGGAGCAGTTTATTTATCTTGAAAATGAGAGTAAAAATAATCGCCCATTTCACTCCTTTTGAAAAAAAGGATGAAAACTTCAAATGAGTTGGTTACTTTGAACCTTTTCCTTCTTGTTCTATCACATTCACCTGTAAATGGACAGGCAGTTTCTTTCTGGGTCATTGTTGGTAATCATTTCACAGGATTTATTTTTAAGGTAATTTTAAGGCAGTTTTAAGATAAAGCTCTTTACAGTCAGGCTGGGTATTTATTTTCTTTTATCATTTTTTTAATGATCTCAGTGAGTCATTCACTTTTTAAATTCTTGTTTTAGTACAAACCAAGAGTTTTACTATATGGCAAGAGAGTATTGAATGTTCTTTGCATAGGGACACCACTGACTTATAATTTTAGGACTTATGCTTCATGTTATTCTTGTATTGGCAGATAATTTTTTTTTAAAGGCACCAATACATGATTTTTTTTTTTTTGACAAAAACCAGCAGAGTTTTAGGGGTACAAGTTAAGGCTTTGGAAGACGGCAAAACTAACTAGATCATGAAGATGTTTAGCCTATTAAAAGACCCATTACCACTGGCAATAATCAACTAAGCCAAATAATTGCAGAGTGGAAAAAAAAATCTAGCATAGAGCACTTAACTATCTTAAAACTATTCCATGACTGTAGTTATCAGTGACAAAAGTCTAAGAAGTGATAGAGAATCAGATCCTTTAGCACCCTGTTCTACTCTCTCTCTCACTGAATGTTGACATGACAAATAGTTGTTAGGGATTTGATAGTGTCAAGAATATGTCATGCAAATTTACCATATTCATTTTTAAGCTGTTATAATTAGTTGAAAATAATGATGCAAATTTGAGTAGTGATGCTTTGATACCTAGTCAGTTTATTTAGGAATTGTCCTATCTCTTAGCAAAATGCTTGACTTCAATGCCAGAACAATGATTACTTTATGAGTCTATAACAATTCAACCATGCTTCTCTTCCCAGTTCACCTCAGTGATGATAAGAAGCCCAACCTTCTCAGGTATCCATTAGTACCTCATCTTCATACTGGGCTCAGTATATTTGTTGATCTGGCTCAATCTCCTTTGCTCTTAGTGCCCTGGAGCTCCTGTAAACTCCTTTGCATCTTCAACCTGTCTTCTGAATTGTTCATTTGTTTTTCTTGCTGCCACAGAAATCCAGCTATTCCCAAAGAGGCTTCTTTTCCTCTTCTGGGTCTTAATTTAATAAAACTTCCCTGCCTATCCTACATTATTTTTCTCTCTCAGAAAAAACTGGCTATTTTCCTCCTTGTGTTCATCACTTTTTGTACTTAATTTATTTACTGTATCATTAATTTATTGCTAGACTCCCCCGACTAGGGAGAGCTCCTGTTGGTCAGCTCCTCTATGAGGACAGAGACCTTGTTTACAAGGCAGCTGTTCTCCAGCACCTGGCACATGTTGAGGATGAATGAATCAGTAAATAATCCATGAGGCTAAAGATTTGAATACATTTTAAAAACCAATTTTATCATTTGGCTAAAAATATTAATGCCGTGGTCCTAACTTTTTCTCTGGTAAATTTAGGATTTATCGATTGTATTATGACCTATTGATGTTTTTACCAATGTGCATGAGAAAAAAAATAAATCCTGCATAGTTTTATCAGGTGGTACATATATTTTATTCAGTTTCTGAAGCATTCTGATTTGAAGCAGAATATGATGGAACAATAATCTTATTTGTCATGACATGTTTGTTCATTCTCAGTGAAAATCCAGAAATTTTACCACTCTAGCAATCCATTGATTAGCACCTGTATCTTCTTTAGCTGAACTGACACACACATGATTCTAAGCCACTCCTTTGTTTGCAACCAGGCATAAGCGGTTCCTGAAGTAAAATGCCACAGTTACGAACAGAAAAATGTGCTGCCAGGGAAAAGAAGAACTTCCAATTGTTAATGATACTTATCGCTTCAGGACTGTAGGAGAAGGGGGACCTCCATCATTGCTAGTGCATTTCAAGGGATTTTTGTCCATTTAAAACTCTGTCATGGAATTTTAAAATGTGTTATCTCAGGGCTTGAAAATGCCTAATAAATTTTTTTTTTTAAGATGATAAACACATACACGCACACAAATTCCTCTCAAAAAATCAAAATGTTCTCATGAGAATAAGGAAAAAGAATCGCTGAAAACAATATCAGTATTTTCTGTGGAAACCTATAAATAACTAATTCACAATAAATATAATTTTGAAAAAAACTAGAGCTGTATGTAAGTATATTGGTCCAATTACTATCAGATTTCACATGCAATTAACATTCCAGAGAAAGGTGAGAGAAGCTAGAACAAAAAGTCCATGTGAAAGTAGAGCAAAACTATTGGGTCACATTACCTCACCTTGCTGCAAAAACCAGAGTGAAATTCCCAACAAATACATCCTAAATTATTTTACGGCATAGAAAAATATAACATGGATCATTTAAAGATATAGCCATAATTACAGTGACTATAATTGAATGAATTCACTGAGCAAAACATTTTATTTATGTCTACAAGTTGAAACTGATGAAGCATAAAGTATAATCAGTTGGAAAAATCTGAGAGGGCGATTTTAACAAAATAAAGGATTTGGTGTGGTTCAATGGCATTTACCCAAGAGGGTTCCTGTTTCAAACTCACATTCACAATGTAACACTTCATTGCTTTTCTGCTGAATCAACACAGTAACGGAACTCTGCAAAAGGTCAAGTTTTGAATCCAGTGTTATTTGAACAATGTCCACTTTATCTTGTTTTCTATTTATAATTTTAATTACAGATAACTATACCTTCTTTGTAATCTCAAACTAATTTGTTGTTTATTGTGTAACATAGTAACCTTTTAAATATATGGGGTAATTGATTCTACTGTTATGAGCCCAGTAAAAATAATAGTTTCTCAAGAACTGTTGCTTAAAGTAGTTTTGAAATCTATTTTGGGCTGTGTCTACCTAGTGCAAAAATAAAGGTGAGGACTAAATATCTGAAAAGCCAAATGACGCGTTGCAGATAATACAGTCAGTTGGTGTCAGAGCTGGAAACAGTGTCATGGGCTACAGCTTAGTAGTGGTGGGTAGTGACTGCTTTTGCTATGAGTAATAAAATTCTTTGTCTCTGACATAGGAATCCTGTGTCTTCTTCAAGCAGCCATAGAATTGTGGCAAGCTAGCTCATTAAATTGTATAGTTACTTTGAGAATTCTTTGGCTTCTAGGTCTTCTCTACATCTAGGTATTTAAACCTATGTTAAGTAGGATAAAATCCCAACAGTTGGCTTCCTAAAAACTCAAATTTTTTTGGAAATGCAACTCTTCCTTCCCTACACTATACTCCAAAAAACAAACACAGTGTTAGGGCTGCAGAGCTCCCAGGGTTTATTTGTGTGTGTGTGTGTGTGTGTGTGTGTGTGTGTATAGTATGACCTCACCTTCTTGGTCACAAGTAATTGGTCTTTCAGTTTGTTGGAATTGGGATTGAAAGAGAAATTATTCTCTCACAAGGACCTGGACCTGAGAACATACAAACTTGAAGCTATCAGCTAAAATCATGTTACTCCATGTGGATGAGGAAACAGAGAATACCAGTTTGTGAATTATTCATAAAGTGACATATGTCCCACTTTGCCTGGGACATTCTCTGCTTACATCTGTTGTCCCAGTATAATTATTAATAGTGTCTTCTCTCAAAGTGTTCTGATTTAGAAGCAAAATTATATGGTCACCCTAATCACTCAAGATTCTTTGATGGCAAATGATAGTAGTTCAACTTGAAGAGCAGCTGCATAGGTATTAATCTGGGTCTCACCATCCAAGCCAAGAGACTCAACTTGTAAGAATTTGGAAAGAGTGGATTGACAGCATCTACTTCTGTGAGGGAGAAAGTCCCTTGGAACTACAAAGGCTTCTATTTCTCATGTTTGATAAAGGGGAATCTCCCTTTTAGAGATTGGTTCTCCCATAAGTGTTACTGGGTAGGCCCTTGCTGTTATTACTCGTCTTATGCAGAGTAACTGAACCTAACATGATGATCCTAGATATGATTGTTACAAAGGTTTTCCTACCCTATTCTCTTGCCATAGGTTTTATGAATATGCACGTTAAGCAGCCTTCATGTGTGGATGCTGATAAGAGGTTGTGACTGTCACTGGGATTTAACCCATTTATGCCTAGTGCTCCATTATTGGAATGCTAAATTTGTGGGAGTTATTTATATCCTGCTCAAGGTCATCGTCAAGGTCTGATTTTTCACACAAAAATTTGCAACTTCCAGCATAAATGGGTTAAGACTCATAATTCACGTACTCATGCTCTATAGCAACTAAAGTCAACTTGCAGGGAGAAAGAATGAAGCAGATGCACAAAGAATAATAGAGCAGACAGAGAAGATACTGTGAGTTTCTTCTCATGCTCCAGTCACTGCTCAGGCTGCCCCTGATGTGTATGCCACCATTTCTTCATAATTATAATTCTCCCTAAAAGCTTTCTACAATTTTTCATCCTTAAAGTTCTATTACAATTAGAATATAAACTCAATTAGCAGATTCAAATTCCATCTGTGATCATATCAGTAACTATAACTGAAATAGTAACTATTTCTATTAGTAACTATAACTGAAATTTATTTATGATTCTACTAGATAAATATTTAAAGCTTTAGTGTATGTTGTACATTGTGCTAGCTTCAAGGCATAGAGTAAGCAGGATAGACACATTCCTACCTCCCTGAATATATCAAACCAATAATTACAAATGCCAAGATCCTTCCTAGTCTGCTTCAAAAGGTTGATCAAATAGCCCACTAGCATATTTAAAACTAGTATATTCAAAACTTTGTGCATCCTGAGTATTCCTCTGCTTTGGGCTAATATCCTGTGAAGAGTCACTGAAATAATTCTCTTAAGAATGGATTCCATTTTTAAAAGACAGATTTGGAGACACATGAAAGGATATTTATTCACCCAAATATACATACATAAAATGGCATATATAAGATGTAAGTTTATTGTTAGAATGATAACTTTAAAAAAATTGCTTGACATGTTGCTGAAATGAGTTTTACATGGTTGTTGGGCAAACTTGGATGGAAAACACAATTCTGCATTAGCTAAATCTCTATGGAGAAAGTGAGACTGAGGGGATAAAATTGAGGGGATAAAATTGTTCCAAACCCAAGAATAAGTTGGGAGGGGATTTAGAGACAAGGAGTCATTGAGAAAATTTTCTCAGGCTGAGTAGGTGAGACAAAAAAGAAAATAGATGGATTTTAGTGTCCCCTTCTTAAGGAAAGAAATAACTGTGTTGTTTAATATTTATTCATTTATCCTCATAGAACATAATTCTACTGAGAAACCAAAACACCAAACAGTTGAGGGATTTTCCTTCTAATCTGCACATTAAGTCAATATATGAGGCAGAACAAGAATTGGAGTTACACCAGTACTACTTAGGCCCTGCAGGGACTTTCTGAGAACATTTTGGATTTAGGATAGGGCTTCTAGGAATACTGATGGAAAATCTTCCAAGTTTACCAAGGAGTTGGGCTAGCAGAATTTTGACAGCCATAGGCTGTGGATTCTAAATGGCAAGATTATGTGGCATTTGACCCAGAAAGTCTGAAACTACACTTGGCCCTCTCTATTAGGTCCTCTTAAGACAGAAACCCTGACGGATCTCTCCTCCATCCTTTCTACCAGCAGACAGTGAGGTGAAAGAGATGAGATGTATTCCTTCCAAAGCTGTACACGGTGATGAGAGGTCTGTATATAGACCAATAAATCCTTGCTAATGATATTGAAAATAGAGTTCAGTGGGGCCACACACTCTCTCAGAGCTTTCCATACACCATTCTTTTAATTCGTGTAAGCATATGAGGCTGGTACTAGAATTACCCTCACCGATGGATGAGGAAACTAAAGCAAGGAAAGTTAAAGTACCCTGCCCAAGGTCACAGCCAGGAAGTGGCAGAGCTAAAGTCTAAACTCGGATACTCTGGCTACCGAGTGTATGATTGGAATTTTTTTTTTTTTCTGACTCTCCTTAATGGTAGTACGCTGGTAGCAGCCAGTAACTGTGGCCCACAGTAGGTGTTCAATGAACATTTATTGGCTAACTGATTACTGGGCTCGTCGGGAGATCTCCTGGATATGACAAAAGGCTAGCCCTAAAAGTGCAGTCAGATGCTGCAAATGTAGAAGATTAGTCTTGCACTTTTACCTTCCTATTGTATCTGTAGGAGATGGGAACCTTATGGATTTTGGAAAATGTTCTTAAATTAGAGCTAAAAAGTTATATTTTGGGGTCACATATCTCTGAGTATCATATAAAAGCTAAGAATCCTCTCAACATAAAAATGCTCACTCACAAACTTTATGCATAATGTCCAAGACTGTTTCGATCTCTAGAACCGTCCAGGAACAGAAACAGTAGTTTTGTGAGAGTGACTCTGAACTTTGAATGTTGATACCTTTTACTTTTTTTTTTTTTTTTTTTTTTTTTTTTTTTTTTTTTTTTTTTTTTTTTTTTTGAGACAGAGTCTCACTCTGTCACATAGGCTGGAGTGCAGTGGTGCAATCTTGGCTCTCTGCAACCTCCACCTCCCGGGTTCAAGCGATTCTCCTGCCTCAGCCTCCTGAATAGCTGGGACTCCAGGTGCACGCAACGGTGCCCAGCTAATGTTTGTGTTTTTTAGTAGAGATGGGACTTCACTATGTTGAACAGGCTGATCTTGAACTCCTGACCTCGTGATCCTCCTGCCTCAGCCTCCCAAAATATGCTGGGATTACAGGCATGAGCCATTGCACCTGGCCAATACCTTTCAATTTTAGGTGATTTATATGGATGCTTGATTCAGAAAAAACTGTATTCACATTTTCTGAGGTAGTTGCTTTTGTTTTTCTCCTTCAAGGGAAAGCTCTGCCAATGTTACAGTTAGTTGTGGTCACTGACTGGCTGCCTGGTAACGGTACAGTTTGTGCATTCGATGGCCAGGGTCCAGAAAGGCAGAACACACCTCTGGGGAGCAGATGTGTGAACCCCAGGTTTCTGACATGAACGTTACTGATGCTGCACCTGCTGAAAGACCTCATTATTATGGCAAATACTGGGAGAACAAAGGGACCATATTCAGAACAGAGGGCTATCTGTTATTGTTAGTTGAATATTTTCTGATTATGATATTAAGTTGGTCAGAGTATGACAGCATGCCTTTTTTGGCATCAGTTCATTTTGGCAGCTTCTCAATACATGAACTGAGTAGCACATCCTTACTCACAAGCCTCTATCTGAGTTGTGGTGAACAACAGCTGCAAGCTGTAGCCATCTTTTTGAGGACTTCAGTCTTTTTGGTGGGGTAGAGGTGCAAAGTATAGGGGAAAATAACATGCATTTCTGTATCTTTTGCACATTTAAGACTCTGGAAAAGGATATAATATGAATTAACTTGAAGTGCTTCCATGAGATTGTAGAAATACAAGCAAGATTTATTGCTGGAATCGATGTGTGTCAGTTCTTAGCTAGAGACTGAAAGTATTTGACAACTTTGGGTTGGGTAATGAGTGGTTTCATGATCTCTGAAACCATACCACATTGTTTTGAGTGCAAGAAGGAGTAGAATGAGTATGAAGACACTGGATGGAGTGATGAAGACCTGAATTCAGTTTTGGTTCTGCCATTAACAACCTATTTCATCTTCACTAGACAATTACTTCCTTGAGCCTCTTCTGCAAAGAAGAGGGGTTGAGCTATGAGGTCCTCGCAAGGTTTGAAACACAGTACTATTATTTTATAAAAAGACAAGATTTCAGTTTTGTGAGTGTGTGAGTTTCTCCAGAGCACTTGAATCTTACAGCTGAACTCTTTGAAATCTGTGATTCACGTTTCATTAGTGAGGCCATGGGACTTCCAAGTACATCACAACATGTTGGATACACACAGAGATTGTTCCACTGAGAAATGAAACCAATGGTTAGGGTTTCTTTTGAATTTCTCTGTATTTTATTTTCAGGATCAAGAGAAGAGTATTCTTCTATTTTTAGTTTGCAATGTGATAGAAATTCAGGTAGTACGTAAGACCCATGTCTGTGAGTTTTCTTCTCTAAATTCAGCCTAATTCTTTATTTTATTATTTCTAGCAATAGCTATTATTTTCTTTCATCTGGGAAGTCTTGGGAGGAACTTGGGCCAGTTGATCGTAAAATGGCTTAAGAGAGGGATGGCCGGGCGTGGTGGCTCACACCTGCAATCCCAGCACTTTGGGAGGCAGAGGTGGGTGGATCACGAGGTCAGGAGATCGAGACCATCCTGGCTAATATGGTGAAACCCCATCTCTACTAAAAATACAAAAAATTAGTCAGGCGTGGTGGTGGGCACCTGTAGTCCCAGCTACTCGGGAGGCTGAGGCAGGAGAATCACATGAACCTGGGAGGTGGAGCTTGCAGTGAGCTAAGATCATGCCACTGCACTCCAGCCTGGGCAACAGAGCAAGACTCATCTCAAAAAAAAGGGGTGGCGGGGAAGAGGGCCTTGTTTGGATGAATTATTTATTTATCTTTTAAGCCACTTTATTTTCATGATCTTAATTTCCCCAAATATCAGCTTCATGCATCATGGCCGAAAGGCATTCTAGGAAGCAAACAACCTAAGCACAAAGTGGAACATTTAGCGAGGAATGTAAAAGGTAAAATTAGATAAGCTTTACTGTACTTATGCTCTCAAAAGAGAGAGTACAGGGCATACAATATTTTACTGTTCATATATGCAGCCCGAGGGGGAAAATATGAGGGTATTAGTGATGTTGATATAAGTTGTATACCTCAATGTCACATTCGATATTGGTGCAGTGCTTTGATTCAAAAACAAAATTATAATCTCGTCACACAGTTTTAATATGTTGGAGAAACATTCATTTGAAAAGTTATATAATTATAGACATTTTCTTTCTTCCTACAAGTTGGTGACAATTTTGTGGATCCTTTTAAGAGTTAGGGTCTCTTTTGCATTTTGGTTTGTTCTAGAGGTCAATTCATGAAGTCTTGAATAGCCTAATGCAACGGAAGTCATTTTTTTGATAGATGCTTTCAGAGCTGTAATCCAGCTGCAAAAAAAAAAAAAAAAGACACAAGACTGGCCATTACACAATTTGTTGGACTCTGGGGAGAAGAAATATTATAAAATCTTTTTATTTTCTAATTGTTTCTCTTGGTTAGTTAGTTTGAAATTAATAGGATAAACCATGTTCCTTAGATTGTTAGATATAATAAAAATATACCAAATGTAGAATATGCTGTGGTACCAATGAAATATGCTAATATAAAAGGATCAGAAGAGTGTATACTGTTTGTAAATAGTGATTGAGCTATAGTGTTTTAAAAATTGTTATTAGTATTTTGTTTCTATTTAGCTTTAAAGCTTAATTGATCAAACACATAGTAAACGAATATTGTCATAAAGGCAAAACAGTTCTTTGTTAAATTCTTGACACTTAGCAAGCATGGAATGATGTTTTATGAAACATGCCTATATAACATTTACTCTAAGGGATGTCAATAGATGTTATTAAAAAAACACACAGACACCAAAACAGTTTACCAGTGTTCTTTCCAGAAGTTTGTCTCAGAAACACTAATAGGTTAATGTGCATTATGATTCTCTGAGAGGATATATGATTTGTGTCAATTCTTAAATTTACTTTAGGTGTAAGTGGGCTACTTTGCGGAACCAGACTTTCATGTACTATGTAACACTCTGCTTTTATGCTTAGAAATATTTCTGTAATGACTCTATTGTTTCTTATAAAATCCCCTATGGATTTGGCAGTGAGATCCAACTATTCAACCTCATCTCTTAGAGAACCCAGTGGATTTTATCAGATGGAAGTTCATTGTGTTTCATTGACTTTTTCTCTGATCTGCTAGCTGGATGGAGCCTCACCCTCAAGGGAGCTATCTTAATCTGTCACCCAGATTATATAGCACAAGTTCTGGAAAGAAGATCCTGGCAACATATCTAGCAGTTTTATTCTCATGATCCTCCTCCTGTAGCTCATCTTTAGAAATGAGTGGAACAGGCAAGGTTTATGCAATGGGAGAAGGCCTAGAGAGATCCTTTCTCCATCCTCCAAATGATCACCTGATGGAAATTCCTGAAATTCCACTTTTAGAGTGTTATTTCTTTGGGTTAGTATCTGGTTCTCACAAATATCTCTGGAAGTTTTACCACGTCATGTGTTTTAACAAATTACTGTGAATTTCTTTATTAGATCCTTTTTACTGGATGGGGTGAGGGATGGTCATGAAACAGTTGTAGGTAGGGATGGGAGATGGAGGATGCTGGATGTCTTGGGGATTGGAGTTAGGTCAGGGAGACTTGAGGGATGGAGATCCTCTAGGTACCAAATAACACTTGCTTGGCCTCATGGCTTTGTCTCTGTGAACTTTACTGCCCTTTTTTTCCCCCAGTATCATTATGAACTAAGTGTCCATTTGTGTGTGACAAGCTTGATACTGAACATATCATGAATTAGATAGACAGGTAAGTCCTATGTCCTTCAATGGCTTATAACAAAACCAAATAACTGACCAAATTCAGATAGACATTTTAGTAAGAATTGTGTGAAAAGAGATGAAACAGCAAATCTGTGAATTAATATAATATTTACAGATTGTGGTAATAGTGAATTTTTTATGTTGAAGCCTGAGCCAGCCAGTGACTTGGGAAGAATTGTGGACTATTTTTCCATTTGAAAAAAAAATAATTCTAGAAGAGTTACCTAGGATGCATTAAAAAAATATCCTGGAGAGTATTAGCTATAAAGACTGCATAAGGCAGAGGGAGAATTGAACTGAAGATGTGAAGTTGGAGTTGGAAAGTAAGGATGAGAGTTTGCTAAGAAGGCCTTTTCAGGACTGGTAAAGGAGAAGAAATACAAAGATCTTGACTTACCGTTGGTTTTCTGTTTCATTTTCTGCACAGAAATAGAAAGTCTTGAACTCTTCGGATGGAGGCTAGAGTTCAGTTACTAATTGTTTGGAACTAAGGGTCTGTCTGGTCTCTCACCCTATATCCTTGCAGATACCGACAACCTAAAAAGGAAAAAGAAAAGTGAGAAGAGGGAAAGAATAAAAAGGATAAAAGATGTCTGAAAAGGTGTCAAGAAAATTTTGTGTCTAAAGGAAATGCTAGTCCAGCTGTCTCATTTTACAGATGAATCTCAGACTCCAAAAAATATGTAATTTAAGGTCACATGATAATGATTATGGGAGTCTCAGACTTCAAAAAATATGTAAATTAAGGTCACATGATAAATATTAATGGCAAGACTGGTAATAGAATTTAGATTTCCTGTTTTCCATTTTTGCAATCTTCTTACTTCATGTTCAGTATTTAGCTTTGGGTTACTGTGTGCCCAAAATAGCTTCTTTACCTGAAGGACACATTTTGAAATACAATTTTCTATATCAAAGAGTGACACCTGCAATATCATATTAAGAGGAAAATTAAATAGTATTTGCTTGGGCAGAACCACTAAAGCATCCTTCCTGAAGAATTATAAAGATTTCTGGCCATTTCTGCAACTTACACGATTCTCACCTTATTTGTGCATATGCAAAGTACATTTAAAATATGAACCCACAGAGTGATATAAGAGAGCCAATGGAATTAACAATGAAAAGAAATGACTGGTTTAAAAGTTAAGTTCTCCCTCGTGATCCTTTGAATCCATGTTAGTGGTTATAAATTGCTTGGCTTGAATCTTGTTTCCATTATTTGGGGGTCAGGAGACAGATCTCAGTCTAGGAGAAGATTCTGAAAAAATCAAAACCTTTGTTTGCTTTTCATAGTGTCTTCATGCTCTGAGGCCAGCCTGAATCTCATGCACAGGCTCTAGACAATATGAGTAATGGCGATGATTAGATGTTTAAAGCCCTCTTGCTCACTCCTGTTCTCATCCCCCATATCCTCCCAAGAGCCACTTCAGTGCACTACTAACAGACAAAATATGAAAATACCATTTGGATTTTTGCCACTTTACCTGATAGCTATTCTATGCTAATGCATTAATAGACTATGCAGGGAAAATGTAGCCCCTTTGAATATGGCTGGCTTTTGTTTTCCTTTTACTTAAACTTGGTAACAAAGTACACTGTCAGAAAGACACAAATTTTCTTTTAAATAGAATGAATGACTTTTCGACTTTAAAATTAGAAAATTTGCTTACTTTATTGGCAGGGGTGGGTGTTAGATGCAATATTAAATTTCTTTATTATTTTCATTTTTTAAAAGTCCATTTTAGAACTCACTTCAGAAAAGCTGTCATTTGAGAAATGACAATAGTAGGCTCCAGTAATACGG
>NW_016804554.1:1328732-1345023 GCF_001698545.2 Rhinopithecus bieti | reverse complement strand
TTTTCCTTTTACTTAAACTTGGTAACAAAGTACACTGTCAGAAAGACACAAATTTTTCTTTTTAAATAGAATGAATGACTTTTCGACTTTAAAAATTAGAAAAATTTGCTTACTTTATTGGCAGGGGTGGGTGTTAGATGCAATATTAAATTTCTTTATTATTTTCATTTTTTAAAAGTCCATTTTAGAACTCACTTCAGAAAAAGCTGTCATTTGAGAAATGACAATAGTAGGCTCCAGTAATACGGTGTTTTAAAAACTTTAAAAACTTTAGTAGGCTCCAGTAATACGGTGTTTACCAAAACGGAGTGATTTGTTTCTTTGAGCTAGATGTCTGTATCAGTCTATATCTGTGTCTCTATTTGTATTTATGTCTATATAATAGCTTTATTGAGATATAATCTACATACCATAAAATTCATCCATTTAGCATATACAACTCAATGATTTTAGTTTATTTATGGAGTTGTGAAACCATCACCATAGTCTAATTTTAGGACATTTTCATCACTTCTAAAAGAAACTCCCATACCCACTGATGGAAGTGGCTGCTGCCCTCATGCCAGCTGCAACAGGGAAGAACGGCAGGGGCTGTACACTTCATGGAGCCAGTCGGAGCCCTGTCCCTTCTGAGCTGGAACAGGAGCTCCCTGTGTGGCTGCAGCCACCCAAGCTGCAGCTGCAGACCCAGACCTCCTCCTCTATGGAATAAGCAGGAGCCCCACCCTCCTGGGCGCGGCTATAGCCTCCCAACCTCAGCTGTGAATGGAGCCTCACTGTGCTCTTGGGGGACCCGGGAACAGGCAGGATCTGCCTTCCTGGGTGCAGCTACAGCCTCTGCATTGGTGGCTGCAGACCTGGGCCTCCTGCTCCAGGAAGAAGGCAGGAGCCGGGGACCAGCGGGAGACCTGCCCCTTCCCATGGCGGGGCGGGAGCTCTGGGGTGCAGCTGCAGCACTTAACATAAATGAAATCATATAACGTGGTCTTTTTTCACTTACTATGATATTTTCAAAGTTCATTTATGTTGTATTATGTATCAGTAACTTCACTCCTTTTTATTGCTAAATGATATTCCATTGTATGAATATACCATATTTTATATATTCATTAATGATAGACAGTTTTCTCCTTTTTTGGCTATTATCAATAATATTGTTATGAATCTTTGTGTACAAGTCTTTATGTAGATGTATGTTTTCCTTTTAGCATATACTAGAAGTAGAATAAGCAATAGGCTAGATATTTTAGGACTACAGGATACCTAAAGATGGATGTATGAGAAGGTTATTTTGATATCATTTAAAGCTTTTTTATTCATTATTAGTTTTTACATACAGGGTCTCACTATGTTGCTCAGGTTGGAGTCAGACTCTTGGGCTCATGTGATCCTCCCACCTCAGCCTCCTGAGTAGTTGGGACTACGGGCACACTTCATCATACCTGGCTGATTTTGCTATCTTAATTTTCTACTCCAAACTATAGTACACAACATTAAATGTCACTGCACTAGTTTGTGGCTTCTTCCTGCTTCTGAGATTTTTTTCTCATGTGTCTGAGGAGATATAAATAACCTCATCTATCATTATCCTTTTTAAGAACAGATAGGTTTGTCCAAGAAGTGTTTGCTACAAAGATTTGCTGACCATTTTTCTAACCAGTTCTAGCGAAGAAATGATTGGCAGTAAAGATATCCAATTATAGCTCCATTACCTCATTTGAGGTGACCTCATTGAGCTGATCGCTCTCTGTTATGAGATAGCAGCAGTAATTAGCAAGCTAATTTGGATAAAGATTTCTTAGAAGAACTGTGCAAGCATTACATGTTCCATTTGTTGTGATAATGTAAAATATCTTTCTGAGACATGCACACAGACCTTGATGTGATTTATTCAAGAACGATAGTTAGCAGTCACAATTGGTTACTTCTAGTTTTGAGACAGGGAAAAGAAAAAAAAAAACCTCATCATGTGTATAGTGAATGGAAAGGGTCTTCAGGCTTAAATAGAGGCACTTGACTAAGGGGCTTCTGGCATACTCATACTGTGGCTTTCTCATTAGCAGGCACAGGCGAGCCAGCAATGCATGCTGTTAAAGTACTAACCCTCTCCTTGACAGTAAGGAAATCCTCTAGGGAGCTGACAAGGCTCTCTCCAACTCCCTCATTACACATTAGAGGTATATTTATCTAGCTGAAAGTAAAATGTGGGGTTAGTGTCTAATACGGTTTTTACAGGAAACCTGCTGCGTCGCTTCTTACATCTTGCTTTTCCCCCCGCATTACTTTTATCTTTTTGCCTGCCTTACTTTGCTGTCCTCAGTATTCTCTCAGTATCTCAGGTGACTGTTACGAGACAGAAGTCATGTCAACAATACTACAGATACCTCCAAAAATAGTAAATGTCATATAAGATCTCCCAGATCTCTAATGAAGAATATAAGGAAATAGACTAAAATACAAAATAAAATAAAAGTAAAACAGTAAAGCATCTGAGATACTGCAGTCAAGGATCCAAGTCTCTGTGCAGCAATGACCACAGAAGCCAGGATCTCAAGAACAAAGCAACTACTTGCAGACACATTACAAAAGTAATTTAAAGGAAGTAACCATCTAAATACTGTTTCTAAGATTTTGAACATAAAACTGACCACTTGAACAAATACATATGCAAAGACTAAGGTTTTTTATTTTTTTTAAATATTTTTCAAATATTTTGGCTGTGATCCAAAAATTTAGTATGTACAGACCTTGACATATTTTCATATTAGAGCAAAAGCTTTGTGAAACAACATGGTGTACCATGACATTTTCGATTCAAACTATTCTGTTGTCATTAAAATACTGGCCACAAAGTACTATGTTCATTGCTGGACTTACTAATGGGGGTCAAAACCTGTACTTTGATAAACATTGATATAAGTGGTAATTAAGGCCTGCTTCAAGATTATGACCTCTCTAGGGCAGGAAAACAAAGAACCAGGCCAAGGGGGAATGTACAGGAGTGAAGCAGAGGTTGGGCAATACAATTAAAGAAGGAATTACAGGTCAGACCAGCATAAAGGTCATTAGTTACCTAGCATCACCTAGAAGAATTGAACATTAGCATTAGAACTGTGTAATCTTTGTGAATATAAAAATGATTAATATTCTTTATATATCAATATGATTAAGTTAAACTGAGTATTCTAGTGCCTGTAGTGTTCATGGCATAGCATGGGTTCAGCCATTCTCAACAAATTCTTCTGCTGTCCTCATGACCCCTGTGGTTGTTATGACAACTAGCTGGACTGAGTAGACCCTGTCTATTGCAGTGAGTGTGCTGATGTCCAGACTGCAGAGATCAGACAAACAGTATTACTGACCAAGTGCTACTTTAAGAAGACTAATTTCTGCCAGGGGGTACTATACGTAACATTGTGGGTAAGAGTTTGGGCACAGGATTTAGGCATCATTTGTTTACATTTTGTCTCTAATCATTTAATTGCTGGGTTACCATCAGCATGTTAGGTAACTTCAAGTCTTAGTTTCTCACCTATGATAATATAGTAACAGTGGATGTTTTGTTTAGATTAGACTTAGATAAAAAACATAAAGTGCTTATCCTAATGCTTGACACATAGGAAAATTCAATACATGCTAACTTTCCCACTCCCACCCTGCCTAAGCAGGACGATTCAGCCCTCTAAAAAAATGTGGTTTATCAGGGAGTGATTCTTAGTGGAGGATGGAGAGGGCATATTTATTTTGAGAATTTCCCACACAAGATTTGAATATGCCTCCATGAGCCTCAGGTTGGAATTCAAGTTAAGATGTACAGGAGGGTTGATCAGAATGCTTAGAAAAATGATATAAACCTGAATTTATTCAAATCAAAAGAATGGTAAAGGGCTTCAGAAGAGCTCTTGAACAGACACCTTAACACTGAAGAAGGGTTAGCGGCTGATCCGCCTTGGGAGAGCTTCCATCTGGACCAGTAGCAGTAAGAATGGCAGTGGGGAGGGAGTGGTGGTCAAGTTCACCTTCTGGAACAAGGTACATCCTCAGGCAAATGGTATTTTTTTATTCAAGAGTAGAATCAGGTGAAAACAAAAATCACAGGCTTCTATTTTAAAACATGGCCTAGATATAAATTTTCTGTTGGAATTTTAGTGAAGGAAATTTTTTTAAATCTGTATTTGAGATAATTTGGGCTAGAAATTGAGGACCTGTGGAGATAGAAATATTCAAGAAGTAGGACTGGGAAAGAATTGATGAGTGTGGATTAAATATTTTTATTAACCACAGAGTAATATATTTTCAAGAGAGGAGCTGAAAAAAAGAGGGAAGTTCTTCAACACGTCAACTACAGGCATCTGGTACTCACCTTCTCTACAAAGAGGAACCAAAATAGTACATAATTACATGTCGAATAAATAACCCAAGAAGAAACAGTGGAATTCAACAGAGATGTGAAAGGAAACACCTAAGGCAAGGAAGGAGCAGAAAACGAGGCAACTTGCTCAGCCCAGAGCGCTATTTCTTTCTGATTTAGGGTTCGGTTTATTCTTGTGTAGTTTTTGAGGTGCATAATTAAATTGAATATTTGTTCCACTTTTTGATGTAGGTGTTTGTTGCAATAAACTCTTAGCAGTGCTTTTGCTGTGTCCTCCGGATTTTGGTATGTTATCTTCCCATATTCATTTAAGAAACTTTTTGACTTCCTGCTTAATAAAGAGTTAATAGTCGCCCCAGAGCATGTTATGTAATTTCCATGAATTTGTACAGCTTCCAAAGTTATATTTGGTATTGGTATTCTGTTGTGTTCTGAGAAGATACTTGATTTGATTTTAATTTCTTAAAATTTGTTGAATTTGTTTTGTGGTCTAACATATGCTTTATTTTAAAGTATATTTCATGTTCTGATGAGAAGAATGTGTGCTGTAGCTGTTGGATGAAATGTTCTATAAATATCTGTTTAGTCTATTTGGTTTAAAATGCAAATTAACTCTAATATTTCTTTGTTTTCTACCTAGATGTCCTGTCCAATGCTTAAAGTGGGATGTTGAATTTTTCAACTATTAATGTATTGGAGTCTATTTCTTTAGCTCTCATATTTACTTTATATTCTGTGTGCTCATTGTTAGGTGGTGTATACTTCTATTTGCCATATCCTTTTGCTGAACTGACCCCTTTATCATGATATAATGAGTTCCTTGTCTCTTTTCACATTTTCTTTCCTTAAAGTCAATTTTGTCTGATATAGATAGAGCTATTTTGCAGGCTTTTGGTTTCTATTTGTGTGGAATTTTTTCTCATCATTACTTTTAGTTTATAGGTCTTTACAGGTGAAGTGAGTTTCTTGAAGGGACGTATAGTTGGGTGTTGTTTTTTTTATTTTAGAATATCTTTTGTTCTTTTATCTCCCTTTTATGGTTTACTTTTATGATTTTGTGGTCTTAAAAATTGATACAATTTGATATCTTTCTCTCATTTGTCATCTGTTCTACTAGTGACTTTTATACTTTTGTATCTTTTTGTGATAGCTATTCTTTCACTTCCAGATTAGGGCTCCATAATGCTTAACAGCTTAAGCATTTCATGTAGGGTCGGTCGGTCAGTCAAGTGGTGATGAATTCTCTCAGCTTTTGTTTATCTAGGAAAGATGTTATTTCTCTTTCATTTCTGAAGAATAGCTTTGCCGAGTATAGTATTGTTGGCTAGCAGTTTTCTTTCTTTCAGCACATTGAATATATCATCCCGTTCTCTCCTGGCCTGTAAGGTTTCTGCTGAGAAAACTGATGTTAATCTGGTAGATATTCCCTCAGATGTAACTTGATGGTTTTTCTCTTGCTAGCTTTAGAATTCTCTGTCTTTTACTTTGGACACTCACTATTATGTGCCTTGCATAAGCCTTTTTTGGATTGAATTTATTTTTGAATCTTTAAGCTTCCTGTCACCTGAATTTCTATATCTCTTGATGCAGACATTAAAAGTTTTCAGCTGTTGTTTAACTAAATAGGTTTTTGTCTGCCTTTGTTCATTTCTTCTTCTTTGGAACTTCCAAATTTTAAAATGTGTTCACTTTTGGTATCCCCAAGTCAAACATAGGCTTTCTGTAATCTTTTAATTCTTTTCTTTTTTTGTCTGACTGGGTTATTTTAAATGGGCTGTTTTGAAGTTCAGAAATGATTTCTGCTTGATCTATCTATTGTTAAAGCACTCAATTGTATTTTTTATTTTATTCATAGAATTCTTTAGTTCTAGAATTTGTTTGGTTCTTTTTTTATATCTGTGTCTTTATCGAACTTCTCGTTCATATCCTGAATTGTTTTTCTGACTTCTTTGTTTTGTTTATGTGTGTTCTCATGTGTTTCACTGAGTTTCCTTAAGATCATTATTTTACATTATTTTTCATGCATTTCACAGACTTCTTTTTCTTTGTGATCTATTTGTGGAGAATTATTGTGTTTCTTTGGAGATGTCATGTTTCCCTACTTTTGCATGTTTTTTGTGCATCTGGTATAACACTTTCCAATTCTATGGATTGACTGTCATAAGGAAATACTTTTTTCTATAGGTCTATGTATTGTGTTCATTGGGTAAGATGCTTTGGCTTTGATTCTGAGTGGGTCCAATAGCATAGTCTTTGTACAATTTCTTCAGCTCTGATAATATCATTGGTGTCTGTGAATTCCTCAGTGACTTAGGCTGAGGTTGTTCACAGAGGTTGTGGTGCAGCTTTGCTGGAAATGAGAACACCAAGTGGGGCAGTCCTTTGGCCCCTGGATGGTATATGCTAGTGTTGGCATTTGCAATGGGATAGGATATATTTTCAGGACTGCAGGTGGCATGCATGGGCTCTGGAAGCAGGCAGCATGCCAATTCTTAGTCCTTTGGATGGTGCATCTATCTTCAGGTGTCCCAATGTGGTGTATTGATTCCCAGACGACCTGGGTGGGTGAATGCCAGTAGTGGTGGTGAGTGAGATGACCATATCCTTAGAGCTCTGGATGCTGCTTGAAGAAATCAGATAACTGTTTACATCTGGAAAGAATGTCATATGGAAGAAAGGCCAGGCATGTGGTGAACTGAGTTCTAGTTTTGCCTTTGAACTGGCTTTTCAATTTTCTAATCTCCATTATTAAATGAGGGGATGACAAATTACTCACAGTTCATGGCAACGATGGTCAGTTTATTTGAATATTCATTCATTCATTAAGTACACATAATAAAGTATCATTTTTGGAGCATATAATACCTTAGAAAAGATAAGATAACCATCAGAAAATAAAATACAAGATAAAGGATGATAATTGTCAAAAGACAATAAGTTCAGAAAAGGGAGAAGGTTTATTTATCTAGGACCATCTGAGATTGCTTTGTAGTAGAGATGGACAGCACTTGAATAGATGTTTGAAGGACAGCTAGAATCTGAACAATTTATACTGGGCCATCAGTAGTTAGGAGATAGTTCAGGGGAGGGAACTAGCACAAATAAGATCATTGGGTCCGAAAAATTTTAACAAGGTAGGGTGTGGAAAGGAAATAGAATGTAGCCCTGTTTGGGTGGAATGTAGGGTACTTTAAAAGAAGCAGTGGAAGACAAAGCCAGAAACAGGAGTTTCTGGAAAAAATATATGGCCTTGGAGTGCTCTGGAGGCAACAAAGAATGATAGAAGTCTCTAGAAAGAGTTATGCAATGGTAAGAGCTGAATATAAACAGGAATTTCATTTTCTTCTTCTTCAATTTTTGTCTTTTTATTGATATAACTTAGACTACCTGGGTTCAAATTCTGTCTTCACCATTTACTATTCAGGAGAACTTAGGCAAATTATTTAACCTTGCTAAGCATCAGTTTCTAAACCTGTGGGATAATAACCTACCTTGTAGGGTTGTTGTAGAAATTAAAAGAAATAATAAGTAAAAGCACTTAACAGAGTGCCTAGTACAAGAGCTGCTCTCACTAAATGATAGCTGCTACTTTTGTTGTTATTTAAGCTATTTAATAGAACAGTTTTGTAGCTCTTTAATAAGGACTTTTCTGTTCAAGTAGGGCCTCTGACCTTTTGGGATAAGAAAAGCCACCTAGTGGCTGTCATTACTATTTTTAACCTCTTGTAATCAGTGATAGTCTCTGGGCCCCAGGGGTTTAAAAGCACTTTGCTAACATTTCTGAATTTGGAGTAATCTGTGCATTCAATCCCAAGCATTTTCTTTCCATCTATGAAAACAGTCCCTTGAAGATTGCCTTAATTGATTTGGTAATTAAAGGAGTTCAGACATTTATAGTGATATTTTATAATGAAAGTCCCAGTCAGTGACTACTTTGGAGGTTTTACTATTTTTTTTACCTTAATTCCCATCCTGTTATCAGCTGTTTATTATATAACGAATTTGGGGTTGAATAGAAACAGCCTGTTTTGTA
Source organism: Rhinopithecus bieti (assembly GCF_001698545.2). Taxonomy (NCBI): domain Eukaryota; kingdom Metazoa; phylum Chordata; class Mammalia; order Primates; family Cercopithecidae; genus Rhinopithecus; species Rhinopithecus bieti. The sequence continues at coordinate 1,336,618 of NW_016804554.1, read as the reverse complement.
AGGGCTTAGAGAGACTATCTCTTCCTAGTTGAATGATGTTAGGGTCATGTTTTAAAATGGACGGGAGGGTGGAGGAGGCTCATTTCATTGTTCATCTTGAGTGATGAAAAACGGGCCATGGTATGATGCTCACTTTGTACCTCTTGTACACTTCTAAGGTCAAAATGGTCACTGGATGCCTCCTTCCAATTTGGCATGTCTACCTATCTGAACATAAGCATTAATCCTAAAAAAAGAAATTAAATGACTGAGATTCCAGGATGTTCATAATTGGTAATTACTGCTAATTATTTAAAGATTATTCATATGGGAAAAATTCAACTGCAAATAGAACACCAATAATATATTTTGTCAAAAATTATAAGAAAGTTAAATTATTTTGTGGAAATCAAATGCAATTATTTTATTAAATTATTTGTATGATCATTTTGTACATATTTTAAACTATATATAATTTAATAAGTATGTATAATACATAATAAAATACATACAGTAAAATATATAATAAAATATATCTAATAATATATGTAAGACAGAACTTTTCATGTATAGAGCTTTCTTAAGTCACTTTAATAGCAATGACTCAGTTGATCTTCACAACAGTTTTGTGGAATATGAATAGATAACTGTTAATTATTCCCATTTTATTAATGAAGAAACGAAGTTTTAGGAAGTTAAGCAATTTACCCAAAGAAAATGGTTAATTTTTTTTTGTTACTCACTTGTCCAAATTAGGAATACTACATGCTATAATTTGAATATTTGACCACTTTAAACCTCATGTTGAAATTTGATCCCAATGTTGGAGGAGGGGGGCTAATGGGAGGTATTGGGTCATGGGGGTGGCAAGGGATGATCGTATTTTGCAATATAAGAAGAATATGAATTTTAGGAGGTCGGGGTGGAATGCTATGATTGGATACTTGACCCCTCCAAACTGGAAAGATCCCCAGTGTTGGAGAAAGGGCCTAATGGGAAGTGCTTGGGTCATGTGAGCAGATCCCCCATGAATGACTTGGTGCTGTTTTCATGGTAAAGAGTGAGTTTTGCTCTGTTCCTGAAAGAGTTGGTTGTTAAAAGAACCCAGCACCTCCCTGTTCTCTTACTTTCTCTCTTGCCATGTGATCTTTGCACATGCTGACTGGCTTTCCCTTTCCACCATGAGTAGAAGTAGTCTGAGGCCCTGACGAGAAACAAATGCTTGCCACCATGCTTCTTGTACAGCCTGAAGAACTGTGAGCTAAATAAACCTCTTTTCTTTATTAATTACCCAATAACAATGACTTAGACATTATGAGAAAAGAGTGAAGTTACTACCTAGGAAAACTATTGGTATTGACTCTGAATGCATCAATGATAAAATAATAAAGGAATTTACTTTTCACTTTTCCAAGCAATAGAATGTGGGGTGAAGGGTACATTGGAGTTAGCCTGGCTGTCTTCAAATCCCACCTTCATTACTTACTACATGTGATCTTGTAAAGTTATGTACACTTTGCAGCCACTTCCCGTCCTAATTTGTAAAATGGGAACAGTAATAATACCTCTTCTCTGGAGGACTGATGGAAGAATTTAGGTAAAGCACATGGCACAGGGCCAGGTGCAAGATCTATAAAACTAATATGTTGCTACCATTATTATTGTAATTACTATTATTTCAAGTGAAATTTCAGTCCATACCTGAGGCTTGGGTGGACCGTATTTTTTCCCCAACAGTTTGTTACTGTAGAAATACAAGCAGCCGTCCTTCAGGATGCAAAAGTGCAGGACCCACATGTCTGTGCTTATATCCAGCTGGTGCAGAAGACCCAGACACTCTTGGTTCTTGATAGCCAGAGGTGGGAGACTACTGTTATGCAGAGTAACATCTTCCCAGACATGGTTCTTCAGGTGTAACACAAAAGGGTCAGCTGAGTGGTCATCTTGTGCCAAAAGTCTTCAACTCCCAGACCAAGTCTGTCTGACATTAGGGAAGCCACTGCCCTAAATGGTTCTTGCTAAGACAATCTGAATACTCGAGCAACTAGCCAGAAAACTAAACTTATCCATTGTCTATAGGGAACTTCTCTTCTTCCTTCTTGTGTCCATAGACATCCCTTCTTTTTGGCTTCTATTTTATTCTGAGAAAATCAAAAGTATATCAGCCAGAGAACATGGAATCATGTATAGAAAGGAAACGGAAACAAGCATCTTAGCAAAGACTGTTTTTAATGTCCCCGTCTATAAGCACTGAGCCTGATAAGTGAGGTAACATGTCTGGGAGGGTGTTACCTCACTCACCATTGGGATTGTCTTCCTAGCCCTGTTCCTGGTATGTCCACTGTGACGAATAGCAGTCCTTGGCTCATACTTTTCCTTACCTGTAACTCTCCTTTGTGCAACGGAACAAGTTAAATGCCCCAGGCCAGCTCACGTCTTAGGATCTCATGGTCAGTGACATGGAAGGCCAAAGATAAAATTCTCTTCCCTGGAGGACAGCCCTTCCTCCACAGGCCTGGGAACTGGGAGGGAACTCTGGGAACTGTGACCTGAGGCTGGGAGCAATGTGCTTTATCTCTTCATCAGAATGCCCTACCTGTGCTTGCCAATTCCTCTTCTCTGTTTGGTTTCATTTTTGCTCTTTAGTTTTAACATGGCAGGGCAAATGATTTCAGAAGGCAGAGTTTGCTGTATTCTTTGCTGCGAAGTAGGAGCCTGCTGGGAGTTTGGGTGTTCATTTTTTCCTCTTTGCTTCAGACTCTGAGTGCATTAGCAGAATAAATGCCTCCTAAAAATATTGAGGCTCATTAGGATGACACATTGGAAAGATGAATGAGTGTGCTCAACGTCGTGTTCCAGGTAAAATGAAACACAAGTCCTGTTGTTTGTCAATGATGATGCTTGTTATTGTTCTGAAAGGACAATTACAGGGTACCTGGCAGTATATTTAAGCTCAAACAATCCAAATTTTCCCAAAGGCACAAGAGCCAAAATATGTAGAGAAGATAATGGATAATTACTTTTGCTTGTATACCATTTTGTGAGGAAATGAGCATATTTAAAGGAAATCTATAATCTCATTAGAAATCATATTTATATCATAAAAATGAAACAATTGGTATTAAAGCAATTTTTTTCCCCAACAGTTTGTAGAACAAGTTCAGAAAGAGAAATATCAAATGCCTTATATGTCAAGGTGATGACTCTCCTGTTGATGTTATAAAGTTATCTATCAGTTTGTAGGTGAAATTTAAATTAAAAACCGTATTGCTGCAAAGCTTGGAATCATGAACGGGCAGGAATAGTGAAAATTGGCCTAATATGTCTACAGAACAAGGATGTAAACATAAAGCACTGTATTTCTGAATTATAACACACTCATTTCCTAGTAAGCTGCTCAATCAATAGCACCATCCTGAGATATCCCTGAGATCTTATATTTGGGGAGTAAAAAGAAAACAGCAGCAGTGGTTTGTCATCATGGGGAACTACTGGACTTCTTCATGTGAAACAGAAATTCCACCCCAGTTTGTGACTCCCCACTGACTCTTACTGAGAAGGATGGCATACAAACTCCTGAAAATGAAAAGAGCAGCAGGAATGCAAGCTCCCCCATAGGAACTGAGCAAAAAAACCTGTTGACTTAAGATCTCTTTCCCAGCTTTTAGAACACATCTGAGACATCCCGGGGTAGACCACATGACATCTAACATGTTCCTTTCCCCCTCTGAGAAGAAATGCAAAATGAAAGAAGAGATAAATATCAAGGAAATCTTACCTGGTGGGCAAGATGGGCCACTTTGTCCATTGCCTCAAGCCACCTGAAAGACAGTAAAAGTGAGAGGAGCTGTCTTTGGGGAGCTGGATAAGTATAACTTGGAGGAGCTTGTTGTTCTTACTGAACCCATTGTTGAGACAGAACAGTCTTGAGGCTCAGATATATTTCATTGCTCTAAGTTTATAGTTGAAGGGTGACACATTTGCAAAATTGGTGTTACTAGGTGGCAAAATCGTATTTCCACTTGGCATATTTGAAATATTCTTATCCTTTTCCTTTACTATAGTTTACTTAATGCCTGAGAATAAATGTAGTCAATCTTTACTAAGGTATATGAATTTATTAACACCAAGGTTAATAACAATTGGTACATTAACTGTAAAGTACTGGCTATTAAAATATGGGAAGACTGGTAAACAATCATTGTCCTGAGTCTTTCCCTAAGTGTTCCTTGGACATAGAGGCCACCTTTAACATGCCATTAATGCCCCTCCCTGAGGACTGAATTTTCTTAGTTTTGCCTCCTTAGCTAGGCACCAGCCTAATCAGCCCACCCTATCTTGCCAATCATTTTCAATTTTCTTTTAATTCCCTAACTTCCAATCAAACTATACTGCTTGCTACTCTCCCCACAGCTTGATTTATTTCCTTTGCCATCCTATGTTCTACTTCTTTGTTATATGCTTATCCAATCCTATGCCATACCCTTCATAAACAACTTTCATACCCTCATCTAGAAACTCTGTCTTCCTACTCTCAATTCTTATGCCACTTTGTCTTCTCCTATTGCACTTCTCAATTTTTATTTTGGATTCAATATATTAAAATAAATGCCCTACCTTCTTAGTTAAGAGGATTTTTTTTTGAATGCAAGGATTGGCTCTTCACCATACTAATAATCTTTAGAGATCTTAAAACAGTGTCTTTGGACATACTAGATTGTTAATAAATATTTTGTGCATTAATTGAAGTACAATCAAGTTGTTACTGTGTTTTCTTGTTTGTCTTTTAAAGTACCATGCATTTGAATAGACGATGTTCCACAAATAGAGATGGTATATTGTTTGCCTAACAGGTTTCAGACCTAGGACTACCTTTAAGATTGGAGCTGGGCCCAAATGTTCTTCAGGAAATGTGTCATTGATACTAAACACTGTTGACCTGTGGCCTTTCTGTCATTTATTCTTCGCCACTCTATCCCACCCCTCACTCTAGCATTACTTTCAATAGTTTTCAGTCACCTCATTGGATTGACCTGTGGTCTCCATTCCCTCAGGGACTGAGTAATGATCATGGGGGCTAAATGATCAGAGCTCATAGGCTACCCTCTTAGATTGTAAGCACAATCCTCTTCCTCCATTTGGGTTGTATGTTAATTTATCAGCTAGTTTCATTCCTCTGCAAAACTATGTTATCATTAAAATTTTGCTCTTCTATCTTTTATTAAGTCATAATCCTGATAAATTATTTTTATACCTACCACTATTCATCCAATTAGCTTAAAATATATACACTTGGCAAGTTTTGGAGATGCTGGATGAGATCTGCAGTAATAATTATGTTTTTTCAAGAAAAAGTGGAGATCTAAGGTGAGTTAGCACACGATCCTTATGTTCTTTGGAAATTATTAGAAAAAATCTGGAGGGAAGGTGAAGAATCAAACTTTTCCTGCCTAATGAAAAAAAAAAAAGACATTTATTGACTCATGCTATGAATCTGTTCTTTCCTTTCCTGCTTCCAATCTTAAGTATCTGTAAGTTTGCTGTGGAAGAAGCATTTCCCTCATTCAAAGTGAAACTAGTAAGATAAAAGATGAGTGAATTATCTTTTCATTTCTTGGTTTGAGGTTGTACAGAGGCAAAAAGTCCTATTTCTAGACTGAGGTGCACAGTTAAACACAAATGGTTTTCCCAAGCTGCTATCAACACTAACTTCTGCACCTTCTAATTTTATTACTTCTCGAGGTGGCCATTTTCCTCCATCCTGTAATTGATAAGAAAATGTTCACTGTAAGCAGATAAGGGAGAAAAGGGAGAGGTAAGGAGGACTAAACTGATTGTTTTGATTATTTTTTGATTCTGAAATGAAAATAAAACCAATACTTTTCTTTGTAGATTATGTTCCATGAAACTCCAAATTTTCTAGCTATCACATTTTCCCATATCGCTTTTAAATATGAATTTATATGAATTTTTTTCTTTCTTTTTTTTTTTTTTTTTTGAGACCGAGTCTTACTGTCACCCAGGCTGGAAAGCAGTGGCGTGATCTCGGCTCACTGCAAGCTCCGCCTCCTGGGTTCATAATTCTTCTGTCTCAGCCTCCTGAGTAGCTGGGACTACAGGTGCGTGCCACTACACCGGGCTAATTTTTGTATTTTAGTAGAGCTGGGGTTTTACCATATTGGCCAGGCTGTTCTCAAATTCCTGACCTCATGATCCACCTGCCTCGGCCTTTATGCCAACTTTGGAGAGCATTATTCATTATTAATGTCCATCTTTCCCACCAGAAAAAAAAAAAAAAAAAAAAAAGAAAGAAAGAAAATATCACAAAATATATGTGGTTGGTACTGACATACATCTCTAGTTAGTACCTATAATAAACATATATTTCATGCTTATTGTATATGAGGCCCTCTTCCAAATTCTTTACATCTATTAATTGATTTTTCTTCACTAATGCTCATGAGGCAGTTACTCTTATCTCCATTTACAGATTAAGAAACTGTCACATGGAGAGAATAAAAAGTATTTAAAGGACAGTAGTTTAAAATATCATAATATGTATGAAAAACTAAATCATTTTATAGGTAAATATTTTATTTGTATTTATTTTACAACTGTATGTCAAAACATCCTGTCCGTTTTTCATGTCCTAAGAACGTCTGCACTGAGACTTAACTTACCGCAAAGTCACTCATTTTACAGGTATAATTTAATGACTTTTTAGTAAATTTATAGAATTAGGAAACTATTATCATAAGCTAGTTTCAGAACTTTTCCAATAACCCCCAAATTTCCTTTGATTATGTTTGTAAGTCAATTGCTACTGCCTCACACCCCCAGTCACAGGTAACCAAAAATACGTTTTCTGTCATTACACATTTACCATTTCTGGACATTTGATGTAAGTGGAACCATATAATATGTGGTCTTTTGTGACTGGCTTCCTTTACTTTTTATAATGCTTTCAAGTTTCATCCATGTTGTATCACTTTTCAGTACTTCATTACTTTTTATTGCTGAGTTATATTCTATTGTATGAATATGCCACATTTTGTTTATCCATTTGCAAATTGATGGACATTTACTTTCCAGTTTGGACTATCTTGAATAATGCCTCTATGAACATTTGTGTACAGTTCTCAGTGTGGACATATGCTTTTATTTCTCTTTGGTAGATTACTTTGGTGAAATTGTTGGGTCAAATGGTAAATTTAACTTTAACTTTATAAAAAACTGACCAACCGCTTACCAAATTGGCCATGCCATTTAAAGCCTCACGGGCAGTATATGAGCTTTTCAGATTCTCCACACCCTCACTAATACTTGGTAATGTTTGTCTCTTTGATAGTAGACATCCTAGTGGGAGTTATCTCATTATGGTTTTATTTGCAATTTTCAAAACACTCAAGATGTGGAGTACCATGTAATGCGCTTATTAACCACTGATATGTCTTCACTAATGACATATCTCTTCTTTGGTGAAATGTCTTTAAAATATTTATGAGAGGCCGGGCGCGGTGGCTCAAGCCTGTAATCCCAGCACTTTGGGAGGCCGAGACGGGCGGATCACGAGGTCAGGAGATCGAGACCACCCTGGCTAACACGGTGAAACCCCGTCTGTACTAAAATACAAAACTAGCCGGGCGAGGTGGCGGGCGCCTGTAGTCCCAGCTACTCGGGAGGCTGAGGCAGGAGAATGGCGTAAACCCGGGAGGCGGAGCTTGCAGTGAGCTGAGATCTGGCCACTGCACTCCAGTCCGGGCGATAGAGCGAGACTCCGCCCCCCCCAAAAAAATAAAATAAAATAAAATAAAATAAAATAAAATATTTATGAGAAATAATTTTCTGGGCAATCAGATGATATATGAAAGGGGTACTAGTTGGCAAACAACCTTTTTTGGGTTTCG
>NW_016804554.1:1302706-1328622 GCF_001698545.2 Rhinopithecus bieti | reverse complement strand
GAGGCGGAGCTTGCAGTGAGCTGAGATCTGGCCACTGCACTCCAGTCCGGGCGATAGAGCGAGACTCCGCCCCCCCCAAAAAAATAAAATAAAATAAAATAAAATAAAATAAAATATTTATGAGAAATAATTTTCTGGGCAATCAGATGATATATGAAAGGGGTACTAGTTGGCAAAAAACCTTTTTTGGGTTTCTTATTAGTTTTATGCCTGTAATTTGGCACTAAATAAATACTTGTTAAATAACAAATATGTTCCTTTGAATCTAAGTGTCTTAGATTGTGTATCTTAGATAACATACATATTGTAGACATCTCTGCATACGTATATCACAAAGAGCTGTGTCCTAATTTAAAGGTACTTAACCAATTTTAGGTAATAAACTCCTTCAAGATGCTGATGGAAGCTATGAACACTTTCCCTCAAAATATACATACGTGTATGTATTCCTGTACATAGATACATATGCAAAAATTTCTTGCAAGTCACAAGTACAGGTAGATGGATAGAAAAATATTATTCAGTGAAAAGTAGTATCTCATAGTAGTACAGTATTTTCATGGGCTCTTTTTTATTCTTCACAACTACTCTATGAAGCAGAAAGCTAATATCTCCATTTTCTAGAGGAAGAAACAGATTTGACGAGCTGGTCCAAGGTTTAATGGACAGAAACACAGAGATAGAACTTATGCCCTGGTCTCCTGTCGAATGTCTGGCTTCTTGGGCCACTGGAATTTGGAGAACTGCTGGGTTTTAAAGTCAGCATTTGAAGGCTGTGATATTCAACATTTCAGTAGACAAGAGTATTTCCAGAAATCATCAACTTTCCTGGAATAAAGACAGAGATCTAGAACTTTGATCTGTTTAAGTAAATATCCAGATGATAGCACATCTTATAATAATTGTATATAGCCAACAATAGGACATTAAAAACCAGAATAATATATTTTCATTTGCTTTAATAAGGCTAAAGACTTTGTATGCCTGTGCAGAGTGGCTAATTATATGTTATTTTCCCAGAAGCATCTTAAATGATAAAAAGAAATGAGATAACATAAACAAGGGGTGGAGATTTTATTCTGTTGGTAAGTGACAGGTACACTCATTTACTAAAAGCAAATACTCACTGGGCCTGCTTTCCTGTGGACCCATTATACAGGTAAGATGACATAATATGTTGATCTCCCAGTAGCAATGCTGTTAGGTTACTCTGGGACTACCAGTGTTCTCCCACATTCTTTGCTGTAGGGAATGCAAAGGAGTTCTTTCATATGGCACAGACATACCAAAAATAGTGTGAGGATCTTTCCCTTGTGAGTCACTGATGAGGATCTTTCCCTTCTGCTAAAGTTGAAACTATGTGAGAAGAATGAATAATTACTGAATGGACTGAATTTTAAAATGAGGCCTATGATCTCCTACATGGTCTACATCATGGCCCAGATTCCATTTTTACCAATCTCAGCTGCTGCCCCTGCTTATGAGCCTGCTATGGCCCTGGGAGCAGCTGCAATAAACCCATGGAGACAGATCCTGTGTAGCACGTGTGGGTGCTCTTACAGCTGTGCTTACCCATCTTACTCTTCTCTCTGTTTTCCTATCCCAAACACCTCTAACCTCCACTCCTGTGGATATACAGGGGTTGGAAAAGATTCCTCCATTTAGTCCAATCCTAATGCTGCTTGGACTGTGGTGCCACATTCCCCACTCAAATGTTTTCTGAGGATAAAGGACAATTAGAATCATTCTATCTTACTGCCATGTCCTTGGGGTTTTTAACTCCTCCCTTAAACTCAATCCCTCAGTTTGGCAATACTTCTTACATTGATTCTGATTGATTCCTTCCCTCCAGTTCTGCCAAAAAGTCTCTCTTATGTTGGTGCTGGAAACAGTGAAGATTTTCAAGGCTCTGGTTTCTCTACAACTTTAAATTATCCTTTCTAAGGCACAGAAAAGCTCCAGCTCCATTTTTCTATTCCTGAGCCAAATTGTAGATCCAGCTGTGTGCAGGATTGATTAAAATAACAGAGATGCTGAAAGGATTTGCCAAGGAATTGTTTAGTAATGTCCAGAAGCAATAGACTGAGAATAAAGGAACCTGGGCTGTTTGTGCCAGACGGCCTTGGATAATGTTGACATTGTTTGTTATGGAAATAATACTTTTACAGAAATTATCCCAAAGGTCACACAGTTCAGAAAAAGGAAAACAGTAAACAGTAATAATGAGAAAAACTCAACCCAGAGTGAATACACTTTTAAATTAAATTATTTCTATAAAGAACAATACAGACAGGAGCATTTGTGACTCTCTGTAACTTGGCTTCTCTGCTAAATAAAATTACCTACACATGTTTTAAAATTATTTGCTGTGCTTAAAGTTTCGGTTTGAACTGGCTAGAAAGTTTTTATTGTTTTTGGTAGGCCTTCTTGTTTAAGAAAAAGGAGAAGTCCGGGACCCTCTACAAATAGGTTTCATTTTATCTGGAGGCACAGCCATGAAAATCCATATACTAAAGAGGGGTGAAAAAGCATCTTTAGCCATGAGAAAGAACTAATTCTCAGTGGGGAAAATAGAGCCAGGATAAAATTTAGAGGGAAAGAAAGCATGTCCTAAAGCAAAACACCACTTGAAAAGGTGCATGAAATACACATCTAGAGAGCTATATTTAAAGCTGGGAGTTTTAAGCAAAATTGAGGAATGACTGTCCCTCAGAGGCTTATTAATGATGCTGAGAGCTTTACCTCTAGGTGGCAGTTTGGAAGCACCCCCTCCTTGTCAGTGACTGGAAACCATCACTCCTCAATACCTATGAGAATGATGGCCTCTGTCTATGTCATAGCTGATAGGATCAGGGAAGGAAAGATACAAGAGAGCTTTCACTGGAGTGATCTTTGTTTTTGTCCTATGAATAAATAGAAGTTTCAACGTCCTAGTGATTGTAAGACCCTCACTATACCACTCAAGAGCATTTATGCATGCATGCATTTCCATAGGTATGTATATATGTATTTATTTATTTATGCATGCTTTCCCTTTTTCCCTCCAGGTAGGCAAGAAAGAATGGTCAAAGGACAATGAACAGAAAGTAAAATGAACATGCAAGTCAGACCTTTGTTCGTGGGTGGTACTGGGTTCCCTGCATAAGCTTTGAGAATTTGACATTTCTCGTATTGCTTGTATCAGGAAATTGAGACAATCTCATTGCTCCCAAACTTGCAGTGACTGTAAATAGAAGTACCTGAATATGACACTTCATCTTTAAGTATGGTTATGGCTCTTTCTTTGCTTTTATAAAGATGCCTGGCTGCAAACTCAGAATTTTGTGCATTTAAGTTTGTCTGGAATGGGGAATCATTTTTTAGCAGTGATAAATTCATGCTGGCTGCACCGTGTCATTTCCTGGCACCAGGGAGACTCTAGGTTCCAGGAAACACAGGCAGCTCTTGGGGCTGAAGGAGTTCATGGGTATCAGACCGGCATATTATACTGCGCCCAGCCAGGCTTCCTGCTGGAAAGTTAGCCAAGGGGGAAGGATGCTGAAGGTGCTGGAGTCTGAGTTGCCTAGGCTCTATAGCTTTGAAGAGACATTTCTGGCCTCAGTCATATGGCTCAATTGTCACCTTTTTCTTTGGCTCCTAAATGATGCCTTAATAACTATCACCCAATACTTTCATCATAACAGAAAGACTATGAAATAATAAAACTGAATAACAGTAATGACTTTGTTAGAAGTTGTCAGAAATTTACCAAGTGAACCTTAAAATCAAGACATTCTGCATCTTAGGCTCTGCAATTAGATGTTTGTCCCCCGTCCTGTGTCCCCAGAACTCATCACGTTGTTCATTTGTAGGTGGATTCTAGAGCTAGATGATCTGGGTTGGAATTCTCACTGTACTGTTATTAGGTCACCTTTGTGACCTTAGGCTTGTGACTCTCTGTGCCTCAGTTTCCTTATTCATAAAGAAGAGTTGTTATAAGGATTAATACATGCAGAAGGTGTTCAGAACACTGCCTGGCACATCATACAGGATGTATAAATACTAGCTTCCATTTTTATATAGAAATTTGATGAAAATGAAGAGTGAGAACTTAGAGAAGTAGTTAGCAAAGAAGCTTTAATAGGGGTGCCAAGGGTAAATTTATTAAAAGTAAATTTCTACATCTGCATTTTTTTCCTCCAAGAATTAGACTATATGAACAGTGTGAGGGCTTTCTCTCTGAATTTCAGTGACTTCATTTATAATGGAGGAAACACCACCTTCCTTTGTGAGGATGAAATGAAACTATTTACATAGTGTTTGGCTCATAGTGACTGTTCAAGGAAGGTTTTTTCCTTCCCACATCTGGGATCTGTTTTCAGTTTAAGCACAAATGAAGCATCACTACAATATCCCTAGGAATCAAAAAAGCCATGGGAGAAAAGATCCTCCAGAACCAGTGATGGTCACTGTTGGGAGGGCAGCTGGGCTGGAGGCAGGACCAGGGCTAAGATTGGGGTGGGATGAACAGAGAGGGCAAAGAGGGCAACCAGGCTGCACATCATTTTTCTATTTGGAAAGGAGTTACGATGCTCTGATTGGTTGACTCCTGTGCCTGAATTCCTGTAATTCAGGTGGCAGAGCCCATTTAATGTTTAATCCTACACTATACTCAGAGATCTGGGGATTTAATACTTGTCTGTGGTTAAACACAGACTTAGAATCTCCCATAACCCACAGATAAAGGCTGACTTTCCTGCAGACTGAATCTTCCTTCCTCTGTGATCACATTCCGAGAGGCTGCCTTTGGGCCTTGGCCAAACTCTGCCCCTCCCACACCTGAAATAGCACCCTGGGCTCTAAACCTTCTCTCCTTTCTTTTCACCAGGGCTTCCTGAGTATGTCTGTACCTTCTTGCCAGACACTGTACTAGGCACTCAGGTTCTACCTGGCCTTAAATCTTAGATTGATTTCCTACATTTAGTTCTCTCTCATTCTTGACAAAATTCCTCAGTCCCCTTTCCTTGGATGCTCTTAGATCCCAGGATTTTTTGAAATCCAGTGTGTCCATTATTACTTGTGGCCTTTCCTTGCCCGTTCTACCCCTCATTATGAAAGGAGTGACCTGGTTTTCCTGAGAGGAAGTCTTCTGGTTCTCAATGGACCCAGATGTTTATCTATCCACATGATGGTTTACTCAGTGCTTCTGAGTACAGGAAGAGTGGTCCTCTTTCTCTCATCTGTTTTTGGATCCCTCTACTTTTTTTATTTTTAAAATTGAGATAATAAACTGGAAGAAAATTCTGTTTTCCTTTGAAATATCACCCTTCTTTTTAATTCTACTGATACCACCTTGATACACAACCTTAACATCATGCCTGTGTCAACACAGCAAGTTCCTAGCTGAGTTTCTTCAGTGTCAGACTCAGCAATTTAATCTAAATAGTCTGATAGTGCCCACTCAAAGTCTACTTCCATTGCACTGTCCATGGTCCTGGTTGCCACTTCTCAGCTCCAAATTCACTCTTTGTTGCTTGATTTGTAAAAATAGATCTGAGCCCTTCAGGTATTTTTCCTTCACCAGTAACATTCATCTAGTGGACTGTAACTAAACTTTTCTAATGAGATCTGAACCCTCACTTACCAATTTGTCCTTCCTTGGGTACTCTCTTTTTTTAAAGACACCTTTTAGAGTTCTCTTTTTATGATTACTCTCCTATCATTGGTTAATAGTTCTTTATATTAAACTTCCTTCCTCTGTTTACATTAGTCTGTGTGTGTTAACTCGGCTATACTGTGGTGCACAGATATTTGGTCAAACAACATTCTAGGTGTTGTTGTGAAGGGTTTTGTGTTCCCCCTTCCCCTCGACTGAAAGGAGAGATTATAGTTTATTAGGATTTTTTTTTTCACTTCCTGGGTTTGTCATTAATTTGTGTGAAGTAAGTAGTTATTTTTTCCTTTAATTGATAGATAATATTTTACATATTTATGGGGTATATGTGAGTGTTTGTTACCTGCATAGAATGTATAATAATCAAGGTAGAGTATTTGGGGTACGAATTACCTTGCATATTTATCATTTCTATGTGTTGGTATCATTTCAAGTCTTCTAGTTATTTGAAATACGCAAAATATTGTTGCCAAGTATAGTCACCTTATTTTACTAGCAAACATTAGAATTTATTTCTTCTAACTGTATGCTGTGAAGGTATTGTTAGATGTGATTAACACTTAAGTCAGTAGATTATGAATAAACCATATTACGCTTTACAATTTGGAAGGGACATTCAATCAGCTCATTCAATCAGCTGAGGTACTTAAGAGAAAAAGACTGAGGTCTTCCAGATGAAGAAAGAATTATGCCTCCAGGAATTCCTCTAATCTTTCCCTTTCCCTCTCTGTATATATTTATGTATATGTGTACATATATACAGATGACCCTTGAACATCACAGGTTTGAACTGCACAAGTCCACTTATATGCTAATGTTGTTGCTACTACGTCAAGTTCAAGTGTTGTGAACATACTTACCAGTAAGGCTTTTGGTTTACGGTAGGTTATTAGCACAAGTTGACCCTTGAACAACACAGGGTTTAGGGGTCATCTATCCCCTATATAGTCAAAAGTCTTCATATAACTTTTGATTCCCCCAAAACTTAACTACTAATAGCCTACTGTTGACAGAAACCTCGCCAATAATCACATACTTGCAACACTTGAGCTTACCACAATACCAAAAGAAAAATCCAGGTAGAAATGGACCCACACAGTTCACATCCATGTTGTTCAAGGGTCAACTTGTAGTTAAGTTTTTGGGGAGTCAAAATTTATATTTGGGTTTTCCACTGTGAAGGCGGGTTGGCACCTCCAACCCCCAGGTCAACCGTATACAGACACAGACAAACACACACACACACACACACACACACACACACACACACAATTGACTCTGCTTTCTCTGGGAGGACGCTGTGTTATTTCTATCTCCTGAATAGATCCACATTGACAAACTAATGAATTCATTAAAAATATCCAATGAAGGCTTTTCTGTTGATTTTCAGTGTCCTTTATAATCTGGCTCCACCTTAACTATTGAATTTGAGTAACAATCATCAGTGTCCCAGAACATTCCAAATCCCACACTCATTTCTCCTTGGCTTGTGCCCAAGTTTCCCTTATCACTTATGCCCTCCCATCACTCCTTCTTCCATCCACATCCTAACTATCCTTCAAGGTGCAGCCCAAATTCCTCTTCCTTCCTGAAGTCTTCTTTGCCTCCTGTAGTCAACACCAATCTCTCTTCCTATAACGCATGCCCGCCTCACACAATTCAGTGCGCAATTATATAATATCTTGTGTGGTTCTTTCTTCCAGTATTCATCGAGATTAAATTCTTATGTACCAGGTACTGTGCTATGCACTTTTCCCCCAAGAGGACTTTTGGATGGGAAACATGATGAATGATGATGCTGATGATAGTTTGTTTCCTTAGTGTCAATTACTTTCCAGACATTTTTAATGTTATCTTAATTCTCATGATTTTGTAAGATAAATTGGTCTTCATATTTTATATATGAAAAAACTGAGGCTTGAGTATCTTATCTATGTGCATGCAAGTAAAAAGTCCTTGGCAGAGCCAGAATTCAACTCAAGGTCAGCCTGAAAACCTCTTTTTACTAGATCATAGCTATCATTCATGGAAATGTTTGAGATGGCAAGCTTATTCAGAGCAACTATTAGAGGAGTAAATATGAAAACTTCTTTTAATTTTAAATTTTAAAAATGTGGTAAAATATGCACAACATTAGATTTACTATTTTTACTATTTTAAAATGCAGCCATCACCATCATTTATCTCTAGAACTTTTTACATCTTCCCAGCTGAAACTCTGTACCCATAAATAATAACTCCCTATTCCCCTCTGCCCCCAGTCTTAGGAGACCACCATTCTACTTTCTGTGTCTATGAATTTGACTATTCTGGGTACCTCATATAAGTGAAACCATAAAGCATTTGTCCTTTTGTTACTGGCTTTTTTCACTTAGCGTAATGTCTTCAAGATTCATCCATGTTGTAGCATGTATCAGAATTTACTTCCTTTTTAAGGTTGAATAATATTCCACTGTATTCCATGATTTGTTTGCCTATTCATCTGTCAATAGATACTTGGGTTGTTCCCATAGTTTTGCTATTGTGAATAATGCTCTTATGAACATGAGCATATAAATATCTGTCTGAGTCCCTGCTTTCATTTTTGGGGGGTACATACTAAGTAGAGTTGCTGGATCATATGGTAATTCTGTGTTAAAGTTTTTGAAGACTGGCCATACTTTATTCCATAGTGATTGTACCATTTAACGTTCCCTCTAGCAGTGCATGAGGACTCCAGTTTCTTCTCCTCCTTGCCAACACTCGCTGTTACCTATTTTTGATAATAGCCGTTCTAATGAGTGTAAAGTGATAGCTCACTGTGGTTTTGATTTGCATTTCCCTAATGATGAATGATGTTTAGCATTTTTCATTTGCTTATTGGCAATTTATGTATCTTCTTTGAATAAACGTTTACTCAATTCCTTTGCCCATTTTTTAATCAGGTGGGTTTTTACAATTAAGTAGACAAATAAGTTGTATATAATATGAACAACATGATGTTTTGAAATATACATATATTGTCGAATGGCTAGATCAAGCTAATTAATACATGTATTACCTCACATACTTATATTCATGGTGAGAACGCAAAATCTCTCAGCAACTTTAATGATTTAATCATCTCTTCTGGGAGATTGTTCATCAAATACTCTATGTATGGGCCTGTGTGCTTCTCTAATAGTCATCATTTAATTTAAGTGGTTTTTTTTAATTTATGAGGAACCAAATGATGTTAGCAAATTGGGAGTATGGTCTGTTATTCTTAGGTAAGACACCAAAAGATCAGGGTACTCCCTTTTCAGAAGGTGACCAACAGGCATACGAGCAGGGGGAAAGAACATGTAATATGTGCAAAATCTCTTTGGGCATCTGAAAATTAGAGTTGCCAGGTGGTTTAGTATTTCTAGTAAATAACAGACAGAAGCTTTCTCACTGAGCCTACCTTAACTGAGAGAACCCATCTTATAATCCACTGTGGAAGCCCAGGGAGGTCATAAAAGGAGTCAGAACACCTCTCGCTCTGCAGTAGGTGCTGTGTCATACCCAAAGCAGTGACTGGGAGTTTCTAGTAAACTTCTTTATCTTTAAAATCAAGAAATGTGGATGGCTCAGACATTTGAAAAAAGGAAATTTTACCCACATAGTGCTAAAATAGTTTAGGTGATTTCTGATTGCTGTTTAGCTTTGTCTCGAGGGAAGATGAGCTCTTTGGCTCTGATTCTTCATGTCCATAAGGGTTTGTCTTGCTGATTTTGGCAAGGTTATAAAAAAAATCCACTATGAGGGCTACATCACTTACATTCTCCAAATGAGGAAATGGAGGCAAGTGAAGTTAAGTAATTTGACCAAGGAAATGCAGTTAATAGTTGGAAAATCCAGGATGTGAACTGAGGCTTTCCTAACCACAACTTAGACTGTCCATGAAATGAGACTCTTTTCAGAAAACCTGAATTTACTAAATGCCACACTCATATTAATTCAAGAGGTCAGAGATGTTATTATGTCTGTCTTATAGTGGAGGGAAAAGGTTTTGAGAAGCTCCTAGAATTGCCCAGGTTCACTCAGGTAGCCAGAGCAGGGGTAGGGCCTGGACTCATCTGTAAAACTCTAATCTCTAATCTCTTCTTAGATGGGCTATCTCATGTAGGTCTTATGGTCCCAAGTAGAGACAAGTTTCATCTCAGAAGGATTACATGTTTTTCCTTGAATAGTAGCTAGAACAGTGCTGGATTCAGGGGAAGGGCTTAGTTAAACACATGCTGGCCAAGGTGGACAGCTGTGAAGGAGCCCATGATTCTGATATCTGGCATAAAGGTTTCTTCTGGAATTATGTTTCTGGTGTTTCTGGTGTCTTGCTTTGTTCCTTCATAGCTAGCCATAATGTAACCTGTACAGAGAGAAGTCTTCTAGTTCTGTTTTTAATAATCTCTTCCTCTCCCTAAACTTGGGTGAGGGCCACTTCTCTGGTGGCTTTTGCCTTCTTTCAATCCTCAAGGCCCTACTAAAGTAGACTGGCCCTGCAGGATGTGCTATTTAGGACAGATATACTGAGGATGGAGTGAGCCAAAAGGAGGCCTAACTTCAGATCGCATGAAGATGTGAAAGAGTTATTCTAGTCACTGACTAGACCAGTGCTTTGGAATGATGTGTAGGTTTAATTTGTTGTTCTATTCCACATTTACGCAGAAGCAGAATAATTGACTGGGTATTAATTTTCCCTTCAGTGGAGAAAACGTAGAACCTCAAAGCTAAGTGGTATTTTCTTATAAAATGTTTTAACTCTATAAATTCTACTTTTATTCTACTCATAGGATTTTTAAAAATGGATCATATCCTGGCTTTGTAGCTCAGAGACATGATTGCTTGGGATTAAAGTCTGTGATTTTTGGAAATATTACTGAATATAATAGCAATAAGAATAGCTACCTTTAATTTTCTGCCTGTTTTGTTCTAAGGATTGTTCTAAGCTGCTTCGTTCTAAGCTTTTGTTCTAAGCTGCTTCGTATATGTTAGTTCATATAATCCCAATAATATCGCTTTAGGATCTGTATAGTCACCTTTAATGTCAATTTGAATTATGCAAATTTGGAATGGTATTATATAAACATCAGGCACAAAAATCAGAAATAAGGTGAAGACACCCAAATTAAATTAAAAAATTAATCAAGAAGAGTCTTAAAACACATGGATCAAGAGAATTTTGTTTACTCTATTTCCACAGATATTACTTACTTAGCTGGTAATTAAAGTACATGGCTGAGGATGTGGAAAAAAGGGAACCCTCATACACTGTTGGTGGAAATGTAAATTATAATAGTACAATCACTATGGAGAATAGTTTGGAGGTTCCTCATAAAAAGTAAAAATAGGTCTATCATATGATCCAGCAATCCCACTGCTGGATATATATCCAAAAGAAAGGACATCAGTATATCAAAGAGATATCTGGACTTCCACATTTGTTGCAGCACTGTTCACAATAGTTAAGATTTGGAAGCAACCTAAGTGTCCATCAACAGATGAATGCATGAAAAAAACGTAGTACTTACGTACAGTGAAGTACTATTCACCCATAAAAAAGAATGTGATCCTGTCATTTGCAACAAAATGGATGGAACTCGAGGTCATTACATTAAGTGAAATAAGCCAGGCACAAAAAGACAAACACATATTCTCACTTTTTTGTAGGATCTAAAAATCAAAACAGTTGAACTCATGGACATAGAGAGTAGAAGGATAGTTACCAGAGGCAGGGAAGGATAGTGGGGACTAGGGTGGAAAGTGTGGTGGGGATGGTTAATGGGTATAAAAAAATAGAAAGAATGAATAAGACCTAGTATTTGATAGCACAACAGGGTGAATATAGTTAATAATACTTTAATTGTACATTTTAAAATAATTAAAAGAGGGTAATTGGATTGCTTGTAACACAAAAGGTAAGTGCTTGAGGAGATGGATACCCCATTTTATGTGTGATTACACATTTCATGCCTGCTTCAAAATATCTCATGTACCCCATAAATATATACACCTATATACCCACAAAAATTAAAATTAAAAATTAAAAATGAAAGTACCTGCCATCCTTTGTCAAGTTGTAGCCTTGAATTCCATCAGCACTTGGGAATGCACTTCTTCCATAAAATGCAATTGTTTTGTATTGTGAACCCACAGAACACAGGACAGGACAGTGCATTCCTTGTGCATAGTGAGCAATCGGTAAATGACCATTTGATGGACTTGGACAGGCTAAAAGGTAAGTGTGGTCAGAAAGAAGCTAGTTCATTTTTCATCTTTGGATTGTGAACCTGACCACTCTCCTTTCATCCCTTCCTAGCTCATGAACAAGGTTTGCATTTCCAGCTGAGGTTGCATGATACACTTGTGATGTACAGCTGAGTATCACTAAGTGGTTTTAATCTTATCTTCTTAATCTTGCTCATGAATTTTTCTTGCTTTCTTCCTCTCCCTCTGTCCCTCCTCCATCCCTCTTTCTTTCTGCCTTTCTTCCTTTCCCAAAATAGGACATGCATGAGAGTTTTTTGTACATGACGTTTCATTTTTGAATAATTGTAGATTCACAGGAAATTTTTAAAAAATAATATAGAGAGGTATCACACACTCTTCACTCAGTTACCCCCAATGGTAACATCTTAAATAGCTATAGTAGCACATGTGTCGTTTAAATGTAGTAGCAGCTAGCTGAGTTTAAGTGCCCAGGAAAAATCTATATTGAAATGCAGTTACCTTCTCCTCTGGCCTAAAACCAGGTCAGGTGTCATGAGTGTGCTACCAGTGTCATCAAGGTCCTGCAAGTAGGAGGATGCAATCAGCATCTTGAAATTTTTAGTAATTGTATCCTCGAATTTATTTTTTGTAACTGAAGCAGATGAAGCCTCCATTCATCTACTTCTGCATTACATCTCTTTCTTCCTGGGACAGGGTCTTGGCCTCATGCTACTTGGCTTCCACCCAATGACAAGTACTGCCCTCTGCCTCTGAAAGGATGCTGGGTTTGGGTGCAGAAGGTTTTGGGTGCTGGCAATGCACCAGGTACTTGTGATGGTCTGCACTAGCCCAACAAATCTTCTTGTGCTCTAGGAAGTGCAACATTAAATAACACATACAAAACACCATAACAAATCAAGACAGAGAGGGTGGACAGAAGAAAGGGAAAAACTTTCAAACTGCATTTGAACAAGCAGTCAACAGTTTCATTTTGCACTAGACCCCACACATTTCATTGTCAGCCCTACTAAAGGCTATTTTATAGCCCAGCCTCTTGCAAGAGTCTTAGGCATAAAGATTAATATTGATCAGGAAATAGGAAGCCTCAATAGAAGCACCGAGGAATACCTGTTTGCCAAAGTCTGAAATAATTCCCAATAATGCCAGAAAAATCCTCCTAAAACTCATTATGTCATGGACTGCTCTAATCCTGCAGTGCTCTTCACTTACAGAAAGCAGTCCATGGCAGAGCCTGGCTCTCAGGGACTCTCCATGAATAATCTACCCCCATCTTATCTTCTGAATTTCAGGTTTCACCAGACCTTGATTCAAATTCATGCTTGCTTCCAACTACAGTTCCTGCTTTCCCAGTTCTGTGCTTTTGCTTAGGCCATTTTATTTTTCCTAAATGCCATTTTT
This sequence comes from Rhinopithecus bieti, assembly GCF_001698545.2. Classification (NCBI taxonomy): domain Eukaryota; kingdom Metazoa; phylum Chordata; class Mammalia; order Primates; family Cercopithecidae; genus Rhinopithecus; species Rhinopithecus bieti. Next base: position 1,315,340 of record NW_016804554.1, on the reverse strand, counting down.
ACTCATTCATTGAGGATGAACTGTCACTTCTCTCCTGAAGTTCCCAGACTGTGCCCACCTCACCGCATTCACACTGGTTTTCTCTGCCTATATTGCTCTTCCTCTAGGACTTGACTGGCTACAGTCGTCATCAGAGAGAAGGTCGCCTCTTCAGAGAGGTCTACCAGAATAGCTGCTCTAAGCTGAACTCCATCCCATCCATTCCTGATCTATTAATTGTATTTACCACTTCTAAAATAAATTTTATATATTTAATTTTTTACTGGCATAATGGTGGTCTCTCCCTATCAGAATAAGGCCCCCTTTTGCCTTCTTCACTTCTGTCTCCCGAGTACTTGAAATGGTGCCTCGCATATATTTATTGAATAAAGGAAAGGCCTTTTCCCTCCTCCAAACACAGGATCATAGTGGATGTCATATTTTGCTCACATGTTCTCTCTCCTCTTGGATACTGTTAACTTCTTGAGTGGGGGAAATGATTCATTTCCTTTCCTCACAATGCCTAGGAGAGAACTAGGTAGGCTTCAATAAGTCTTCCTGAATGAATATATGAAAATAAATGGTGCTGAGGAAGAACAGTTTTTTTCTCTTTCAGAACAACTGAACACAGCATTAAGCCACAGAGATCAAAACTAATTGCTGGAACGAAAAGCACATGCCATTAGCATTCACTGCATCTGTACCAAGGACGGCCTTGGAAAAGAGTGTAATTAACTAACGGCATGCAGTGTTCAGCGTGACCTCTGTGCTCATCACAGTGCCATTCTGTTCAAGCAATTGGTTGCCTTTGTGGCCTGTGAGATGAAAAATTCCCCAAAATAGAGACCAGGGATGAGGTTTAGTTCTTACGGGGGAGATCAGAGAGAAAAGGCACCTTCTTTATAAGCACTGAGTATCTGTTTTTTTTTAGCAAAGTAATTTGTTTTTCATTATATATATGTTAATAAAATGGATACACACACCTACAAATCATTTTGGGTATCTAGGAGGTATGAAGAAGTTAAAGTGAGGCATTCATGTAGGAGTGGCAGATTTCAGGCACAAATGAGCTCATTAAATCAAAATAGAGTACATTAAAAAAATAGAAGAGTGATCTGTTCTGGTTATTCTGGGCAAGGAGAACACGAGACTTGTTGACCAGCTCAACTGGGTTGAGATGAGGCTTCTTCAGTGTTTTGATAGAACCTGGAGTCACAAAAGACCACACAGGCACTGAAGAAGACAGCAACTATGCACAAGGCCAGGAGATTTGGAGGTCAGAGAGGGGAAGTGAATGTTCTGAAACTTCTTTGCACAACTCCCTCTTCCCTTACCCTAGAAAAGAGCTTCTCACTGGTAGACTCTGAGTTTCATGGCTTCCCATGGGCATCCCTACTGTGCTGAGAACATGGGTGGCTCCTCTCTTCCCTTAACCACGCAGAACTTTTGTGATGGGAAGCCTCAGTGATGAGACCACTGTGGTTTCATTCTTGGGAGTTAGTGGGTTCAGAGAGGGCTTCTTGAGAGGGAAAGGCAGCGTGTGGCACACACACAAAAACACAACTGTGCAAACTGGCAGGAATGAGTCATGCCACAGATGCTAAGACATGTCTGCTGGGGTCAGATACTTCCACAGGAAGCCCAGGTGGGCTGCAGGTGCTGACAGAGGAACGTGTGATACAGGGTGGTGAAGAATGCGTAGAGCAAGTGATTTTAGGACATCCTTGCAGGAAAGGTCCTGGATGGCTGATGTGTAGTCTTCTCTCCAGGAAAGACATACCCATTATGTAATAGGGGCAGCATCGCTGGGCTTTTATGGTCTTTCCCTCCTCCTCTTGGCCTTGTTTCTCTTCAGTCTTCCAACTGATATTTTGGACAGCTTTGGGCTGCAGTGACAGGAACATGGGCAGAGGCCAGAGCCTGAAATCTTGCATATAGAAATGCCTGGAATTGTAATCATGCCCCCTAACCTGCATGGGGCATGAAAGAGGGGGGACAGTAGTGTTCCGAGCAGTCTGACAAATAGTGCTGGGTGAGAAAGCTATTACTTTTCCTCTCTCTTCCACTATGAAGAAAATCATTCTTATTTCTTGTAGAGAGGAAATTCTGTGTAGCCTGGAATTACCTCCTATGCACATTTTTTTCCTTTCAAAGGCATCCACTTTTGTGCTTACTGCCATCTTTGGCCTTGCTTCTCCACTCTATGGCAGTGCAGAGCAGTCTGCCTTTAAACTAGTTCAGTTGGGAATCTGAGCTGGGTTTTTCCATTGGCTAGATGTTTCTGGCTAGTGAGTAAATTATTTATTTGTCACATCAGTCACCTAGTAAAGTAGCACTTGCTTTCTAAGACTGATAACTCCAGTGTGCCAAATAGTACCCAGGGGTTCCAGCTCCTGCCAAAACAAAGAATAGTTTAGGAGTAAAGGGAATCTGGCAAGTCCGATCAGCCCTACCTCCAAAATTCATCTCTGGTATGTCTCCTTATTTCGGGTCTGTGCAGTCACTGCTATGATTGGACAGGCCAACTGTGTCTGGATTGCTGTGACTGCATCTCTACTGGCCTCCCAGTTCCACCCTGGGTCCTCCTCCAAGCTATTCTCTGCTCAGCAGCCAAAGGCATTGTATCTCTTTCCTATCACTGCTTTATTAAATTTGCCACCAATTTAGTGACTTAAAACAACAGAAATGCATTCTCATATAGTTCTGAAAGTCAGAAGTCTGCAAATAGTTTCATTGGGCTAAAACCAAAGTGGTGACAGGGGTGCATTCCTTTTGGAGGCTCTAGGAGACAATCCATTTCCTTACCCTTCCCAGCTCTAGAGGCTGCCCCATTGCCTAGGCTCATCACCCTCATTGCTTCAACCTCTGTCTGAAGGAACCCTTAACTTGTCCACTTACATTCTAGCACTTCATAGCACATATCATACTCTGTAGTAGATTATCTATGTGTTATTGTATCTCTCATTAAAATATAAGCCCGATGAGAGCAGGCATCATTTTGTTCTGTTTATCAACAGTATTCCCAGTGCTAGTCACAATACCTCACAAATATTTGGCATCCACTAAATATATATGCATTGAAAAAGATAGCATGAGGATCTTAGGGAGGTCAGCATAAAGCATCTCTCTCTGCTTTACATGTCATTGGTTTCTCCATCCAAACCTGGCCATAAGAATCATAATTGGGTCGAATTGGCAGGAGTTTCCAGTTATAGAATCCACCGTTTTTTGCAAAGAAGGAATCCAACGTTAATTGTGTGACTGCTGGTAATTGGGCTAGGACCTTTTATTACTTCATTTTCAAATGCCCTGGTGGATCAAGCATTCCAACTCCCACTTAATGGAATATACTAGGGATTGTGTTAAGTAACTTCTTAGATTTACAGGGCCAGCAAATAGTAGAGTGGACTCTGAATACAGGTTATATGACACCAAGTGCACACACTATAGGAGTATGTACCCTTGAACACATGAAAATACTGTTTTTTTGATACCTTGTTATTTCTTAGTAATTTTATGTGGCCCAATTATACCAATTTCATTTACATACACTATATTACAAAAGGGCTACTTTTATAGCTCTCTGTTATAGTACCCTAATTTTATACTATCAGCTTCATAAAAATCAATTAATATCCTGAATGTTAAAGGCTAGTGTTTTCATTATTTTAGTCCTTAGATGTTTGTTTCAGGATACTTGTCTTAGTAATACTTAATTAATTTTAGTTTTTTATCTAAATTCAATTGAGCTTTTGAGTAATGATAGCAGTTTGATAATAGTGATATTAACAACAATCAAATGGATCCCTTTTTTTTAATTCTAGGGAGAATGCCATTTAAGACCTTCTTAGTGAACCAGAAAAAGCTATGCCCAAGTTCTTCTTGTGAAAACTCAAGATGCACAATGCCAAGGGCTGTGTGTTCTGTGAATCAGCAGGAAATTCTGGCTCCAATCTCATGTTGTAATATGGATTTCCTTTCATCTCAGGCAGCTTAATACTTTAGAAAAAGGTGTTGAGAGGAAGATTTTTTCATAATTTCCTTTTGAATTTAAAAAAAATCCTATTTAAATTCAGTTATTTTCTAGACTTTAAGTCATTTTATTTTAATTTGTTCTTTGAAAATTAAAGAATTTGTGTACACAGTCTATATAACAGTTCATAAAAACAAGTGAAAACGCTATTGAGTAAACATTGCCATTGAACCTATTGGCCTTTGACAATCAATTAGAAATAAAAAGCACATTATCTAAATTGATTAAAACGTCAATATTTATGGTATGCACACTTCAGAGACTGAGATATAAGGGCAATTATAGAACTTCTATTTTTAGATCAAATATAATAAATTAAGCTTTATGAGTATTTCATATACAGCATGACCCTGACATTGTCATGTAGTTTGTATTTCAGAGAGTCACAAGTTAGGAACCTGTACCTGAGGCCTCCATCTGCTGAGGGACAGTATGAGTCCCTCAATATGAAGGTGTTGTCTATACAGTCACATGTTCACTTTCAGCATGATTGCAATGTTAGTACCTTGTTAAGTGGATTAAGAAATTATATTACCTTATGTTTTTAAAATTCCTACAATACTTTCTACTGATATGGGGCAGTGATCACAAAAATGTTTTGCATTTTTGGTCTGATGGTTATGTTACAGGAATGTCAAATTTAAAGATGAATCATACATTGCTTTCTTTAATAATAATAAACAACCAAACCTCGCCCACCAAGTTTGCTGACCTTTTTCTGTGATGACAAGTAGCTATCCATAGTATGCAACAGAGCAGACAGCTGAAAAAATAAGGAGACTTGATATGCCCCTTCCAGGTAAAGGTCACATTTTAATAATGGATGAGAAAGGAACTGCTTTTGAAAGAAATTCATGTTATTAAAAAAAAGTATTTTGGGACTATTTCAATCATTAATAATTTAGTTGGCATAAAGAGTGGGTTTCACCTATAAAAATGTATATCTACACACTTAAGGAACTTGGAATTTTCAAATATTTCAAATAACATATTCTGAATCCATATCTTAGAAATAGTAAAATGCACCGCTGCTTGGTTAGTTTGCTTGAATGAATGACATCAGAGAAAATGGAAATTTACCAGTCAAATTTAAATGACAAAAATGTGTTTAATTGGTGGATGGTATTACAAAATGAGTACCACGATTTAGGAAGTGTTAGCCAATAAAGCATTCCATGTGGATGCCTGTATCTTTGGAAACTGTTTGTTTAGCTATGATAGCTATTAAAACTATGTAGGAAAATAAACTAAATTCTGAACCAAGCCTTTGAATTCCTGCCTGGCAAAATGTTAAAGATGTAAAAAGTAATGAGATGTTTAATCAGTTGGTTTGAATTACAATATTTTTAGAATGAGAGACAATATGAAGAGTTTTGGAACTTCTAATAAAGTTTTAAAAGCTTTATTTATTTCATCTTTTAAAATTTATTTTTGTGTAAATGTAGTAATATCAATATATATTAGACTAGCATATGAATGTAATTTATAAATAAAGTGTCATATATTGGGGATGTATGCTAAAAATTTTCTGAAAGATATATATGTAATAAACAACCTCAGGGATCACTGGACTGGACTCCCCATTATTAAACAATTAAAATAAATTGGGGAGACGGGACACACGTTTCAATTCTTTTAAACATTTTTTTCCAAAAAAGGAATGTTTAGAAAACTACTACCATTTATTATTTGTATTTAAAAAAGAAAAGACAATTTGATCCCAGAAAATTAGGAAGGATGTAATTGCAAAAGAAAGAATACACTATTGAATTGAAAATAATATGCTTATGAACAACTTAAAACAATGTCCTTAATTATTTTTATTTTTATTTTTTCTGTGGACTCTTTGAGTATCATCATGGAAGAGTATTGATGTGCACACCCTAATTCTATTTTCTCTTTTCCAAATGTAATAAATCACGTTCCTTTTCTTTTCTTTCCTTTTTACTCTGCCATTAGTTTCCTAACACTGTATGCATTGGGACCTATTCTATGACAGTTATGCTCCACCTCCCTGGGCACAGGGCACCATAAGCCTCCCTCTCCCTTCCTGATCCTGACCCCCGCATCTCTCACCCCAAAGCCTCTCTGATACTATTGCTATTGAAACAGTGACTTCATGGTTGCCAGACAGTGAGCATTTTCTCATATCCCATTTGACTTTTGCTTCCTGGATGCTATGGCCCACTCTAACCCTTTGACATTTTGTGTCATACACAAATATCCATTTGGCTTCTCTTCCCTCAGTATATATTTGTCCCCTGACACAACTACTTTTTCAAATTATGAAAGTCATTTGAATTCTAAGCCTACCTTTTGTGATACTAAATATCTTTGCATCTGTGGCTGTAATCTTAATGATCAAACTTCACCTTCTATTTTCTTGGTTATTACTGAAAATGTCAAGTTACAGATTTTCAGAAATAATGCCTCAAAACCTCACTGATGATGTATCTGCTTACAATAATGTGAAAGAATATTGATAGAAAATTTTGTGTACATTTTCTTAGCTAATTATTTGTTCATTAGTCATTTGGTATCTATGTTAAAAGAAAAAAAGACTTAAAAAAACAAAACCACATTGAAATCTCCGCAAAGTTCTGCAGTACTCATAGTTGCATAGTATTTTTTTCTTAATCACCAAAGCCATCTCTTAGTCATAGGAAATGAAGTAAATCGGAAGGAACCTTCATGAAAACAAAATTTTTCTAGTTTTCCTCACACTGTCAACGAAGAGAACATTTATTGTTCTTTCATTTTCAGTGTATGGCCTAAGTCTGTGCCCTTTGAAAAGTTATGTAACATAGGTTATCCTTTTATGCACATGTGTCAAGATTCTCAACAGTGGAGCAGTTAGGGTTAACCCTAGACAGAGTTCATGCTTGGTGCACTCCCTGTTCCCCAAAATACTATATTTCCATTTTCTACTCAACCATTTCTTTCATGTATCTCTCCCCACGTTACTGGATGGTCAAGGTGCCACACACAGCATTAGTTCTTATCAGGAAATTCCTCTTTTACCTACTCCTCCCACCTATAAGGAAGTGAATTGATGGAGAGTTGGCATTCACATTTGAAAGTTATTGCCTTCTAGTAGACAGCAACAACAAATGGACTTAGTTCCAGGAAGAGTACAGCATTTTATTTGTCATGGAATTCCCCAGGAAAAAAAAATTAGAACAAAATGGATATTGAGATTGTGCTTAGTTACAGAAGCAATGATATTCTGAAGGTGTTTCAAAGAGGGTTCATTCAATAGAAGTTTTTTTTTAGAAAAAAAAAAAAAAAAAAAGGGAAGAAGTGAAACCAGCAATGAGGTGGCAAGTGAGGGGATACTTTTCCTTCCTGGGTCTTCAGGTGATGAACAAAGGCAAGGCTGTCTTCAGAAGGAGTGAGTGATGGGGGTGTTATCTCTCCTGGCATAGACCTAGACTTAGAGGTGGTCAGAAAATTATGAGCTCAGCTCACAATTTTGTTGTCTCAAATGATGACCTGGACTTCTACAAGGCTTCTTGGTGGTTGGTAGTCTAAAGATTTCAGGATTATAAAGCAAACCAATTATATTAAAATACCATTACCAAACATTAAGGGAAATTTTGTGACATGGTAGCATCTGCTTTTTTTTTTTTTTTGAGACAGAGTCTCACTCTGTCACCTAAGCTGGAGTGCAGTGGTGCAATCTCGGCTCACTATAACCTCCACTTCCCAGGTTCAAGTGGTTCTCCTGCCTCAGCCTCCCAAGTAGCTGGGACTACAGGCACCCACCACCACGCCTGGCTAATTTTTGTATTTTTTTTTTTTTTTAGTAGAGGCAGGGTTTCACCATATTGGCCAGGCTGGTCTTGATCTCCTGACCTTGTGATCCACCTGCCTCAGCCTCCCGAAGTGCTGGGATTACAGGCGTGAGCCACCGTGCCCAGCCACATCTGCTTCTTTAATAACATATTAAACAATAGGATCGAGTAATGGGACTGGGTGCTACCTTAATTTTGCAATAGTGATGAATATAAACTATGTTGTTGCAGTATATGAATAACTGTAATATAAAATATCTGCAATTTGCTATTAAACATTTGGCAGAACTGCCAATTTTATGGTGGTTTGCTGCCTATTTTATAATTAAAGAAAATTTTAGGTTTCAGTTGAATATTAGTGATAAAGAGGTAATATTTCTCCCTATTCAACTGAAATAAACTTTTAATACTATACCCTAAGGGGTATTTGGACCCCAGGTTAAGAACCTCCATTTCTACAGGCTGAAGTGTTTGGTGAAAAATTGTAAAGGAGGGTATCTACAGTGGTATGAGGATTCAAGACTGGTAAAAGGAGCATAGGATAGCAGGAAGATGTTTAGATTAGGAGATTCATAACTAAGATATTTCTGAGATGAATTTTCTTTCCTTAATTCTTAGCATCATCACCCAAATTCAGCCTCTTATCTCTTGTCTGAATTAATACAATGCCTCCTGACTGATCTTACAAGCCAAGCCCCCAGCATCACCATGCAGTCCTAAAGAATAGCTCTATTTATGTTCCAGTTACACTTCTGTGTTCAAAAACCACTCAGTGAGTCTTCATTGCCCCCCAAATAAGGTACGACTCTTAAGTCTGAACGTAGAGTTCTTATCTGGCTTTGATCTATCTTTCTAGTCTAAGTCTCCATTAGTCTTCTCCGCATATACCATGATGCAATCAAACTGGCCCACTTATGGCTCCCTGATTGGATTCCAACACATGCCTGTGTAGCCTTTCCTCAGGCTTTTGCTTCCGTCTGGAATTCTCTTCCCCACACTACATGTGCAGAAATCCTACCCATGTTAAAAGTTTAAGTTCAACAGCCACTCATTATGAGAACAGAAATTTTGTTTCATTCAACTTGGTTTCTAGAATAATGATTAGTTATATCCCTTACATGTAAAAGATGGTCAATAAGAGCATTTAAAATGAGTGAAAAGAAGGTTAAACATGGGATCTTCGGGAAATCTCAAGATTAGAAATTGGTGAATTTAAGATGGAATTCAAGGTAGCATGCTTCATTCAGCAGCATGTGTGAAAGACTGGAAGAAGGAGTCCTACCATTTAAAAGAACAGGGAGTGAGTAATGAATTGGAGCTCTTGTATCATTTTATTTGGATATGTTATTTTATTTGGCTTTATTTCCTTGTCTTGTTTTTATTCTCAATATCTTCTCAACGATGATAAAGGAGGAGAAGGTAGTGATGCTATAAGAAAGGGGCCCTGCATATTGGTGGCAGCCGATTCCACCATGGTGGTATGAATATCAGCAGTCCTACGTGTGCCACGGTGGTTTGCTGCACCTATTGACCCGCCCTCTATGTTCCTTCTCCTCCCCTTCCCTCCCCTCACATATAGCCATGTAACAAACCTGCATGTTCTGCACAGGTATTCCAGAACTTAAAGTAAAATGCAATAAAATAAATGAAATCATACAAAGAAAAAGAACATCAGTAGTCAGATGGGGGGCCTATAGAATATCCTTTACAGTGAGGCTATTTTTTTTTTAAGGTTCCTTCCCACGTAAACTCAGACGTTCCCTTTCTTAAATGTTGCCTGCTTTTAACTTACATGAGATTCTGGATAGAAATGCTCATGCTAACCAACTCCAGCTTTCCAGTTCCCATAGTACCCATTATAGAACAATGCAATCTCAAGGCTGCTGATGATATCAGATCTGATGAATTCTCTGTTCTCTATAAATTATTCAAAAGCAATTTCAGCTTTCCAGAAATGAATTTCCCTTTCTATGAAAAAGATAAGTTTTGGTCATTTTCACCTTAAAATAACCTAATGATGCTCAAGAGTAAATAGATGGATACAGAATATTTTGCAAGAAATTTGTCCTTTGAAGGCTAAACTGACCTATATTCATACCTCTTTGCTAGATTCAAATGCAACTTGATATCTGTTAGATTAAAGAACTGGGGAGAATTAATATTAAACTGACCTTGAGCTCTCTCAATTTCTGATGAAAAGTTTCAAGTTGCAAATGTTCCTCCTGTGCCTTCAGAACACATTTTTCATAGCTAGAGAAGGCACTCCTTTGCAAGCTTTTTAAGATTTCTTAGGTAGAATTTTATGCAACTTATTCAGTATTATAATTCCCATGATATAACAAATGCATCAGACCACTACACAAAATGGCAGTGATTATAAAGAGATTCAATGACCACAGCCTAGCTTGCCTTGTCATTGTGTTTGGCCCAAGGAAACAGGAGATAGCAGTCTGTGCCATTATGCAATATTTAGGACAAGGATGACTCAGTTTAAATGGAAACATTATCTTAGTTCTGAGGTAAAAGGGCAGCTTTGCAAGGAAATACCTTTTATGTAAACAATGATGACAACCTTACCCCAAAGGGAAAAATGCAAATGACATATGTACCTCATGAATAATTTGTCTTAATTGTCCCCAAGGATTCCTTGTGAAGAACAAAGACACAAATTTTCATTGACTGATTCTCCTTTTGTTGCTTTAGCAGATAATTTACTCAAATAAGGTAATTCAGAAAGAAAAGGTAATGTACTAGGGAACCATAAAATAGTTTCCACCTTAATGAAGCCTCTGACATTTTGGTTGAAACACTTAAAGAAGTGTGAATAGTGGTTTAACAGTCTTTGTGCAAGCGTTGTCAGGTTTCTGGAACACCTTTTCCAAAGGCTCTGCTGCTATAACTGCTGCTGCTGTTGCTAATGGTAGGCATTACGGCCTACTGGAAAAATCTGTGGAAGAAAGAGATCGTATGCTGTCTTTTCAAATTTTTGAGTGTAAAATATAAATAATCAAACGTTTATCTGGCTATAATATATCAGGCAGTTAGATAATCCTGCTATTCTGTTTGGTGATTGGAGTTGGGTTAGTGGAAGGGTTATGTGAAAACCCAATACCTAATTAAGGATGGAAGGTAGGTAAGGAGTCCAGATTTACTCTTACTGTTTTGTGTACAGTTTTCTAAATTGAATACAAAGATACCAGTGGATATGAAGAAGATAACTGATTTTCTTCACCACTAAAAATGCATTTGCCATGTCATCATTGTTTGCTGCAGGAGTTGAAATGGCATCCTCCCAACCCACAATTTCACCAGCAGAACTGCTTCTCCTTTGTGTCTCAACAACAGGATGAGATGAGGGCTCAATGCTCTTGAGATTTAGAGAGAACACATTACTGCCCACAAAATTACACCATCCATAGGAAAAACAATATTGTATCTTTGAAGGATGGCCAATGCCCTTTTAAAATTCAAATTGAGAAGGAAACATGCTCCTCTATATATTACAGATTGAAAATCACAAATTACCAAAGGCCTATGTTGTTTTTTATAGAGAGCAATATTAAGGATCTCATTAAAAACTCTCTAGTATTTTGCAGTGTTTTTATGATGCACTAATCTTCTCTTTTCTCTCAAGTGTTTTAGCCTCTTTCTGCTTTGAACAATTGACCCGGCGCAAGGAGAAAGAGGGCCATGCTGAAGAGCAGATGCACTGATACAAATATGAATTTACAGGGCATCAGTTCTCAACTTGAATGTGCATGACATTCATGATGTGTGTGTTTATTAAAATCGATATTCCTGAGCCCCATTGCATAAATACCGATTTGGTAGACCCAATGTGATGGCTGGAGTGTCAGACAAATGCCTAGGTGGTTCAATTTGAGAAGCACTGAGATACAGTGGTAGGAATAGGCTGGTTATTTTAAGTGCTCTTTCAAGAACTACTTTTATGGACCTACAGTTTGCATTTGGCACCCTCAGTTTGTCCTTAGTCTTTCCGTGTCTTGTGACGTCCGCCTCCCCCTCCAGCACTCCCCAACCTATCAGTGCCACGCTGCTGCTCTCAATTGCCTACCCCTTCACCCTAGGGAAAGGGGACACATCTGATGTGGTCCAGAAAGACCCCTCTCCCGTTCCTCACTTGAGCGTTGTTTCTTTTGGTATTTTTCTTTATACCAGGTAGCAGCACTTAAGAAGCAGCCTGATAAACTATCTAATGCTTGTTAAGAATATAATGATTGAAAACAGTTTAAGGCTCCCTCTTCAGGTCCTTTGTTTTAGCTATTTCCTTCTCCCAGAGATCTTTGTTTTATCTTACATCATATCTTCTGAGACAGACTTCCCTGACTATACCTTGAAAATAGCCTCCCAACCTCACCCCACCCTTTCAGTAACTCTCAAATCCGATTACTTACTGGTATCTAAAACTGTCTTCTTTCTTTTCTGTCTTTTCCCATAGGAAAGCATAACTTCATGAGAATTGTAGGCCTTGTCTACCATTTTTGCAGCTCTATCCCTGGCATATAATAAGTTCTCAATAAGCATTTGGTAAGTAACTAAATGGATATGGATTTCTCCCAGGAATATATTTTAAAAGTGGACATGGAATGATGGTTTTACTTTTATCCCTGGGAATTTCAGGTACTGGGCAGCCTGGAAGGGAAGCTATTTTTGGATACTGGCCTTCTGATTTACAACCTGAACATACCCATGGCAAGTGGGATTTGGTTTTAGGGGGGAAAGCAGAAGGTGATGAGAGAAAGTCAGAGAAGCAAAGGGGTGGATTTCTTCCCATTCTGAAATGTGCTTTTTTTCGGGGTGGTGGGGT
>NW_016804554.1:1286714-1302287 GCF_001698545.2 Rhinopithecus bieti | reverse complement strand
TGGTGGTGGGGGCTTCTTAATACTGGACAGATAGCTCCAACAAAGTATTATCGTAAGAAATGTGGGCATCCTATAACAGACAACATTCCCCCACATACCTTAACATCCTCCTAACCCAGAACTAGCTGCTTAGTGCCATTCCTTTTTTAGGGAAAGTTATCCAAAGTCAGAGGCTGGTGACCAGTGTCAACAGGAGGACTTCAGATGAACATCAGCTACCTGGCTTACAGGCTGTAAATCTATTGTAAATTGCATAATTTTAGTCCTCGTTTTTTTTTTTTTTTTTTTGAAAGAGAGGGTCTAAATTATTTTTTGTGTCTCTTCCAGCATTAACAGGAATTTTATGATTCAAACTATCCATGGGCTCTGATAGTTACTCTACTCATGCATGAGTAAGCTACTCCATCTACTGGGCATCTCTTAAATTACAGATAAGATTCCAGTGAGGTATGGAAACTTGGAGATGACCTTAAGATCTCAATTGTATTAACCACATACATATATTGACTTATTCTCTTCTTTCTAAATGCTGCAAGCATTCTTCTATTAATTGGACATTTCTCTGCTTTACTCCTGTGATCTCAGCAAACAATGCTCATAAATCCTACTTAATAGTTCACGTATTTGCCTCTCTGTAGTCTTATACCTTTCTCTAGGGTCTGAAACAGTTAGGATGTGGGAACAGGTGAGATCTAGAGTAGAAGCAGATTGTCAGAGAGAGGTTAAGACCCAAGGTGTAAACCTAGGAGTTGAGCCTGGGGTGTAGTCTCCAGGAGCAGGTGGTTTGCAGTTAGGCACAAAACTAGGGACACAAACAGGAAAGAAACTCAATGTAGTGGAAAGAAAGAACATCATCTTTTTAGCCAAGCAGACCTGAGTTTGAATCTGTACTACTTGGCTACACGACCACAGGCAGTTTACTGAGAATGGGGTAAAAATATGTCAAGGGGATGGAATCTAGTATCTGAAACTATGTACCAGGCCCTATAATCATTGGTTTACATATATTACTTAATTTAATCCTCATGAAAACCTAATCAGGTAGTACATAAACACAATTTTCTATTAAATATACGTGGCTCATTGCTTTTCTTATCCCACATAATCTTCCTGGATAATCTGGCCATGCTCATAATTTCAACAACAACCTAGACAGCTCTAGCAGACACTTGATTGTTGCAGGTTAGACAAGAAAGTGGAGAATGATAACATTTGATGGCTTTTTCGAAGATTTTGCATTAGAAGGGGAGGAGAAATATGGAAAGTTACAAGAAATGTGCATTCAAGGTAGCTCCCTCCACCACCCCTTTCCCCAGGATGGCAGAGACAAACATGTTTTAGGTTGAGAAAAGTGAGATCAAAGACATAGGCAAGTCAAGTCTAGACAAGGCAAGCCACAGCAAGACAGGTCCACTCTCCCACTAAGATGCTTTTGTCTAGCAGACAAGTACTTCAAAGCAGCATTTGACTCTACTGACCACTTCCATCTTCTTGAAACACATTCCTCTTTGGGCTCTGGGAACAAAAGACTCCCTTTGTTTTCCTCTTGCCCAGTTCCTGCTCAGGCTTTATTGCAGGATCATCCTCCTGCGCCAGATTTCTGACAGGCTCTGTCCTCTACCCAAAGGCTTTGTCTTCAGCTCTCTTCTCTTGTAATTGACATTCTTCCTAGGTGACCTCATGGCATATAATACCATCTCTAAATGCAAATAATTAACATAGCTGAATCTCTTTTCAGGTTTCTCCCCAGAGCTCCAACATTCTGTCTCTACCATATAGTCACCTGAATATTTAACAGACATGGGGCCATTTGGGTTATAATGGGACCATAAGGTGCCATCAGAAATAAACAATATTGTTTCCTTTCACCATCCATTCAAACCTATTCTTTGGGCCTGTTTCTTTTCTGTCTCTTGGTTTAATTCCAGGGTAAGTCCCAAGAGTTACCCATTTTTCTGGTAATTTTTAGTTAACTAAAAGTCGTAGCATAAAATGATTAATCTAAGGTTTTGGGCTGCAGAGCCAAACTGACCTTCAAAGCTCACACTCTATTCTCCACCCTATCTCCATTTACTTTTAGAGCTTTACAGCTTTTAAAAGTGAATTGTTAGCCTCTTGGCAATTTTAGAAGGGAATATCGCTCACTTTTCTTTGATAAAAGGAAATAAAGATTAACAGGCCTTAGCTACAAAAGACATTCAGAATACATGAATAAAATATTTAATCTTAGTTCATTCTCCAAATTTTATTCTTTGTTCAAAATGAAGTCTCCTCTCACTATTGTGTGCTATGCCATCCCCTGGACTCCTCACCCGGCATAGCAGGGTAAATCTGCTGCGATTATCAGAATTCCTGAAATAGAGACAAGTATTTCAAACATAACACTGTATTTTTCTTTGAGCATGCATAAAGCCCAGTGTGTGAAGTGCCTCCTAGTCCCCCCTACACTCCCACATTTGGGTTCTTGCATATATACAGATTCATAGAACAGAACACAAACTGGCTTGTTCTGCTGCAATGTACAGGGGATACCTCCTTTTGTTTTTAACCTGGCCGAACATTCAGTCTTATATAAAGTTAAATTCTTTTGCTGGAAGCTATGGGCTAGATATGTGTGATATGGGGATAGATGGCCTATACGGTACATGTTTTCATCATTTATTCCATTATTTATCCATTTTTTGTACCTTCAAATTTTCTCTCTACTTGATACTACCTCCATCAGGCATTCACATTTAAATTGGTACTTCACATCTTAAAAACTATGACAAAACCAACTCTTCCCTCATACTACCTTCCCTTTCAGCTGTCGTTGGAGTTCTCCTGTTGGTAATGGCAGACTAGTTAGAGTATCAACTCTATTGCTGAAAAAAATTTAGAAGTTGAAGTATATGTCTCTTCGAATGTATCAGAACTAGTAAGACAGTGAAGACCAATGGGGCTAAAGTCCAGCAAAAGATGAGCCCAACATTGGAGTCACTTCCATCTAAAAAAGCTGAGAAGCTGAGCAGAGCTTTCAACAGATTCATGTAGTCAAGACCTCATCAGAGAGGTGGTCCTGATATACAAGACTGAGTTAAAACCTTGAAAAATAATACTGGAAATTAGGGCAAATGGGAAAAAGACTAACTGTCGCAGGGACTGAAGGTTGACTCACAATCATTTTAGCACTGATTGCATTTAAAATGACCTTGGATTATGAATATTCTTATTTTCTCAACAGAAACAAAGTTGCAGAAATGGTAGATGATAGAAACAGACCTATAGGGGATCCAGATAAAGAAACCATTAGACATGGACTTTAACATGGTTATGATTAATAAGTTCAAGGAAATCAAGTTTGAAAATTTCAGCATAAACAGAAAACTATAAAAGAAACTATAAATGAAAATATAAGTATTGAAATTAATGACTGTGGAAATAATCTACTAAACTATAAAGTTGGAAGTATATCAGAAGAATATATGCAGAATAAAGCACAGAGAGACAAAAATAGTGTTATTTTGGCTTTCATTGTTCTATTGAGAAGTCAGCTAATGCCCTTATTACAATGAGAGCCCCCTCCTACCAAAAGAAAAAAACTGGAAAGACAACATTCAAAGTTCTGAATGAAAACAACTACCAAATCTAGACCTCTATAGCCAATAAATCAATTCTGAAAGCATTAAGGAGATATAAAGATATGTACAAGGATAACTGAAAACTAATCACCAGCAGACCTCTGACTAAATAATTTTCTACTAGAAGAAGGAATGTAATCTCAGGTTTAAATTCTGAATATGTGGTAACAGGTGAATATCAATAGGAGGTAAATATGTGGGTACATATAAAAGAATGTTGATTGTGTACAGGAATTCTAATAATATAGGATTTGTAAACTGCACAGAATTCAAATACATAACACAAATACATTACTTAGGACATGGTTAATTAGATGCTATAATGTCCATAAAATAAGTACTAATTTATATGATAAGAAGTCACAGTGGATATGGTAATCTTTTGAACAGCAATTAAAATTATAGCAAAAATTAATAACTACCAAGATACATAAAGTAATAAAACAATTTACTTAACTGAAAGGAATGGTGAGGAAAATAACATAAAACAGAAGGGGCAAATTGAAAGCAAAACTAATAACAGATTTAAACTCATTACATCATTAATTACATTCACTGTAAATGGGCTAAATGTTATTCAGTTTCCCTATTTCTCTAGTCTCTCTCACAATCAAGCTTTTCAAAAGATGAGTCTTCAAATGCTGTTTTCAACTTTCAATTGACATTAATGGATTGGCTCTTTCTGAACTCACTATCGATAACTAAGACTGCTCTTGCCAAAGTTATCAATGACTTCCATGACACAAAACCCAATGAATGCTTTCCAGTCCTTGTCATAATATGGTCTCTCCGTAGCACTGGGAAACATTAATCACCCTCCTGCTTGAAACCTTTTATTTTTTTGCTTTGTTTTTTGCCCTTGGCTCTATGACACAGTTTTTGGAGTTTTGCTTATATCCTCTGGCCATCCTCTCAATCACCTTTTTTTATCTCCTTTTCTGTGCACCCTTAGGACTTAAGGACTCTCTTTTAATCTCACTTTATATTCTCTCCCTTAGCAATCTTATCAATTTCTGCAGCTTTGAACACTCTATGTATTCTCTACATACCATCTTGTAACATATACTGCACATTGTGTATATAATATAGAATAGCCAGGTACCTATATAAGAATACCAATCACATTGTCAATCACAGTATTACAATAGTTCAAACTGAACTGTGGATCTTACTTCTCACTCTACACCCCTCCTATTTCAGTAAATAATACATTATCCAATCAATTACTTTTGCCAGAAACTTCCTTCTTATTTACCCTTTAACTGTGCTATAAATGGAAAGTTTGTCCCTGCCCCAACCTCCCCCAATTTCATTTGTTGAAACCTAATTGCCAAAGGGAGTACATTTGGAGGTGAGGCCTTTGGTGCTTAAGTCATAAGGGTGAAGCCATCATAAATGAGTTTATGGCCTTTATAAAAAGAAATTCCAGATACTCCCTTGACCTTTCCACCATGTGAGGACACAGTGAAAAGACAGCCATCTATGAACCAGGAAGTGGGCTCTAGCCAGACACTGGATCTGACAGTGCCTTGATCTTGGACTTCTCCGCCTTCAGAACTGTGAGAAATAAATTTCTGTTGTTTATAGACCATCTAGTTAATGGTGTTTTGTTATAGCAGCCTGAACAAACTAAGCCATGCTGCCACATTTAATCCATCACCAAATTCTATTGATTCTAGCTCTTAAGTATATCTGGACGTCTATCTACTTTGTTTATTACTCTCACTTAGGTCCCGACTGCTATCATTTCTTGCCCATACTGGTACTAGCTTTCTAAGGAGTATTTCCATTCCACTCTTGTCTCACGTCAATGGATTCTCTACATAATGGAATGATCTTTTGAAAATTCCCTTGCCTAAACCATTTTAGTGGCTTTGGATCATAGTTAGAAGAACACCCAAATGTCCCTATTATTGCCTCAAGGCTCTGTGTAGTTGGCCTCCCACCTACCTCTTTAGCCTAATCTTCTTCCTTCTCTGGCCTCCCCCTTGCACTCTGGCTTTAGCCACATTGACTTTTTCCAAGTTCCTCAAACATACCATGCTTTTTCCAGCTGAGGGATTTCACACATGTTGTTTCTTCTGCCTGGGGAGTTCTCATCCCAGTTTTCTGTCTGGCTAACTTCTCCTCAACCCTCCCCTCAGGCCTCTTACATCCTTAAAAAGGGATTCATTATATCTCTTCCTCCTCCTGATTTATACCAGACTCTTCATTTTGCTTTTCGGCCAGTTGTCAACTTACTGCTTCTCAGCTCCAAATTCACCCCTCGATATATACTCTGCAATAATAGGCAGAGTTATTTTACATAGTTCTTTATAGAAAGCATAATGCTAAGATTTCTTAGCAGAGGAGGCTAGAGGCACATTGCAAGTGGGAGGGGTGCTACTGCTCTTTCCATCTGCTGCAGGGTGGATGTGTGGACATTAAGGGTTGCTATGTCCCAGCCATGCACCCAGAATGCACTCTCTCTGAGACCTTGCACCTCTCACATGGTCTGGTAATCATCTTTCTGTGACCCTCTCAGTATAGGCATTCTATACTCCAGGTCTCCTGCCTGCCACCCCAGCAGTGATTCTCTCTGCTCATCTCCTGTCTCTCCTATGTTTTTCTCTTGCAGTCCTTCCTATACTACCACCTCCCAATGGGGCCTTTCTAACAGGAACACCTCATGCTCCAGGCCTCTTGCCACATGGACATCCTCATTATCATTGCAAACCCATGCACCAGCCACCATGGGGGATGCCCTTGGACAGAAACGTTGGCCACATATATATGCCATACTATACATATACTATACACCGTGTGTGTGTACTATATATGGCCAGTTATATACGTTGTGTGGATATATGATGCCATGATATATGTGTGCTGCCTGATACTTATATATGCATATATTACACGTGTACTTAATACCATATATGTAATATGTAGCATCAGAGATATCTCAGGGAAAGCGGCTTTTTTTTTTCTGAGTTCAGAACCAGGAATCTTAAAACATGGGGTTACTTGGACATAAAGTTGCCTTCATATATATTGGCCAATATATATATGCCCACACTATAATGTACTATATGCCAGTACATATGTGGGTGTGGGTATATCTATGCTATGCCATACATATGTGTGTGTGTATTCATGCCATATATATACATGTGTATATCTATGCCATATATATTCATGTGTGTGTATACATGCCATATATATACATGTGTGTATATATATGTATATCAGAGATATCTCTCTCAGGAAGGGCTTTTGTTGTTGTTGTTGTTTTGAGACAGTCTCGCTCTGCTGCCCAGGCTAGAGTGCAGTGGCATGATCTTGGCAACTGAGGTTTGCCTGACCCATCTGTGCCCTTAAGGATTGCTTCTTGTTTGCCCTGTGACTGTAGACTGACCCTGGCCTGGAAAATCTACTGCCCTACCATCCAGTGGATTCAAGGACATCTCTCCAATGAGATCTGAATTCCCAGCCTCTGAGAAGTATCTCCCTTCTAGATCTGTCCTCCTTTGGGTATGCTCCCTTGGTACCATATACAGTTTATTTTATATCCTATGGTTATTCTTTTATTATAGTTTAATAACTCTTTATGTTAAACTCTCCCTGTTTAAAGCACTGAGTGATTCTAGTTCTTGATTGGATCTAGATTGCTACAATTCTTTTCTCTCCCTTTAATTTTACTTATAGTACTAATCACAACTGCGTATTTTGTGAATCTGTTCCTTAATATCAGTCTCTTCCATGGAATTATAAGCACAAACAGGGCAGGCACTGTGTCTGTTTTGCTGCCTTTCCAGCGCTTAACATAATGCCTGGCTTTTTAAAAGTACTCAATAAATATTTGTTGCATGACTGAATACTGTATGGTTGAGCTCATTTTCTGCTCATTTATTTTGTTATCTTCTTATGCCCCATTAACTACTCTCAGTCATTGCTATCTATTTTGATGATCAGACACAACATATTCTGAAACCTGTAGCCCCACAGGGTGTCTGATTTTGGCTCTTTATAAACAAAATAAAGCTGTATTTTTATATTCTCCCATCTCCACATTAAAACCTCTTATGTTTCTGAGTCATAACGGGGACTTTAAATAAAAATAAAGGGCCAGGCATGGTGGCTCACACCTGTAATCCCAACACTTTGGGAGGCCGAGGTGGATGGATCACCTAAGGTCAGGAGTTCGAGACCAACCTGACCAATATGGTGAAACCCTCTCTATTAAAAATACAAAAACTAGCCGGGCATGGTAGCGTGCGTCTGTAGTCCTAGCTACTCAGGAGGCTGAGAGGGTAGAATTGCTTGAACCCAGGATGTGGAGGTTGCAGTGAGCTGAGATCGTGCCACTGTACTCCAGTCTGGGTGACAGACAAAGACTGTCTCAAAAAAATAAAATAGAAATCACCACCACCACCACAGCAACAAACCTATTGTGGCAATGATGGTCTTAATTGCAGTTACTCAAAATAGTTTTTTTCTTAGCTGTGTTCAAATCATAAGATCTACATCTCTTTTCCAAAAAAAGACTAGCAGCTAAAAGCTATACATTTTAACTCCAGCGACTAATACCACTACAGTTGTAATTTTTCACATAAATTCCACCCCAGGATTCATCCACTCAAATCCCTACAGGTCCTGGTGGGTAATTTAAATGACCGGGCTCAGTGTAAGGAAATGAGGAGTAGTAGGGATTATGGCAAATTGGAGAGCACATACTTCACCTGAGTGCATTTAATTAAAAAATATATAAAAACACTGTGCTAGCCAAACATAACATCTGCAGACAGCACCCGTTTTGTGACTGCCACCTGGCAAATGCAGACCTAAAACACTGTTCCAGGAACCCTTCTGAGTTTCAAGAACCAAGAATCTTACAACATGGGGTGCTTGACATAAAGTTGCCATATATATATATGTGTGTGTGTATGTGTGTGTGTGTGTGTGTGTGTATCAGATCTCTCTCTCTCTCTCTCAAAGGGTTTTTTTTTTTTTTTTTTGAGATAATCTCGCTCTGCTGCCCAGGCTAGAGTGCAGTGGCGTGATCTTGGCCAACTGCAACCTCCACCTCCCTGGTTCAACCAATTCTTGTGCCTCAGCCTCCCAAGTACCTGGGATTACAGGTATGTGCCACTGTACTTGGCTAATCTTTGTAATTTTAGTACAGCAGGGGCTTCACCATGTTGGTCAGGCTGGTCTCAAACTCCTGGCCTCAAGTGATCCACCTGCCTCAGCCTCCCACAGTGCTGGGATTACAGATGTGAGCGACCAAACCCTGGCCAGCATCTACTATTATCACCATTTCACAAGAGGAAACATAAATTATCACCACAAGTTAGGAAGGACGTAATCTCAGGATAAAGAAAAACCCATTCCAAGAAGAACTATTGGCAAGATTACGTTAGTTATTTTTAGTTTTATCTTTTGACTATAAATGGGAATAAACCTGGTTATGGGACTCACCCAAGTTGCAAATATGAATTACTTTGAAAGATTGAAAAAGAGCCTATAATTTCCAGGACCCCACTCTTGGAGATTCAGCAAGTAAGGGAAAAGCAAACAGCTTGCATGTGTACTTTGGAAAACTCCTCAGGAGGCTTCTGAAAGCCTACCCAGGTGGAAAACTTCTGGTCTGTTCACTTTAATACTCTGAACACAGAGATCAAGGACAGACCATCCTTTCTCATCCTGATTAGAGAGAATCCTATTCTCCTGCACTGGAGGGAGACAAAGTTTTCCAAAGTAGCTGGAGAACACTTCATGGTCTATACAAGTAATCCACAATCTAGATGTAGAAAGTTTTCACAATAATTCAATATGCAAAATTATTCCTCATTTTAAAGAAGTATCAATTACTTTATTGATGTATTCCTTCCTTTGTGCCAGAAGGGAATTAAGGTTATTTATATATGTGTGTGTGTGTATTTATATATCTATATCTTCATTATATCTGCAGCTTAAAATGAAGAAACTAGGGCAATGCAAAATAAAGGCAAAAATAAAAATAAAATTGTATCATGAATGAGGTAAACAATAAAAACTCCTGCTATGAACACTCATTAGAGGTGGTTCACAAATGTGACCCAGAGTTGTTAGATGAGAGAGGAGGAGGTCCTAGAGGAGGGAGTCTACTCAGCTCCCATCAACTGTTGCTAGGGAATTTTTCAAGAGAAGTTAGAAACTGAGATTTCTATGTGAAAGCTCTGTTTTATATAATGTTTTCATCTAATTAATCCCAGCACTTTGGTAGGCCAAGGCAGGCAGATCACCTGAGGTCAGGAGCTCAAGACCAGCCTGGCCAACATGGTGAAACCCTATCTCTACTAAAAATACAAAAATTAGCTGGGTGTGGTGGCAGGCGCCTGTAATCACAGTTACTTGGGAGGCTGAGGCAGGAGAATTGCTTGAACCTGGGAGGCGGAGGTTGCAGTGAGCCAATATCGCGCCATTGCACTCCAGCCTAGGCAACAGAGCAAAACTCTGTCTCAAATAAATAAATAAATAAATAAATAGACACTGTGTTACATAGAGCTGAGAAAACAGTTGTGCTGACAAGATGTGGCTTGAAGTTTGATAGTTTGAACTGCACATTAGAATCACTTGAAGTAATTTTTCCGAATACTCAGGCCTCAGCCCCACCCTAGACTTGCTGAATGAGAAATATCTGGGAGGAGAACTGAGTCTGCATATCTTGAGAAAGTTCTCTAGGAGAGTCCAACCTTTACCTATAGTTAGAAATCACTGCTTTAATGAAATCTGGGAAATGAGAAAAGGTATCAGGCCGCTTCTCTGGTGTTCTGCTTCAGAAGCTGTAATGACATCCAAGCCCTGTCACTTGGACAGCAGTGCCCAGGCACTGATTGTGCCCTGCTTTGATTTCTCTAGGGTCCCAGATATGCAGTTCAGTTCTTAGATTTCAGCTTTGATAAGGAAGTTTTCACAGAGGATCTGAAAGTAAGAATAAGCAAGATAAAAACTTATGTGTCAGCCTTGATTTATGCAGCAGCAGAGAAAATAGATTACAATTCTCTGAGCTTCTAAAGAAGAAAAAGTTCCTGAGAAGTCACAGGAGAGAATACTGCTTTCAGAATCCTAGAATATGGTACCTTACAAGACAATACTTTGGTCATGGAATGGTCTCTGTGATCAGTACTTTCTGAGATTTCTTGTTCCTACTCTGTCAGCCCTCAGCCCTCCCCTCAGTTTACCTTTTTATGTTTGTAATAGTAGAGGCATCCATCATACTTCAGCATAGACCACCTCTTTCTCCAACCCTTCACGATCCCAGAGTGAGTCCTCTTACATAGGTAGTCACAGCAGGTGGGCCAAGGGGTACTGGGGCAGTGGCTGATATCAGATCCTACCACCAGGGTCAAGATGTCTGTACCTAGAGGCATGCATTTGGAATAGTTCAGTGGCTGAAAATCTTAGAATCAACTGGAAAGACGTACTATTTAGTAAGAAAGGATGAGAAAAAAGTTGTGATTTTTTTCTAAGTGGAGTGAAATAGAATCCTACAGTTGGAATGAACCAAAGAGTTCCTCGGTAATTCAAACACTGATGTTTGAGGAAAATGAAAACTAGAGAGGTAAAGTGACTTCACTGAGGACCCATAGCCCATAAGGTGATGAATGAAATGTGGGACCCAGGTTCCCCGACTTCTAGTGCAGACCTCTTTCCATTCAACCACCCAGCCATATTTGTTCTGGTCATGAGCTCCTCAAGTCTATTCATTTTCACTGTTTATAATAATCAAGCTAAATCTTTAAACAGACTTTGATTTACTTCCTAAGGAGGAGGATGAGTGATGCTTAGCTACCTTTCTACCTTACTTTTGACTCAGGTTAGCCAAAGGCAGGATCTAAGTCACTGCTTACAACTATTGCCAATATTGTCCCTGATAAAAATCAATGACAAACCTTTGAACTTGCAAATAGAAGTTCTAGGTAGGGCGAGCTAAAAATGTTTCTTTTCCTTTTCTCCCCCTTTTTCTTGCCTATTCAACATAGTGCCGAGGGTTAAACCCTGAGCTTCCGGATTCCTGTCTTTTCTTTTATAGAATGCCTTATTTGGTGCCTGGACACTAGTAGCACCCCTTTCCCAAAGGATTGGCATGGTATAGCCTGGGGGAAAATTGTCCCTATCCCTGTTAATATGAGGTCACTGTTTACCCACTATATGTTGATGCTGCAGCGTGGACACAGGCTTTTATTGTACACCTACTTCTTGATGCTTCTAGAAAATTCTCTGAATGCCACTCAGACAAACATGCTTTGAAGACTGCAAATGGGATATGACTCCATTTACAATTCCTCTGAGAGGAAGGCCACATCCCTGAAGGAGGACAGTTGGCCTTGGCAGCACTGACTTCATCACGATGTCTGACATTGAGATTACCGATCTGTTTAGAGCTGTGTATGGAAATGGGGGTCAGCAACGAGACTCCTCTTCCATAAATGACAAGCTCCAACCCAGGGGATCATTTCTGGCTGAGCCACATGGCCCTGAAAATAAAGATTTGTCCCAGAAAGGCTGACATAGTCTTAACTTTAGCAGCACGCAAAGCACCTTCGTAATTAAATAACTCTCTGTGTGTCAAGATAATTCTTCATTGCCATGTAAATACATTTTAATTTATTGAACTGCCCTTAAGCTCCTGTCAAAAACACATGCAGAAAAATGAGAAGAAATGCTCCAGATTGACCGGCAACCCACAAATGTCTTTGTCTTTGGACTTTGGTCCCCAAAGAACTGCACTCCTGGACTAATATGCATAGTTGACACATCTGCCAATCTATTTATGTACTGCTGCAGTGGGCTGCCCCTTG
Organism: Rhinopithecus bieti; assembly: GCF_001698545.2. Lineage (NCBI taxonomy): Eukaryota > Metazoa > Chordata > Mammalia > Primates > Cercopithecidae > Rhinopithecus > Rhinopithecus bieti. The sequence goes on along the minus strand of NW_016804554.1, from coordinate 1,289,842 downwards.
AGGTCATTTTCCTTTTGCTTACAAAGACTGCCTATGGGTTTCTCTGCTACTGATCAGGCTAAGCTTGTGTTTCAGCCCGGCCATAAACATAACTTGGTGCACCACAAAAAATTCTCTCTGGGGCAGGGATACAGATGGCCCTGCTGAAGCATGGTGTCATCATATTAGAGGAAAGTTTTTCACATTCAGAGTTAGGACATGATCCTGATGCATGGGGACTTGCTGGCTTCTAAACAGCTGTCGGGAATAGTGGTTTTATACTCATAACCACATCCTATCGGGGGCCCAGGGCACTTGGGCCTGACATTCACAGAGAAATTTGATTTGAGACTTTAGGCTTCTGATACTGTCTTCAAATTAGATTATTTGTATAGTCATTGTAATTTCTGTGTGTTAAGCAAACTGTCAAGTACGAACGTTTAAAACCTCCTGGTTTTGTTACTATTTATTAACTTACTGGGACCCTAAAATATGGAAGTGCCTTAGTTTACTGTTTCTCAAACTAAGTGTAGAAGCCAGTTAGCTGATGGGTCTGTTGAACTGCATAACTGCATATCCTCATTCTGTTGGCCTGGCATGAGGCCTCTGAGAGTCTGTGTTGTAACGAGTTTTCAGGTGATGTCAGACCACAGTTTCAGTCCCAAGTCCCTACGCATCCCTGCTTCTGAGAGCCTCTGCTCATTAGCAGTCTTTGCACCAACCGTATTTCTTCTTTGCCTTAACTGTGATTTAGTTTCCCATCTGCTTTCATTTTCAGTTGCAGTATTTTTCAGCAACAGAGTTATTAGGTTTTCCCCAACCCCTACTTTTTTCTCTAAGTACCCCCCTACTTTGGAGAAAGGAAACACATAACCATTGCCTTTCTCTTCTGGACATCCCCAAAATCTTGCTTGCTTTTTGGGGGAGTGTGGGAGGATGTGGGTAGGTAAATGTCTACAGCCTGAGGTGAAAGAGTCAAGAGAACTATTAGTTTCATGAGATGGAAGAGTTTGAAAACCCACATTTTTAGAGAATCCAGTTATTTGGTGATGGCGTCCTTAAAAAATAAAAGCTATGCAGCAAACTTCTTCCCTAGCACTTTGGTCTAGAGTTTTGAAAGCAAACAATTGTGGGTGAGATTATTTACAGCTACAGGAAAGAGAAAATTATTTCTTTTCTAATTCACACTTTCTCATTGGATCACAGTCTTCTTTTTATGTCACCAATCTTAAACTCTGTCACAGTCATACCTCTGCTGTCAGGCAAACTCCACCACCCTTGCAGGTGCAGGTGAGAAATGTGCAAGACGTGTACTTTCCCCGAGGGCTTGCACTGTGCTCAGTAGCTGAGGACCTGCACTCCTGGGGTGCTTCTGTATTTGCTTTTAGTAAAGCCTGCACTTAGTGAAACAAGGAAGCCCTATGGAAGCAAAGAACTTCCAGGTTGATTAAACCTCACTCTTTACCATTACTCTCTTATTGGTGATTAAATCTTCCATTTGATTCTGAAAATAACCAGTCCTTATAAAAGCCAAAACGTGGATCATTTGAGGTCAGGTGTTCAAGACCAGCCTGGCCAACATGGTGAAACCCTGTCACTACTAAAAATACAAAAATTTAGCTGGGTGCAGTGGTGGGCACCTGTAATCCCACCTACTTGGGAGGCTGAGGCAGGAGAATCGCTTGAACCTGGGAGGCGGAGGCTGCAGTGAGCTGAGATCACACCACTGCACTTCAGCCTGGGCAACAAAGCAAGACTCCGTCTCAGAAAAAAAAAAAAAAAAAAAAGCCAAAACCAGAAAGTAAAAGAGACCTAATTAAAATAAAAATTCACATGGAGAATGTGTCATTCACAATGTGACACCAAGTGCTTTTTAAAGTCTCCAGTTTAGCTTTTCCCATCTGCAAAATAAAGGTAATTTGTACAGGTATGTGTGACTAGTATTTCTGAATAGTATTTTTAATTATAAAATTAGACTTTAACATATATAGTAAATCCCCTTTTTAATGTGAGGCTAGGGAGATAAGATAACACTTGCCTCAGAGGCTAACAAAACAGATTTCTAATCTTAAGTCTGTAACCTTTTGGCCATGCCTCTAAGATGTGGAGCTGTGCACTGATGCTGGGTTGGGTGTGAAAGAATCGCCAGGGAGAGTTGATTAAAATTACAAATGTGCAGTCACCACCAGGAATTCTGCATTTAAAAGAGTTTCCAGGCGAGTCTGACATACAGCTGGATTTAGGATTCAATGTCCTGGGAAAAGTGATTTACTGTTCATAAATCTAAATTAGTAAAGTAGCCACCAGTAGTGGGATAGGATTTTACCAAAGTTTTAAATATATGGGAATGAGTTTGTACAAAAATACATAGTGGTCAAAAAGATATCAGTTAGACTTTCAGGACGTTTATGCAAACAGAAATGAGAGGCAGTTGTAAATCTTTAGATTTCCAAATTAGCTCTTAATAAATACTTCATAAATATGTATTCCAAGACCTCCATATGACACATGAATTTAACAAAAGATTCTATTCATTGTGTCTTGATTATTGCTTTCTTCAGACAAGCTGATAGCTTTCCTTCCCAAAGAGAACCCTCAAAACTTTGTTTCAAATTCTGTATATTCCAGAAAATACCCTGACCATTTATAGAATTGTTAACAAATTTAAATATGTAAAGAAAGCACTACATAAAATTTTAATTATTCCTATTATTTCTTCCTTTTCTTTTCCTCCTTAATTTCATAGTCACGTATATTCTTCTCAGAGGCCCAGTGCTTCTCAGTAATCCTGTGATATTTTTCCCTTTTTTGACCATTACTGCCTATAAATGTTAGAAGATGGAGAAAGCTAAAATCATGTAGGATGAGTCCCCATTCCTGGAGGCATTCATTTGTTGCTTTGGACTCAGATGCAGATCGTTGAGTGAATCATAACACTGGGGACTTGGCACAGGATAGTCTTTAGAGTACAATTCTCCCTTTTTGCTTTGTTTTACTTTATTTTCTCCTCACATGTTTTTTTTTTCCCCATAATAGGCACTCACAAAATGTATTTGATATAGGAATATGGCACACTATTTTGCATATCTTTTACTTTTATGTGCATGGTATCATGTTAAGACTGACCTTCCTCCTTCCCTCCCTCCCTC
>NW_016804554.1:1276226-1286389 GCF_001698545.2 Rhinopithecus bieti | reverse complement strand
CCCTCATTCTCTCCCTCCTTCTCTCCCTCCTTCCCTCCCTCCTTGATTCCGTCCCTCTTTCCTTCTCTCCTTCCTTCCTTCCTTCCCTCCTTCCCTCTCTCCTTCCTTCCCTCCCTCCTTCCTTCTCTCCTTCCTTCCCTTCCTCCTTCCCTCCTTCCTTCCCTTACTCCCTCCTTCTTTCCCTCCTTCCCTCTCTCCTTCCTTCCCTCCCTCCTTCCCTCCCTTCCTTCCCTCCCTCCCTCCCTCCTTCCTTCCCTCTCTCCTTCCTTCCCTCCCTCCTTCCTTCTCTCCTTCCTTCCTTCCCTTCCTCTCTCCTTCCTTCCCTTACTCCCTCCTTCCCTCCTTCCTTATCTCCCTCCCTCCCTCCTTCCTTCTCTCCCTCCCTCTCTCCTTCCTTCCCTCCTTCCTTTCCTCCCTCCCTCTAACTTAAAATAAAGATATTTTAAGTATAAATTCCCTCTAACTACTATTCAGTTGTATTCTATGAATTTAACCTGTATTGTTTTCATTGTTACCCTGTTTTAAATGGTATAATACTCAGGAGCATTAACAAAAATTTAAACCATGTAACTTTAAAGAAAGTTATTCTTTTATTATTTAATTTTAATTTAATTGCATTATGGATAAAGAATATAATCTGTACAATGTTGAGTCTTTGGAATTTATTGAGGTTTCATTCATGGCCTGATATTTTGTCATCTTTTATGAATATTCCATTTTACTCAGAAAAAAAATATGCTTTGTGGGATGTAGAATCTAGTTATTTTCTCCAAGTTCAAACTTATTAATGCTTTTTTCAAGTTTTATATACTGATACTTTTTAAAAAGTTTTATTTTATTGTAGTAGGAACATTTAACATATCTACCCTGTTAATAAATGTCTAACTACAATACACTATTGTTGACTACAGGTACAGTGTTGTAGAATGGATCTCTACAATATATTCATTTACATAACTAAAATTTCTTACTTGTTAATTAGCAAATCCCCTATCCCACTTTCCCCCTGTACCTGGCAAGCACCTTCCTATTTTTTGTCTCTATGATTTTGACTGTTTGAAATGCCATACGTAAGTGGAATTATGCAGTATTTGTTCTTTTGCGATTGATTAATTTCACTTAACATGATGTCCTCAAGTATTGTCCATACTGTCATATACTGCAGAATTTACTTCTTTTTAGGGCTACATGGTATTTGTTTATATGTATGCATACTTTTTTAATCTATGTTGATAGAAACTGTGGTTTCCACATCTTGGCTATTATAAATAGTACCACAGTGAACATGGGAATGCAGATATCTCTTTGAGAGAGTGATTTTATTTCCTTTGCATAAATACCTAGAAGTGAGATCCCTGCATCATATGGTAGTCCTCTTTTTAAATTTTTGAGGACCTTTTATGCTATTTTCCACAGTGACTACAACACTTTGCATTCCCACCATCTGTGTGCAAATGTTCCAATTTCCCCACATCCTCACCAACATTTGTTGTCTACTTTTTTTTATAATAGCCATTCTGATAGGTGTGTGGTGATATCTCATTCAGATTTTGATTTGCATTTCCATGATAACTAGTAACATTGAGTATTTTTCATATACGTTTTGGCCATGTATATGTCTTCTTGGGAGAAATTCCCTAGCCTATTTTTGAATCAGGTTGTTAGTGTGTTTTTGCTATTAATTTGTATGTGTTTTTTCTATATTTTGGAGATTAACCCCCTCATCAGAAGCTTTTTTAGTTTGATGTAGTCCAACTTGTTTATTTTTTATTTTGTGTCCTGTGCTTTTGGTGTCATATCCAAAACATCGTTGCCAGGACCAATATCAAGAAACATTTCTCCTATGCTTTCTTCTAGTAATTGTAAGGTTTCAGGTCTTACATTTAAGTTCTTAATCCATTTTGAGTTGATTTTTGTGTAGAATGTAAGGTAAGGGTCCAATTTCATTATTTTGCATGTGAATATCCAGTTTTCTCAGCACCATCTGTTGAAGAGACTATCTTCTCCCTATTGCGTATTCTTGGCACCCTTGTCAAGATCAGTTGGCTATATATGCATAGATTTATTTCTGGGCTGTCTATTCTGTTCCATTGATCTGTCTCTCTTTATGCCAGTACCATACTGCTTTGACTACTATAGTTTTATAATATATTTTGAAATTGGAAAATGTGATGCCTCCATCTTTGCTGTTCTTTCTCAAGATTGACTTGGCTATTTGTGGCTTTTTGTGATTCCATGTAAATTTACATATTTTTTTTTATTTCTTTGTAAAATCCTATTGAGGTTTTGATAGGGATGACATTGAATCCATAGGTTGCTTTGGGTAGTATGAATATTTAAATAGTATGATGTTTTCCAATCTATAAACACAGGATATCTTTCAATTATTTGTGTCTTAATTTCTTTCACCACTGTTTTCTAGTTTTTAATATACAAATCTTTCACTTCTTAGTTAGGTTTATGCCTAAGTATTTTAATTTTTTGGTTACTATGGTAAAGGGGATTGTTCTCCTAATTTCCTTTTCAACTAGTTTGCTGTTAGTGTATAGAAACACAATTGAATTTTGTTTGTTGATTTCCTATCCTGCAATTATACTGAATTCAATTATTAGTTCCAACAGTTTGTTTTTGGCATCTTTAGGGTTTTCTATTTATAAGATTGTGTTGTCTGCAAACAGGGCTAATTTAACTTCTTTCTTTCTGATATGAATTTGTGGAACTTGCCAGAGCTCCAACATTACCAGGACACTTTTTTGGACATCCCTGGAGAAGGCAGTGAAATGGATACACAGATAAACCTTCTCCCTCTCTAAAGGTAGCAGAGTGCTGGGAATTTTTTGTCCTTGCTCTATGCTGAGCAACAGTAAGGATCTATGGTACTTAACAGCCCAAGCTGCTGTCTCTATTCTCTATCAGAGCTCCATGGCCAGCAAAACAGAAGCTAGTCCCTGCTGAGGTCCCTTGGAATAGTTGGGGTGCTGGGTGTACACACTACACACTCTCCCTGCCCTTAGAAAAGGTTGTAGCTTAGGGGTTCCCTTCTTGATTGTACAGTGTTGTGCTCTGTGTAAGGATTCTGTTGAGAGTGTGTCCCAAATCTCCCTACTGACTTTGGTGAGTCTAGTTTAGTGTTTGCCTGGGATGTGGAGCCTTTCAGTAAGTTTCTGGATTTCTTACAAAGAGAATTTGTCTATGAATTGTTGATAAATTCATATGTTTGTAAGGGGGAAAAGGGTCTTCCTACTCTGGGATCTTGCTGATATTATTTCCTACTGATGCTTAATTTTTTTTTTTGGTTGTTTTACCGCTTTATGAGATTGGTAAGTTCTGAGTTAGATAAAATTGTTTGTACTGGAGAAGAGGGGTTCATATAGACCATAGGAAACTTTACTAAGTTATTTCATCACCTTAATTTCCTATGATTACTATAAAATCATTTTGGATTTGTATTTCTTTTTGCTACAGTGTTTCATTTAAGAGTATTTCAGACAATCTTTTATAAAGCTAAATGCTCACATATGTCTTTACCGTACACTTACATTTAAGTAATAGTTTAGCTGGATATTACATCTGAGTTATTATGCTAATTTTCTTTAACATTTTGAAAATATTATTGCATTGCATACCAGTATCCAATGCTGTTAAAAAGTCTGATATCAATCAGATTTCAGTGGTTTTCTGTCTTGAAACTTTAAAAAAATTTCCTTATCTTTGATGATGTTCTTAAATTTCACTACAATATGCCAACATGAGGGTTTTATTCCTATCTGTGTGGTGATCTATAAGTGTTTCCTGAGTTCTCTCTTCTTTAATTCTAGAAAAGTCTAATTTTTTTCTTCAAAAATATTTCTCCTTCCATGTACTTATTTACTTTTTTCCTTTAAGAACTCTTGATTGAAATATTATCATATTGGCTTCTCTAATTGTATCCTATGTATTTCCTAACTCTTCCTATATATTTTCTTTTTAAAAAACTCACCTGATGCTTTCTATGAAAGCTCTTACATTAAATATTTTGGATCTTTAAAATTTTTCTACTGTATTTTTTTCTGTTATTCAGCTCACCTACTGCATTTTTTATTTCGACAATTATCTTCTTTATACCTGGTGCTGAACATTGGTTTTCCCTTATGTCTGCTTTTTCTGCTTTATATTCAATATCCTACAAATGCCTTTTTCACCACTTTTATATTTATTGATCTTACTTTAAATGCTTGTTCTCTCAGATCTATTAATTTATTTTGGTTTGGTTGTTACAGATTGTACCATATATTATCTTTCTCTTATTGCAGTTATGTTTCTCAGATGTCTTGTTATTTTTACTAGATAACTCTTACTGCTCTGGGATTATTAAGTACTTTGGCTGAAAGTATGTACTGGGAGAAAGTTTAAAGTCCAGAACATAGCTGACATCCCTCCTGGTGAGTGTGGTGGTGGAGACAGGGTACTCCTCAGGGTGGTAAGCCTCTTGGGTTACTATCTTGGCTCAGTTATTCTGTTTGCCTTATTTGCTTCCTTACTAGATGATCCTGAATCTCAGGCACTCTCCCTTTGCCTTTGCCATAAGCTCTACTCTTCCTCAACAAAAAGCTGTGCTGTAATTACTTAGTCCTAGGATGTGCAGGAGATTATATCTGGGTAAGGAATGATGGGCCACCCTGATACTATCCCATTGACTCCATTATAGGTGCTGCTGTTTCTCTGGCTTTCAGGTGATGTGGTGGAGAACTGGTCACCCAGGTCCATATGGAATAGAAAAAACATTAAGAAGCAGTTCCTCAGCTTGTTCCTTACATGAAGTGTTCAGCTTTCATCTGCTACTGGCTGTAATTCCCACTTTTTCTAATATGCACCTGTACCAAATGATCTTGCCTTTACTTTTAGCATCTCAGATCTATAATTCACTTTTATGTTTTTGAAGTATCTCTGATGTTGAGTTTGAGAAGAATTGGAACAGACACAGAATGAAGGTTTCCTTTGGGGAGAAAAGTGAAAGTGGCAACCAAGGAGTGTTTGAGCCCAGATTATATCAGCAGATAAGTCCATCCACCCAGGTACCTCCAGGAATGGCTAGGATGTTGAATATAGCTTTTCAACCAGTATCAGTGTTAGTTCCTTATCTTGTCAGAAATCAGAAACCTCTCCATTCAAGTTTTAGAGATGATTTCTATTTGTTTCCGTTAACTAATGTAGTGAGGCTGAACGGTTTAGTGCTGTAAAGAACATTAGGCCTCTTGGGGAAAAATAAAAGAAGTACTAAAAGCAGCAAAATTTCTAAAAGTAGGTTTTATTTAACTCAGAAAATTGGAAATGTAGTTATCTGTGAGGAAGAACCTAGGAACAGCTAAATCCAGATAGGTAAGATTTCCTTATTATATGGAATACTATCAATTCATTAGTATAATCATTATATTATCTCCATTTCTCATCTGTACTCCACACAGGATAAATATTTGTGCAAGACATATAAATAGCTGTTGCACATGCTAACTGACAATGACCTTGGATTCCTGGTGCAGCTATTCCAAGTCCCACAGAGCTGCAAAACACCAAGCCAAATCCCACAACAAGTTTCAGAATCACTTATGAAGACACAGCATTTGTTAGTGATTTTTTCTTTCTTTCTTTCTTTTTTTTTTTTTTTTTTTGCTGCTCATCTACACTAGAGAAGTCTTGATGTTGCTAATCATCAAGCATGATTTCATCATGAGAAAAGAGCAAATGATACTTACTGCTCAGCCAATTACACTTACTAATTGGCACATGTGAACTATCCCAAATGCACACATTTTTAATATCTCATTGCCTTCTAAATAACCTTCAGAGGCACTGAAGTACTCATGCAACCTTCAGGAAGCCCTGAACAGGAAGCCGCACCAAATAACTCCATGAGGAAACACAGCATTTAGCAGCTGGATATTTTTAGGTCTGCAGGGAGATAGGGTTTATAACACAGTACCAAAAAAGTAAGTCGTTTTGCAGAGAGTAAGATGGTGTTACCTTTCCACAAAGTGAAATGTGAGAGGATGCAAGGGTATGGGGCATGTATCCTCACTGTTCTTGTGGTGATTACATCTGCAACACAATTGCTTTAAGGGCCTGGGAAAATCTGTAGAAGTTTTAGATCTGTGATTTCTTCATTTCTTTCTCTCTCTCTTTTTCTTTTTTACATTAAAATCCTGAGGCTGTTAACTCTAAAAACCAATGGAAAGAGAGGAAAGGGAAAAGGAAGGGAGGGAGGAAGGAAGGAAAGTGGGACAAAGGATAGTAATAGTAAATGAATTCTTGTATGAGAATTTTTCTGTGCATATGCGAGGAGTTTAAGTATTTGATAATAATAGGTTATGTTTTACTTACTGCCATTTTCTGGCTTCAGTTTAGTGGCTAGCCATCAATGCAGAAGGAAAATGGGAGGGAAATGTGATTTAATTCCTATGAAAACTCATGCTGATGACAAGGCATTAAAGGGCGCTTTGGGAGAGAAGTGCACTTACACCTGTAGGTGTCCCCTCCCACACTGGAACTCTGTATGACAGCTTTCTGCTCCTTCAGATTAACTCTGGATTCTGTAACTGGCCCACCTACCTTTCATTGCAAGGTTCACAGCTTCTGCAAGCTCGACACTGGTGACCTCAGTGCCATTGACAGCCAGTACCACATCTCCAATCTGGAGCCCGGCTTCCTTGGCGGCCACTGTCTGTGAGTAGACAGACAACAACAGTCTCATTGAGGGAGGGTCCCAAATGGAGTACCCTGCTATTTGTCTTCTTTTTAAAAGGCTCTTTCTCTGAAGGGCCTTTCTTTCCAACTTTAGACAATTGCCGATGTCATTAATAAGGAGGAAAATGCTCTCCTTGCAGCCTCCCTTTCATTTCCAGGACGCAGTTTCCTCATACATTCAGCCAGGCTGCTGCGTGGCCTCTTTGCAATATAATAGCAAAGCTGCTCAGAAACTCAATCTATTCATCCAGCAGAAGGTTGAACTGCTAGTTCTCATTCCCTCATTGCTGCTAGGTTTCTTTGTAACCCTGAGAAAATCATTTAACCTCAATATCTCCATCTATAAAAAGGGGGGTGGGGGCAGAGCTTCTCTGCAGGATTGTTGAGAGAACAAGTAATTGAAATACTTATGAAGTTGTGGCAAAAACAGATCCTGGAGTAGTGAGGGGAAAAAAGAAATCAAGAGCTGCTTTTACTTTCATTGTATAGGCTCCTTTCTGAGCCATCTCAGAAAGGAAACCAAAAATAGCCTAAGCCTAAGGACTTAGGCTTTGGAAGATGGGAGGGACCTTTCCAGAGGTTATTTATTTTATCCCATAGTTTTCTAGCACCTGCACTTACTGCAAAACACCTAATATTCTTTAGGGCTAAAAAAGGATATAATAAGCCATTTCAAGGTTAACTCATTTTTAATAAGGTCTGCCATATCTTTAACCAAAATTTCTTCCTGCTGCAGTGTAAATCTATTTTTATTTTTTGCTTTAGTTTCAGCCCATTTCCTCTTTCTTAGGACTCAGTGCTGGGTATATGTGTACTATTCATGGACCTGAAGAATACTATACAGTAATATCAGGTTTTTAGTATTTAGAATGTCATAAGCCTTCTTAAAGAATTTTATTTTCAAAGTATGATTCAACAGATAATGACTTAGAATGTTTACAGTAATGACTATAGTTTGTCTAAATCTATCCATAGTAGGAGTCTTCTCTGCTTGGATAAGCAATGGCCCATCAATGTAGGAGGGTAGATAAAAAGTAATAAATATTATGAGTGACATTTTCATTCATAATATAATCCTCATAATGAATTAAAGTCTCATGGCATGGTCCATGGCTGATCATTTGAATATATTCCTCCACAGTGTTTTTTAGAGATGAGGTTTCACCATGTTGCCCAGGCTGGTCTCAAATTCCTAGACTCAAGGGATCCTCCTGCCTTAATCCTAGCACTTCCGGAGGCTGAGGCTGCCAGATCACTGGAGAGCCCAGGAGTTTGAGACCAGTTTGGGCAACATGGTAAAATCCAGTCTCTACAAAAAACATAAAAATTAACCCGGTATGGTGGCACATGTACCTGTAGTCTTAGCTACTCGGGAGGCTGAGGTAGGAGGATCATGTTAGCCCAGAGTGGTTGAGGCTGCAGTGAGCCATGATTGTACCACTATACTCCAGCCTGGGCAACAGAAGTGAGACTTGATCTCAAAAAAAAAAAAAAAAAAAAAAATAGAAATAGATTCAAGATTCATAACCAAAGGGTCAAATGTGAAAAGAGAAATGCAGAGCACTGAAGAAAAAACCTTGAAGAATAATTACCTTTAGGGAGAGTAGGGAAAAGAGGAGACAAAAAGCAACACAAAGAAGGAGCAGACGGACCTTACAGAGTATAGACTCAAGAGTAAAAAACCAACAGAAGGCACGAGAAACATTTCAATATATAGGGAATAGTCAACATTTCTATAGCAATGCCATAAATGTAACCATAGCATAGCATTTTTAATACTAGTTCATTCAAGAAGTCAAGAAGAATGAGGACTGAGGAAAGGTGATTAAATCTGAGGTGGGAGAGTAAATGATAAAGAACTTCAAGAAGGATTATGGAAGTGGAAGGAAAATGTATGAGCCATTTGTGCTGATGAATATATGTTAAATGATTGACTAGATTGCCTTTCTAGTAGATAAACTAGTATAATTAAAGGTATGTATCTAATAACAAAGTGTCTCTCTTAAGTAAAATGTGTTTTCAAACAACAGTCTTTTACTTAAGGAATCTGTCAATATGAAAGTAATTTTTAAAAAAAAAAACTTTATTGAGATATAATGCACATACCATATACTTCACCCACTTAAAGTGTACAATTAAATGGTTTTTAGTATATTCAGGGAGTTGTGCAATCATCAACACTATCTATTTTAAAGCACAGTTTTTTGTCACTCTAGAAAGAAACTACATAACCAATAGCAGTCACTCTCTAGTCCTCCTACCCCCTCAGCCTCAGACAACCACCAATCTGCTTTCTATCTCTATTGACTTGCCCATTATGGACATTTCATATAAACTGAATCATATGTGGTTTTTTGTGTCTGGCTCTATTCACTTAGCATAATGTTTTCAAGATTCAGCTATGTCATAACCTGCACTATATTCCTTTTAATTGGTGAATATTCCATGTAAGGACACAGCACATTTTGTTCATTCATTCATCAATTGATGGGCACTTGGGTTATTTACACTTTATGTTTTTTAAAAATAAAGTTGCTATGGAAATGTAGGTACAAATTTTTCTGTGGACATATGTTTTCATTTGTCTTGAGTATATGCCTAGGAGTGGAATTGTTAGATTAAAAGGAAACTCAATGTGTAACTTCTTGAGAAACTGCCAAACTATTTTGCAAAGAGGTTGTACAATTTTACATTCCCACTAGCACTGTATGAGTATTTTGGATTTCTGTACATTCTTTCCAATATTTGTTATTATCTGACTTTAAAAAAAGTATGAAGTGGTCTAGTGTATAAAGTGGTATCTCATCGTAGCTTTGGTTTGAATTTCCCTGATGACTGCTGATGTTGAATGTTTTACCATGTGCTTACTGGCTATTTGTATATCTTTGGAGAAATGTCTATTCAAATCCTTTGCTCATTTTAAAATTTGTGTTATCTTTGTATTATTCAGCTATGACAGTAAAAATGATTCTTGTTTGTAGAGGACTTATATCTAGAGTATAACCCTTTTGAATAGTTCATTTTATTGTTTTTATCTTTCATTATAAAGGGCACAGACTATATTCCTTTATTTTGTAGTGTAACTTACAAATTTCCCCTTTATGTAGTAATCATGGTGGGAGTTTGGGGCATTAGGTCTTCTTCAAAGACGGAGATATTTTAAGGTGACCCTGTAATATACTACACACATATTTGCCCTATTTGATTCTGATCTGGCAGCAGATGGAAGTATTCAGCCAACATTGCACAGGAAGGAATAACATGAGGTGGTGGGAAAATGAGACTGTGATTTTCTAAATTTACATCTCCCTCCAATAGAATACCTTACTACACAGTTCTGTATTTATTATAAAGAGCTAAATGCTGAGTTACTTCATCCTTTTATGCATATTTACATATAACACAGAATCCAAAACCTTATAATTTCAAAGGGGGCTTGTATT
>NW_016804554.1:1244878-1275731 GCF_001698545.2 Rhinopithecus bieti | reverse complement strand
CCGCCCGCCTCGGCCTCCCAAAGTGCTGGGATTACAGGCTTGAGCCACCGCGCCCGGCGTATTTTCATTTTAAAAATTGTATTATAACAGCAGCATTTTAAATTCGAGGGCTTTCAGAAAGATGGGTCTATCCATAATTTCCTCTATGGTTTGCTCTTCTCTAAATGTATAGTTTTCTTTTCAAGTTTACTTAGTATCAAAGTTGGAACATCTGTTCCTTTTGTTTATGCCAACAGATCTCAGAAGCATTTAGGCTTTCATAGAAAATGTTCATGCAAATGCCATCCGGGTGTGGGCAATTTGTTATGCAAGTTACTAGCAAGCTCGGTCTCTGTATACTTATGGATAATCATTTCCATCCCACCTACAGGTCTCCTTGCTTTATCTTTTTCTCTTCAGTGTGTAATTAAGCCTCTCTAGTGCATCGAGAACGATGTTTTGTGGTGTGAATAAGATTCTCAGAAGTGCTGAAAATATGTGTAATTTTAAAGTCCCTCAACCCCTCATTTAGTAGATGTGACTAGACAATGGATTTCAGAGGGTGCTGTTCAGCACAGAGGAATACATTTTTTAAAAAGAGAAGTAGACTCAGCAGCCACATGAATCCCTGCCAGAGCAGAATTTTCTATGTTGAATAAAATCCTAGGTTAACTATGTATTGTACCGTTTCTTCTATAGTAAAGTTGCCTCAGCTTTTCCTATTACAAAGCCTCAGGGCCTCCTAAATATGAAGTCATCTGCAATGCAAATATTTTTATTTGTTTCACATTGAATGTATGAGATACAGTTAACTATATCAGTTGAACAGTTGCAAAAGTATCAGCAATTAAATAAGTCATAACATTTTATTAATCTGCATTTATTTTATCTAGAAAGACAGGCACAAAAAGGTGTGTCAAGATTTTGGATATTTTGAAAAAATCTGGTGAGCTTATTAAGTCAGACCTGTATGACTTTAAAAGGGTAATCATTATTTATATTCCTTCTAAATTTCCTCGTTTCTTTAAGACTGATCTTGTGAAGTCAGAAGTGGAGAGAGGAAAGGAGAGAAGAGGTAAATGTAGAGAAATGGGAAAGGAGAAAGAAACAAAAAACAGAAGAGAAGAAGGGAGTGGGGAAGTGTGAAACATACATTAATAAAGCCTCCATGAATAAACATTTATTTTGCTAAAGCCAGATTTCTTTTAAAACTTCAGAAGCCATATGGTTTTAAAAATTTGCCTGCCTTTGTGTCTTTAAAGAGAAATAATATCACACACAATTGCTTTTTGTTCATGTTCACTCAAAAGGTATTAAGGGTCCAACTAAGGTTGACCTTGGACAAAATTTGCAATCTTTATCTTCTGTCATCTAAGTCCTGTTACCAAGTTTCTCTTCAGCCCTCCTTCCCCATTTGTCTGTGGTCTACACTTCTACTCCTAAATTGCATCATTTGGGAAGTTTCACTGACTGCCCTAACCATTTAAGAAATTGTTTGCTAAATAGTCATCTATATATTTGATTAACTGATAAAACTTTAATTGAAATTCATTCACCTCAAAGTAAAAATATGCCCATGCACTTGCATTTTATTATCTAATTATAGAGTAAAAGGCTGTTTATCTGGATAAAATAATTATCAGCTTAGTAACTTGGCCCTTTGCTTTCCTATAAATATTTTAGAATCAAATTGATAATTTTAAAAAATGAAAACCCAAAAGCTTAAACGGAACAACTACTCTCCTAGAATACAGATTGAAATTTGAAGAACTGACATCTTTAAATATTAAGATTTAAGAACAATGAATGTATTTTTCCTGCTGTTAATTTAGGTATTTTATTTTAAAATTTATTTCTATATTGTTTTATTTTCAAAGTAGTATTCTTCACATCTTAATTAGAATTGTTCCTATCAATTTGCTTCCCTCTCACCTGCCTACCTCCAAGGCTTTCTATTCCATACCTTTTTTGGAAATCTTACATGTCACCATCCAGCTCTACCTGCTGTGAGGGTTGAAATTGACTCAAAGCCTTCGACTGCCACCCTTATCCATCTCGCCTCACACTGAGGCCATGTTCTTCCTGGGCTGCTTCCAGCCAGTGACTGAAGTTGGAAGGGCTGTTAGAGTAAGGCTTTTGCTCCAGTCTCTAAAGGACCCTCTATTCTGGGACTCCCTATTGGTCTGTCTAAGAATTTCTCAGGGCTACACTGCAGTTCTAGGTTCTTACCCAACCCTGTTTCCTTTCTCGTCCTCTTTTGCAGGTGCCAAAATGACCTGCAACAGGGTCTGAAGGTTGTTCTGCCCACTCACATTCTGTTCCCTTTGGTGGGCACAGTGATTTCCTCCAATCTCTTGTGCATCTATTTTCATCTGGATGTCCATTTTTCAGATGACAGAAATAAGAAAAAGTAACCCCCTTTGTTACTTTAAGGAAGTTTCTATCTGTTTCTAATTTCCCAGTATTTTTGTAAGTCATGAGAAGGTAAGAGCAAAAGGGATCAACAAAGCATGAGGAAGGATTGACTTTCAACAGGAGAAAGAGAAACGAGGACACAAGTACAAATTCAAGTACATTTGAAGGTGTACAGGTGGGATTTCTGATAAATAGAAAATAGAGACAGGAAATAGTCAAGAAGATAATACAAGCTTGCAAGTCTGAGGCAGGCTGAAGCTGGGGAAGAAAATAAGCTTTACATTGGATAAGAATTCAGAAATGTTGATTATTATACTAGACTGACCTGTAGTTCTATGATTATTAGACTGGATTGGACTTCTAATGACAAAACAAAGGGTGATGCCTTATTGTTTAAGAGAGACTACAAAAATGAGGATTCATCCCAGAACTCACACAGAGAGGGAGGAATGGATTAGCAAGGCAGGTTAAATGGAGAGCTTTGAGAATAAGTTATTTTATGTAATACACCAGCTGAACCTTGATCATTCAATAAGCAGTTAAATATTTGAGACAATGTCAGTTCAGCTGTGTGGCTAAGAAGAGCTCATATGCTATTTAATGTATTTAATATTTTTCTTAATAGTGGAGAATAAACTAGGTCAGAATCAAGTCATAAAAATTCAAAGGCAATTCTTTGATAGGAATGACAGGAGTTTTAAAGAAAGTGATTAGCTTTCAAGTACCAAGAAGAGGCAAAACACACCTCATTTGTGGACACTAGGTGGTGAGTTGTTCATGTGAGTGTTGTTTATTACTCATTTGGTGCAAAGTGTTACTGTGTCAGTACAGTCTGAGGCTGAGAGGTCAGAGGTCTTCTCCCAATACCCTCTTTTCTTCTCCATTATGTACTAACTCATGGAAGGTAAAGAAGCGTCACTCCACCCTCAGGTCCAGGGTGGGCCCTGGTTTTCTGGTAACCCAATCAGGACAATTCCATTCCCCTTGCATTTAGCCTAAGTGAAATAGCTCACAGTGGTCCCCAAGGGACATGGCAAAATGACGACATTTGAGGTTTGAAGCCTGTCTCCACTCTTTCTGACTCTATGATTTGCAATGTGAAGGGTCAAACTGCCGAGATTGTTTTAAATCCAAATGGAAAGCTTGCAACACCAAGGAAGGAGGTGAAAGAAATTATGCTTTTGATGAAAACTTTGAGCCACCAAAACAAATAAAACACCTGTGCTACTTCCAAGCCTTCAACTTTTGTGATTCAATTCATCCCCTTCATTGCTTAACATACTGTGAGTCAGATTTTCTGTTAGTTGCAACAGAAAATCCTAACTGATATAAATCATAGCAAAATAACTAGTTCTAGAGTAAAAATTTGGAGATCTGAATCCTGCTTTTCCCATAATTATAGCTATATAACCATAGGCTAGTTTAATTACTTAGTGCCTTAATATATTCATCTGTTAAATGGAAGTGATAATGTCAAGTTTCAAATTCTGTTGTATAAATTACATGGACCAAATCCTACTCAAACTATTCCAAAAAATAGAAGAGGAGGGAATACTTCCAAACTCATTCTACAAGGCCACTATTACCCTGATTTTAAATGCAGACAAAAAGACATCAAAAAAAGAAAACTATAGGTCAATATCACTGATGAACATTGATGCAAAAATCCTCAACAAAGTACTAGCAAACCAAATTCAACAATACGTTAAAAAGATCATTCATCATGACCAAGTGGGATTTATCCTAGGAATTCAAGGATGGTTCAACATATAAAAATCAATCAATGTAATACATCATATCAGCAGAATGAAGGACAAAAACCATATGATCATTTCAATTGATGCTGGAAAAGCATTTGGTGAAATTCAACATCCCTTCAATATAAAAACCCTCAAAACACTGGGTATAGAGCATACATCAACATGATAACAGCCATACATGGCAGACACATAGCTCATATCATACTGAATGGGGAAAACCTGAAAGCTTTTCCTCTAAGAACAGGAACATGACAAGGACACCCGTTTTCACCAATGTTATTCAACATAGTACTGGAAGTCATAGCTAGAGCAGTCAGAGAAGACAAAGAAATAAAAGGCATCCAAATTATCCTTGTTTGCAGATGATATGGTCTTATATTTGGAAAAACCTAAAAACTCAACCAGAAAACTATTAGAACGATGAACAAATTCAGTAAAGTTGCAGGATACAAAATCAACATACAGAAATCAGTAGCATTTCCATATGCCAACATCAAGCAATCTGAAAAAATGAAATCTAGAAAATAATCCAATTTTCAATAGCTACAAATACAATAAAATATCTAGAAATTAACCAAAGAAGTGAAAGATCTCTACCATGAAAACTATAAAATACTGCTGAAAGAAATCAAGGAGGACACAAAAAAATGAAAAGATACTTTACATTCATGGATTGGAAGAATCCATATTGTTAAAATGCCCATACTTCTCAAAGCAATCTACAGATTTAATGCAATTCCTATCAAAATACCAATGACATTTTTCATAGAAATAGCAAAAAATCCTAAAATTTACATGGAACCACAAAAGACCCAGAACAGCCTAAAGCTATCCTAAGCAAAAAGAACAAAGCTGGAAGGATCACATTACCTGAGTTTAAATTATACTAGAGAGCTATAGTTCCCCAAATGGCAAGGTACTGGCATAGAAACAGACACACAGATCAGTGGAACAGAATAGAGGACCCAGAGATAAATCAATACATTTACAGCAAACTCATTTTGACAAAGGTGCCAAAAACATACATTGTAGAAAGGACAGTATCTTGAATAAATGGTTCTGGAAAAACTGGATATCCATATGCAGAAGAATAATCTGAGATCAGTGCTTTGATAAAATTGGAGCTAGAACGGTTAGGTTGGTAGAAATATAAGATAAAGATATCCACACCCACCATGGTGTCACAGGGGAGACATAACAAGGTTATAACAGAGAGAATCCAGGGCCACCAGGGGGTTTCTGAATTACATTATAGTCAGTTATTTGTGTGTCTATCTCCTGATCTGGACTGTGAGTTCCCAGTCAGAAACTGTATCTTACCCATCATTTTATCCTCATGCAGGATCCCAGAGGCAACACAGTAGATACCCTAAAAATGCTTGTTGAATGACTGCGAGAGCCCTGTGTACCTGAAGGCTGGGACAGCATGGGGCAGATGGAGGGAGGAGTATGACCTCAGGAGGATTACAAGCCTTCCTACTTTCCCCTTAGGCCCTAATGCCTTATCTGGTCTCATTGTTATCCAGGGTCGCATTTCATTTTCCTTTGTTGTCAGCTTCAGGGTTCCTCTGCTGCGTGCCCTGTGATTCCATTAAGAATCTGCTTTCATATCCATAAATTATTTGGTTTCCCACTGCATGTAAAAGTTAGGTTTACACCTATGTGGTCTATTAAGTGTGTAATAGCATTATGTCTAAAAAAAAAGCACAATGTACATACCTTAATTTAGAAATATTTTATGGCTAAAAAATGCTAACATAACAATCATCTGAGCCTTCAGCCAGTGCTCATCTTTTTGCTGAATACTTTGTTTTAGATTTAAAATCCCATGCTTATTTTTCAATGAATGGCTAAGGTTAATTCATTCATATTAGTATGTGACTATACATAAGTGTTCTAAATGTGCAAAATACAAACCTTGTATTCTCTTATGTATGCGTAGAAAAATTCAGATTTACAACTTTTCCTTGATAAAATCCTCCACTGTTGAATTTCATACTTACAATAAAAAAAACTAAGAAAGGTTATATTTTACTCTACAGTTAAAACAAAATGATATTATATATAACAATGGTTACATCTTAGCAGTACAAGTGAGGTTAAGATGAAACTAAGCACATACTGATGCTTGTACTGAAAGTATTACGAAACTCTTCACAGAGCCTATTGTATTCTCAAACATCTTTAGCAACTCCCCTTAGTGCTTGGAACATATTAGGCATAGTGTTTGTTAAATTCATGACTGTATAATTTAAAGTATTCTTTTCAATCTGAACCCACATTTGCTTGAGGTAAATTGTTTATTATTTCTGTTATTGCATATTCTCACTTGTAAGTGGGAGCTAGACTGTGGGTACCCAGAGGCAGACCTACTGGCATAATGGACTTTAGAGACTCAGAAGCAGGACATTGGGAAGGGATCGAGGGATAAAAAGCTACATATTGGGTACAGTGTACACTACTCGGGTGATGGATGTGCAATCTCAGATTTCAGCGCTACACAATTCGTTCATGTAACCAAAAATGACTTGTACCACAAAAGCTACTGCAATAATATATGTATTTAAAAAATAAACAAGTCATTTACTATTTATGAAGGCTATTTACACCAATAAAACAGAAATTCACAAAAGTTCAAATTTTGTAGTAAAGATTGGACTGAAATAATTTTACATGCTGAAGCTTGTAATTGAAGCATAAGTTTGTTTTTTAATTATAAACCATTATTGTCTTAGGAAAATATACATAGCTATTAATTTTTAGTTCACTAAATTAATCTTATAAGAATATCAAGGAATTATTAGAATATCAATGAAGTGTGTAAAAATACATAAATACTTATTAAAGGTATAGTTATTAAATAAATGTAAAAAGGCCATAAAATCATATACAGTACACTAAAATAAATCCATTATAATACCAAATGCATATTTCATATATGTTTAGAAACCAGACTAGACCTAATTGTAATAACAAGACGATACAGAAACAATAAAACAGTTACACTGTAGAATTGGAATACTAAGTGGTAATTTGTTACTTCTTTATACTGTCTGGTATATTTTATCAAATTAATAAGTATTTTTTATTCATAGGATGAACCCAGACTCTTGACTCTTTTAATCTTTAATCTTTATTCCAACTTTGGAATTACCCGTCTATGTTTGAATGAGCTATTAATACAGCTTTTATTTTAATAGCTTCAGATTCTTTCATAATGTTAAGAAACACATGGTACATGTATAGTCAGATGGAACCATACGTATTTCAGCTCCCCAAACACTCCATCTGGTGTCTATGTTCGCTGACTTCAGAGAGACTGGAGGCTGGCTACATGTTCTCTAAGACATATTCATTTTACCATAATTGTAGAGTCCTTTCAGGCTACTGGGTGAGGTTTTTTACTAAGACATCTGGGACCATCCTCAGGATTCACATCATCCCCTCAGAAAACCCAGGCTGCTGAATGAAAATTCTCTGTATAGAATCCTTTCTCCTCAATATCAATTCAAAAGCCAAAGAATGGCCCTCTTCTGAGGTGACTGAGGAGCAAGCAGAAAAGTTGATAACATCCATTACATTATGGTAAGAAGATCCACACTCTGATGGTTAAGATGGGAAAGTAGTTGAATACATGCAGGGGTGAAGTCTGGATTAATGAAGAGTGTTCTCTTCAAAAATAAGTCGCTAACTTTGCAAAATAGTTCTCCTGGGAAGAACTTATATAATGTTAAAATACTGCAAGTCAAGACAGGTATCGCTTCAAGGTCTAAGGTGTGGGAGCCTGTTCATTATTGGAAGCACTATATCCTTTTGTGAAGAAAAAATACACAAAAAGTAATTGGCAAGATCCATATATTAATATTTAAGGGTCAAGATGAAATCATGTAAAACAATTAGCTTTAGAGTGCCTTTCAAAGTTCCAAGTACATGAGAAAGGATTATCAAGTGAAAAAAAATAAATCACTATTTTTTTTCTCTGTGCCCCAAGGAAGACAATGCAAAATGTTCATTCCTAAAGCACTCACTGTGGTCTTATATGTAGAGTGAAGCACACAGGGAGGCATGTACAGCTGTATTTAACAGTTTGTTTCATGGCACTTAGGGTTTTCTGTGTATTCAAGAGTGTTTTGGATAGTGTGGAAGGCTGTGGCAGAAAGGAAAATGAGACTGAATTTCTATATTACTTTCCCAGCGTTTCTTTGTGGCTCTGTTGAGGAGGTTAAAACCCGAATAAAGTCATGTCCCAAGCCTTTCAGTATTTCAAGGGGCCAGAATAAAGAAGCACTATTGAATAACCAAAATATACTTTCAAGAAAAGTGTACATCACTTACCTGTTTTTCTCAAATACCACGAAGAGGGTGGGCTTTGAAAACCACAGCAACGCTTTTTAAAGAACAACAAAACATTCTGTCCTTATTCTCCTGTCTTTCCATTGCTTCTCTTACACCACAGTTGCTCCAGTACTTTTTTTTCCAAAAAAATTCTAGATAAAGATTTCTCCTTCTTCCCCTTACCCTGTCTGCTGTAGGTCAACTATATAAAGCCCATGGAAGAAATGGTTCTCCTGCTCTCACTAGAGCAAGAGAATCATTCCTAATGGTTCTGTTTTTTTTTTTTTTTTTTTTTTACCTCTACATTTCCACCTCTGCTTTCCTGGCACTGGACTGAAGAGAGTAAGTGTTAGTCATTGCCCCAACACAAAGATGAATGCAACAATAGGTTCCTAACTCAAACCTTTGTTTAACTTGTGTCAAAATGACCAAGGGTGGTATATTGACAAAGCATCCAAGAACACAATTTGCTTGCAGACATTCAAGAACAAAGTCCAAATATCTTTTTTTTCCAAACCCCAAATATCTGTAAAGTTGGCTCTTGTATTTTTTATTTTGTGCACCAAATGAGATTGCACTACTCATTTGAAAGCTAAAGCAATTTCGGATACCTTCATTACTCATTTATTGAATCAAATTGATTTAGAATAATTTTTGTCTCATGAGTAAGCTGAAATTATAGGCACAGTTGGGATAGACTGATGAGTAAGACAAGGGACTCAAATTGAGGTAAGAAAGTTCACAGGAAGTAGAGTGATTATGGCTGTGGGAAAGAAGAATATTATAAGACTGGACCTTGAGAAGTAGATAATCTTTCTATGGGGTGGGGGAGAGGTGGATAAATATGGTCTAGACAAGTGGTCGGGCACAGAGAAGCAGGTACTGGCAAGATAGACTATGCTGATGGAGTAAACAAGTTTGTGCATGTATGAAAATAACGAGGGATGACATATGGGTATATTATGCAATGATAAAGTTGGAATGTAAGTTATATGATTATTTTATGGGACATATTATTTATTGGAATACAAATTATAAAAACTTTGTAATGGAATACTTCAAACCAGGATATAGGATGCCTTCCTCCACATGTCATATTTCAAAACTCCTTAAGAACTTTTTGCTTTCATTTGTTGAGTAAGTCTGAGTGTGACGTTTGACTTTGAAGGGTAGGAGGAATAAACCCCCCCAAAAAAATTATAGTAATTTATTAACCTATCTTTCTGAGCTTTAAGGATAAATCAAAGCTTTGTGTTACAATAGTATTTGCTAAAGTTACAGAAGCTCTAAAGGATTTTAAAGTATTAAAGTATCTCTCCTTGTTTGATTTATGTCCTATATCCTTGGCCTTAAAAATTCAGCTACATTTTATATTAAAATATTCATAAATATTTTATGAATATAACTTACACAGCTTTCTGGGCCTACTGATTTATCTATATATATTTTTCCATGAGCAATAGTTCTCCACGGTGGATGTGTAATCAACTTCCTATCATGTAAAGGTCTGAGGGTGGGTCTGTAAATTATACTGATCTTCATTTTTATCAGCATGCATGAGACTGTTAATACATCTCACGTATTTATGAACAGATTTGATTATGTGGATGAGTAGCTCTCTGTTCATTCAGTTACCAAGACAGAGCTAATCAACATATTCTTACATAAACTGAGACATAAAATTTGTGTTAAAATCCAATGGAGCAGCAAGCCACACACCTGCTGCAAGCTTAGAGCTGCTAGATTTCTCAATAACTGTCCCTGTGAAACTTTGAGCCACATAGAAAACAAATCCAAATATATCTTTGTCACAATACCTTTGTCACCAAAATTTGGTTTGCTAGACGAACATTTTAATAAATGAAACTTTAAGACAAAATCAGCTCTTAAACATGCTTATTATTACTTACATTGTGTTTTGTCCTTGAAAATTTAAACACTAGGATTCATTTTAATTATTACTTTTGACTTTAGAATAAAAAAGATAAAATACTTATGCCAGTTCCAGGTGTCTTTAGACATTCTCATACCTCTTTCATTCCATTGTATTATTTGAAAATAATGAAAAAGTGGTATATAATGAAGTGAAACCCTGATTGGACTTTCCCAAAGAGAGACCAGGGCTAGATATAAAAGTTCAACTGGAGGCAGTGTGTTGCAGTGTTTAGGTGCATAGACTCTGTTCAGGCCATATGGGTTTGAAACTCAGATCCCCCATTAACCACAGCTGAGTGAACTTGGACAAGTCATTTATCCTCTCCATGACTCAGATTCCTCATTTAGTAAAACGAGGAGAAAGATATAGTATTTATCTCTTAGTGTTGTTGGGAGAATTAATAAGCCAATACATTGAAAGCACTTAGAATAGTGCCTGACATTTAGCAAGCACGTCATAACTGTTAGCTCTTATAATTAGAAGCCAGAATTATTTTGCCTTTCTTTATTGTCTTTCTCTGTTTCTATCTCTCTCTCTCTTTCTCTCTCTCTTTTCATTCTTCCTATTTCCATGCAAAGTAATATTTGGAAAATACATTTTCATGATAATTTTAATAGCTGAATGAAATAAGGGAATTGCTATCAAGTATCCTTGCATGATTAGACCCAAATTCTTTCCACATCTGTTTGTGATACAGGAACCATTTGAGATTATAAAAATCAGAGCTCCATTTTGCAGGCCTTTCTGACTTTAGTTTACAGCTTTCAAGTTATTTACCTGGTGTGCCTTAGTCAGCATTCCCCACAGCCTAGATGGATTGATCAACTGTGTCCACACACATAAATATGTCATTCCTAATGTCTTTTCCAGTTATTATGTAGGAAGTCAGAGATGAGTGAGATTAACAGAGTGAAAAACACCAGCTGTAATGATGCTCGATAAAGCTGTCAGGTTTTAAGTCATGGGTTAGTAGCATATCCTGACTCTATAAATGAGATAAAATTTAAACCACACATTAAACAATGCTAGCCCCAGCAGCTCTTAGTGAATTGCAGTCTCTACTGAAAAGTTTCTGTAGAAATACAACATGCCTTCAGTGTGTTGTAGCTTGGATAAAATGAAAAATAGAAATGGTAGACATTTCAATTCTCTTCTGCCTAAGATGAAACAAATTGTTATTACATAGAGGCTTTCATTCAAAGCAGAATTGACCCAAAAGAAAACAGAATCATTATTTGAATTAAAATGATTGTGTTATTTTGGCATGAAATTAGAATTTGTATAAGTTATACAGCTGATTTCTGTGTTATTTCAATTGGGGTACTGGTCAATTATTTAAGTGACTTTCTAAAAGGAAAAAATTCCCTGATTTGCAGTGTTTGCCAGTTTCCATTGCATAAACACTCCCACCATTGCCAAAGTCAGCTACTAAACCTGCTGTTGCTGAATTGCAGGGTTAGAAAAATGTGCATAGTTGGCCTCTGTGGGCCACTGGAGCTGCCTCCAGCAAACCTGTGGTTGTTTCTTTTGCTCAAGAAATGCAGACCAGACATGAATGTCTAAGAACACCAGTAATGAAGACCCTGGCCATAAAACAGCAGACTTAAACTGAAAGAGTCCAGGTAACTGAAGGATACAGTGAACTAGAAGAAACTGGTCCTTCTGTACTAGAATGAACTAGAAGGACATCAAAATTAGAGAAGTGGATTCCATTCTCTGTGACACATGAAGATAGTCTATAGTTAATCAAACTAAACTAAGTTTCTATTCAATCTAATGTATTACTTTAGATCAGTTTAGATCAACCATAAATTTGTTCTAGGTACTATGGAAGCTATTACTATATGTAATAAGTTTTTATGACTACATACAACATTTTGCTTTTCTTATAACAATGTTGTTCATCCCTCAGTTTCCTTATCCTTAGTTCTTAAGATGGGTAGATGGTAATTAGTGTAGTGTTGGGGTTAATTGCTAAACACTTTGATCATTTTGGTGCACAGGTTTAGAGGTATAAACTGCAGTTGAATTGCTCTGCTTATAATAAAGAGGAATTTTAAGGATCAAAGGAAAACTCAGAAAAAAAAAAAAACAATGACTATCAGTATTATATGAGGGAAGCAGTGCTATATAAGCGTTTTTAACTGGCTACAAGGCAGCTCAGGGGCCTTTGAAGCAAAGCAATATCTGAAGGGGATTTCAAGTTGTTTACTGTGAGGTGTGTAATACAGAGACTCCCTCTGTGTCTCCTATAATGTCGTCAGTAAATTCTGTATTTCTCACTATTTCTTTTGTATGAGTATATTCTTTGGTGGACCTGGAAGCAAAGAACCAATCCTAGACAACTGATACTGAATTTACATGCATAAGAGCTGTATTCTTACATGAAAATAAATACCATTTTCAAAGACTGCAAGTCTATGAAACAGAAGGCCAAGAAAAATATAAATGGCAGTTCAAGTATATTGCTGTCTAGGAAATACAGTTTGAGGAATCCATCTTAGTGAAACTTCAGGTATTTATTCACCTCCAGACTAGGGAAAATTATAGTACATGGGAAACAAAACACCTCTATCCCCTTTTGTGGCTTGGACACTGAATATTAAAACCACCTACCAGCATTATTTTTTCATCAGAATTAACATGACATCATTCCACAGCTGTTAGCACAGTCTTTCTTCTTGGAGACCCTTGGCCAGGTAAATACTTTATTATTCAGTACTTCACCCCAAAACATCAATTCCTCAATAGGAAGCACCAACATATTGTTATCTTAGACTATTTGAAAGCCTCAAAATCCTTACCTTGCCATTTCCATCAGTCCTAAACTATTAAATCATAATCCTTATCCAATTCTAAACAAGCTCTCACATTGAAAGATCTGCATTAAACCAAATTTCTAATTCTTAATAAAATCCAACTTTGCCTTTCCCCCTCTGAGATACTATCAAAGTTCTATTGAGAGTAAATCATCTCTTATCTCTGTAAGCAATAAATAATTGTGTTTTATCAATGGGCTATATTGGTGATATTTGATGACCTGGCATTCAACAGCATCATTGTTGTAATATGAGAACAGAGCACTGGTATATCATAGAGTTGTGACATGAAAAATATGACACCCTCAAATGAGTAGTTTGAGAATTCAGTAGAAATCACTATTTACAAAGTGTGGACAGGATTTAATGAAATTAGGTGTGATAGAGTCCGATAAAGACTAGTCCATCCAACACTAAAAGGATAACAGGATGGAGCAGGTACCATTTACTAGAACACACAGCCACAGAAGGCAGTATGGAGTGGGCCACTTTACAGAAGTGTGGCTTTAGGGGCACAGCTAGCCCTTGGCACACCACAAGAGACCAGGGGCAATAATAACGGGGCCTCACTCTACTCCCTCCAGGCTCCTCCTGATCCTCCACACTGGTCAACTCCAACAGGATGTCAGAAGGTAAATTAGCCCCTTGATGTAGTCCAAATAAATGAGACTCTTGGGGCAAAGAGAAAGGTAGAGAAGGGTGGAAGAAGACTCTAGAGGGACAAATGGAAGCTATTTTCAGAGATGGCTTCAAGATAGTGGAGTAAGCATGAACCAGTCTCCCATTTTCATAAAAATGCTGGAAAATGCACATTCCCTATGACCTATTCCTGCAGTGTCTCTCATTTCACATATACTGTGACAAGTTCAATTACACATATTTAGAAACAGGAGTTGCAGCTAATTTTTGTGTATAATAAAAAAGAGGCATTTCAAAATCCAGAGAACTATGAGGAAGGATATAGAGGGTGTGTCTGCATGTAGTGTGGTATGTGTCAGATACGTATTTGAAAACAAGAAGGTAATTCTCATTTTGTCAGAAACTGGGAAATACCTGAAATCCGGAATCAACCTGTCGACCATGGAGTGAAATCACAGCAAAAAATATATGTGAGCATGTTTTGATGCAGAATAGTGGGAGCATCAAGAAGGAACCATGCCCAAAGAGTGAGAAGCCAGGGGCCAGAGAAGTCTCAGGTGCAGACAAGAGGGTAATTAATTAGGGTATTATGGCAGAAACACCTAGGTAGTTTGATGGCTACACACTGTCCACTTTGAGCTCCACCATAGATCAAGTAGCAATAATGATTGTACCTGTCTCTAGCCCAGAACAAATGAGTGTGTGAAGAAAGTCAGAGATTGATGTCCGAAGCCACCGAGATGGGATATGGACTATCCTGTGGCAGAACTCAGTTGTTGCAGCCTGAAGCATTCTTATTCACACCACTGAATATAGCAAAAACCATTGTGGATGCTTTGCTGCCTGCCCGTGTGGGTTGCTCAATTAGAGACAGCAATCAAGTGGATAGAGAAGGAACCAAAGAATGAGCACCCAGGTGAAAATCATAGAGTATTTGGGAAAAGCCAACACTGTGAAAGAAAGACAACAAACTCAGCAAAATGTGAAATGCATATTTGAGGAAACAGTTGATAGAGCAATTTGACTAAAACTTTATATAATATGCTTAATGTTCTCAGAAGTATTAAAAAAAAAAGAACAGTTTGATAAAAAAGAGCCACTTAGAGATTTTTGAAATTAAAAATAGAGTTGTTGAAATAAAAAAGTTAAAAAATAACAAGCTGAGAGCAAAAAGGATTTAGATGAGGGATGAATTGCTGAGCTGGAAGATGGCACTAGGGAGTTTTCTCAGAATATGGCACGAAGAGATGCAAAAAAGGGAAAGTTAAGGCATATGGGGGATAGATCCAAAAGTTTCAAAGTCTATCTGAAAAACATGCCAGCAGAAGGCAAAAAAGAAGGGAAATTCACAGTTGAAAAAAAACCTAACAATTTATAAGAGTTGAAGAAAGAAATAATCAACCTTAAGTAGCCAAACAGGAAAAAATATTTAAAATATAAACACTGAGAGTCCCAGTAGAAGAAAATTTTAGAAAACCAAGGATATGGAGAAAACCCTGAACAATACCAGAGACAACACTGGATTAATGACAAAATTTGACAAAATTTGTGAGAATCAAATCAGATTCAGACTTCTGATCAAATACCACTGGCTACAGGAAGACAATGAATCAGTTTCTTCAGTAATTTGAACCTAAAACTCTATACCAAACTATCATTCAGTATTAAGAGAGAAATGAATATATTTTTAAATATAAAAGAATTCAGTTTACCTCCCACAGAATGTCTCTGAAAAAAGTATTAGAAGATTACTACAGTTAAAAGGAAAATAAAATAAGTCCTGTTAGAAATAATTGGTAAAAAAAAAAAAAAAAGCAAAAGTGAGGAAAATTATTGAAATACATTAAATATTGTTAAAGTAATTCTTAAAAATACACATTAAATTCTAGAATATATAAATGCATCAGTTGATAAGGGGAAGGGGAAATAGAAGTGGAAGAAAAAAAACATTAGAACCATTAGAACAAATGTATAATAGTGGGATTATTTTATTGGAAGTCTAATGTAAGAAGTATATTCTCCAGGGAGGTATTTCAAGGGCATATGAACAGTAAAGGGATAATAAAAACAACTCGATAAAGTAGTATATATTAAAATAAAAATGTAGGATTCCAGATCTTCGGTCCTTGCTGCCAAATAGAAGCCACTGGAAAATAAGAAATTGATTGAGGAACAAGAATAAAAATTATCAGGACAAAACAGAGCATTTAAATTGAATTCTTCACTGTTTATATGAATATAAGAAGTCTGTGGTGGTGATAATATAGTACAGTGTTTAATTATTTAAGTACCTTATAATCTTTGTCCACACATTTACAGCTGCATTCAATCCCTAACCTGTGCCAACTTTCTAACTTGCTCTGAATAAATTATACCACTGCCTTCATGAATTGTAGTTGTGTCATTGGCACAATCTAGGACAATCACTATTGTCTTTTCATAAAGACATTTTTCTTGGCATCATGATACTGTCCTTTGCTTTTCTCTCTTTAATAAAAGTTGCTCATTTCAGTATCAGTGTTTTCCTGAACAACTGGGTTGTTTTGGTAAATAATATGCAAA
The DNA here is from genome assembly GCF_001698545.2 of Rhinopithecus bieti. NCBI lineage: Eukaryota > Metazoa > Chordata > Mammalia > Primates > Cercopithecidae > Rhinopithecus > Rhinopithecus bieti. Next base: position 1,259,286 of record NW_016804554.1, on the reverse strand, counting down.
TAGCAAATGTCTATTTGTTGGATAAGTATCTTTTAACAACTTTAGCTGTTAGAATCTTAGAGCCAGATTAGTGGTAGTATGTGCTAACTGTACAAATCCCCCTTCTATTTCTTTAACTCATATTTTCCCTTCAGTTGGATTTCCAGTTGGCAAGCTCTCTTTCACTCTCAGTTGCCACTGACTGTGGGACTGAGATTTAGACTCTCAATAGAAAGAGAAACATTATCAAGAACACATTCATTTAAACAGACTCCCTCATTTCAGAAATTTTAAAATTAGAAGAAAAAATGTTGCTTATAATTAAACACATTATCTTATTCTTTTACATTATACATATTTTTATAAACCAGCTCAAATTTCTAGAAATAGGATACAAATTTAATTCAATAAAGGACCCTATAGCTAATTTTTTTAGTATCAAGAGAAAAGCAGCCTTTAGCAGGCAATCGTGTGTTTTCAAGAAAGTAATTTACCAAGTTGAAATTCCTTAGCGGATAATAGTTGATGATTCAAAAACATGTTTTATATAAAAGTTTATAATCACTATATTGCCATGTTCAAGCAAGAGTTTATGTTCTGGAGATAAAGGGATGGGAGACTGGTTACGTTTCAGTAAGTCGTTGTATTTGCTATGGTTTTGGAAAAGAAGCTGTCTACTCACTGGATTCTTTTGTGATGTTGCTGGCAAATAAGCTCCCCACTGCTGAACTGGGTCTTTTGCCTTCTTTGTATTGCTCCCTCCTTCTGGCCCACTGGTTAATTGCTTCTTCCTGGGAACCATCACTAGCTCTTCCACCTCTTGGGACCAATTCCTGGGTAACTTTTGGAGACTCTTTATTTCCAAATACAAATCTAAATTAAACCACACTAAATATGAAAGTGAGACAACATTTTCAAGATGGGTAAATCAAGACAGAAATATCATATAGTCCAGTCATTGAAACATATAATTACAGTAGACTAGGACTAGATAATTTCATTCAACTTTTTTATGGTTTACTTTCAAACTTGTATTACTTAACAAAAAGAGTCATGTATCATTAAAAAAGACTTATATGGAGAAAAAGGTGGGGAGGGTGATCACCAAGCATTGCCTCAGTGGATTCAATTCAACAGGTATTCCTAGGGTATTAACAGTATGCTTGATACTATATTAGTTAGTGTGGAGAAATGCAAGCAAATTGTTAAGTATTCCCCTAAACTCTCAATAAAGAAATAAAATGTTATTACCTGAATAGCATGTGTAATTATAATCTATGAGATTGAGTTTTCTATTAAACTCAAGTACTTATGGTTTGACTTTTTATTAATCAGGAGTATACAAATTTCATAATACTTTTGCTGCATATGCTGGCTAAAAATGAAGAAAAGTAAAAAAATGCCAAAATGCATGAAGGCTTTGTTAATTTTATATTTGAATCAATAGCAGCTTGAAATACTTTATGTAGTTCCAAACTGCTGCTTTCTGTCATCACAAACCATGACATCATGAAAGTGTGTATTAGAAGAAAGAAACCCCAAACTACTGCAGTACAATCAAACTTTAAAAAAAGTAACTGAAAGAGTTAAAAAAAAAAAAAAAAGAAAGAAAGAAACCGGAGAACATATAATACCTGGAAAGTAATGTAATGGGTTAAAGTTAAGATTTTATTTGATGTTACCTTTTGATACTGTATGAAAAGCAGGAAATACACATTTTAAAAGAGGCCAACTCTTGACCTTTACTTTTATTCTATTCCCAGCAGCAAATGAGTACTTATACTTGGATTTTTGCAAATTAAAATCGAATTTATCAATATCAAAATTTATTTTCAGAACTATTTAACAAATGGGATATAGCTATGAAGAAGTAAGTGTATTTATTAATATACATAATTATTAATATCCATTTATGTAACAACTTAAAATTCACTTGTCAGAGGCCTGGCAAGGTGGCTCACACCTGTAATCCCAGCACTTTGGGAGGCTGAGGAGGGAGGATTGCTTGAAGCCAGAGGTTTGAGAACAGCCTGGGCAACATAGCAAGACTTATCTATAAATTTTAAAATTAGCTGGGTGTGGTGGCATGCACGTGTTGTCTGAGCTACTTGAGAGGCTGAGGTGGGAGAATCGCTTGAGCCCAGGAGTTTGAAGCTACAGTGAGCTATGATCACACCAGTGTACTCCAGCCTGTGTGACACAGTAAGGCCCTGTTTCTAAAAAAATAAAATAAAATACAATTCACTTGTTGAGGTTAAACAGGTGAGGAGGAAGAAGAATCATTACCTAATTCATTTTCCATTACTTTACGGTGGATTCCTACTCTTATGAGGGTGACAGGAAAACAACATTTGTTCTATAATATTCAGTGTTCACTTTCTACATACTAATTTCTAAAGTGTTGTTTATTGGAGTGGCCACAATGAGCAAGATGACTTTTGCTCGCTGGAATGTGACAGAGTGGTAGAACTTTTAAAACTAATATAAAACTGATCTCTGGCCATTTCTCCAATGCTTGTTCTACTTCCACTATTTTTTGAGATTGAGAGTCTAGGTTAACTATGAAGGCATTCATCAGGAAGATAATTTTCTGATATCAAATATTTTACATGTAATAGCAATTCTTTTTTGAAAGTGTGGAGTACAAAAGAAATCGTATGGACCTAGGAAACTATGTGTGACAGTATGGCGCTAGGATATGGTGGGAAGACTTTTCCTCCAGGATCTTTTCATATACTTCTGATCTTTTCAAAGTAGGGGAAAGGATACAGTGTGTTTTAAAACGTGATCTGAAAACCATTGAAATGCCCACCAACTACAAAGTATCATTTCCACTGTCCTGTTTGGTATTTGTGAACTCTTAGGTTTGCAAAGAATATAAAAGGTGATTTTTACCAAGTAATCATTCAGTATAAGCTTGAACACACCCTAGACTCAAATTTATTCCCTATTGAGTCAGTCTAATCCTTGTATACTACAATATGATAGAAAGTTTTTCTGTGATGCATTGAATCTACATCTCAGTAATCTTCCTTCACATGTGAGCCTCCCCTTTATTCCATGAATACCCAGTAGATATTTATCAAGCCTTTCAAGGAGTCAGGCAATTTGTTTGTACTGAAATGAAGACATTCAAATCTCTTGAGGGACTCTGTTAAAATACACACTATCACTTTGTAGCAACAATATATTAATCCACTAAAAAACACAAATGTTTTACCAATTGCTATGGTTTGAATATATGTGTCCCCTCAAAATTTGTATGTTGCAACCTAAGATCCAATGTGATATTATTAAGAGATGGGGCCTTTAGAGGTGATCAAGTCTTCAGGGCTCTGCTCTCATGAATTGGCTTAGTATTCTTTAGAAGGGCTAGAATTAACTAGTTAGGGCTTTTTGCCCTTCTGTGTCTGCCACGTGAGGATGCAGCAATAGGGAGCCATCTTGGTAGCAGCAAGACACTTAATACCTCACCAGACACTTAACACGGGCACCTTGACCTTCGACTTCTCAGCCTCTAGAACTGTAAAAAACAAATTTATGTTCTTTATAAATTACCCAGTCTCTGGTATGTTGTTACAACAGCACAAATGGATTGAGATACCAAACCTGAGTGTGAAAGTGGAAAGCTACCACCTTGAAAGCCAGGGCAGGGGCCTAGGAAGTGAATGGGAAGACCACGAAAAAGCAGCAGATCCGGGAGGAGCCCTGCTGGAGAAAAGGCATTGCTACTGGAACAAGGATCTTGGAATGTGCGTGTGCTGAGATATGTTGAAGTGAGCACGGGTGTTGAAAGCTCCTAATTTCACCAGAAGTCAGTTTGCTGGAAACTATCCCAACAGTTGTATTCTGCTATGAGAAATGAAGTAATTTTTTATTCACCTTTTTATTCCCAGTGTTTGGTGCAGAACATGGGACCACAAACTTTCTCAGATTTGCACAAGTCTCAGATTTGTGCCTTGATGTGAACTCTTAGAATCACTCCTACTTTAGGAGAAATAAAACATTTTACACATTGTATGTAAGTTTTGTGTTACATTACATAGGGCTGTTTATGGCTATTTCTATGCCATGTAAAATATCATCTAATCCTCATTGTAATTTTCTCAGGCTAGCCTACTTTTGGTTTCCTCATTACATTTTTTTATGATATAGAATTTCTGGTTCTTTGGCAGAGCTCTTAAAGATATATTAATTCCATTAACAGCTGAATAAATGAAGCCTTGAGCAACTACTTTTTTACCCAACAATGTAAAAAACACAAATGTTTTACCAATTGCTATGGTTTACCTGGTAGAGGAAGAACTCAGTGTTTAGTTATTAAAGGTTTGACTGGTATCTTTCCTTTATAACACGATGGCTGTTACTTCCAGCCACACCCCCATACCACACCCACCTTCTCTTGTTTATCTAGTTCAGAGGTCATAGATTGTTTACTTTGTACTGTGTCTCTCAAATCTCATGATCTGCAGACTCATACCTTAAAGAATGCAGGTCTCCTGCTATTTGGAAAAGTCAGAAGGCCTGTCTGTACTGGACCTGTGTTTTCCTTCCCTTAGGACACGCTAGTTCACCAACATTCCAGACTTGCTCACATACAGCCTGCTTTACTCATTTATATCACCTGCCTGGCCCCTGTAGACAGTTCACATTGTGACTTCTAATCTAATTGATTTCTAAACACACACGGTGGAAGAAACTACACAAATATTATAGTGAACACTCATGTCAGGTACTCTGAATCTGAGGCACATGCATAGATGTTAAGGGGTTAGAGGACCCCTTTTCAAAATGTAAGCATAAGTTTATGCCTATATCAATTTTATAATTGTCTGGTAAAACAGTCCAAAAGTGTCCCAGTTTCTCAAAGCAATATACTCCCTGAAAAAATTACCCAGGTTTAGCCTGAGATGTCAGTAGTATAAAGACAATAATGTTGAATAAAGTATAAAGATATCCATAGTTCTGGGAGAGTTCAATCTATGAAAACATTTATAGATTCAAATATTTGGGTATATATATAAATATTATAACTGTTAAACTATTTTCCTGTTTTTTTTTGTTTGTTTGTTTTGTTTTTTTTTGTTGTTGTTATTTGTTTTGGTATGTGAACTATTCAAAGAAACCTGATGTGACTTCCCTGCATTTGATTTTTCATTCAATAAATATTGGAGCACCTATACTACAGGACAGGTACTATCTAATTTTATGAATATAGCAATGATCAAAACAGGAAAAATCCATGCCCTCCTGGAACTTATATCTTAGTGAAGGAAGATAGAACAAAACCAAAATAAACCAGTAAAATATATAGCAGATTAGAAGGCAAAAAGTGCTATGCATAAATGGAAAAAGGATAGTGTTTGCCTGGGCTGTAATGAAGATGGTTCAGATTGCAATTTTAAATGGAGTGGTCTGAGAAGACCATCCTGAGAACATGCTGTGTGAGCAAAAATCTAAAGGAGATGAGGAGATGAGAATGAACTATGTAGACATACAGGGGAAGACTGGTCCAAGTAGTGGGAGCAGTCCATGCAGAGGGCCTGATGTGGATCTGGGCTGGAAGATTCTAGGAAGTAAGTCAATATGGCTGGAAGAGTGATCAAGGAGAAGGGTACAGGGAGAGAGTCGTAGGAACAGCCTTTTGATGAATCAGTAACACAGGGAACCAGTGGCTGGAATTGTTTACCAAATGGGACAATTTCAAAATCTGATGTGTAATATCAACTTTGAGAGAATTCTGACTTGAATTATTGATTTTCTTAAGAAATGTTTCTCACTGGGAGAGGCAGGACAGGGAGGAACATGCCTCTGGGAGAAGGAGAGACAACTTGGGAGATTTATTCATCCAGGTGAGCATGTGTTTCCTTTGGGAGACACAATTGTTCTTACTGCAGGTTCCCTTGCAGTTCCGAATAACTATAGACTGAAGCCAGTGTTGGGATTAATGCCATTGATCCCGATTTCTGGATACTGGCACCAGGAAGCAGTCCCCATGACTGATGGTCCTTGCTTTAGGGTGTTCATATCAAGCAGGTGACCATAGAGTTTTCATACTGTTCTAGGGCACTTACTCTCTACAAAGCAAATTTCATATTTTATTCTAACAGTTACGTAATTGATTATGCTTTTTGTATTTTATTTCTACTTCCAAATTTTACTAATTTCATTCAAAAATCTACAGACAGAACTACAAAGAAAATATACCTTCTCCTTTAAGTTTCATCATTCCAAATATAATTTCTGAGGCTATTAGGATTATTACCAGCAGTTTGGAAGGAGTTTTTACTCATTCAAAATGTATTTTAATTTACAATATGGAATAATGCAAACATTAAATATAAAATAATTTGGACTCGTGAAAAAACAAGGGCCTTCTATGAAGTGACCAAAATGATATAGTGCTGATTCGAGATTGAAAGCAGACAGGCAGAATTACGTACTTAGGAACGAACTTCCATCTTAGCCCATCTTGAGGTCTGGAGAGCTTCTGGGTTCTATCAATAGTTTGGTCCAAGTAACGCACAAGGGAGGTCAGAGGTCTGCTGGAGGTCAGAGGCCCCATGGTGGCTCAGTGAGGATTAGGCATGGTCATTTCTGTTTTTTGTCCTTTGTTTTAATTACTATTCCACATGGCATCCCAAGACACACATACAATGCCTCTGTAACACCACAGCAAGGTTTAAAAATATATTTTATTACAAACGTATTCTTCCTATTCTTCTGAACATGCTTAGCTTGCAAGAGGGAAAGAAATGGTAGATTATTTAAGAATGGCAAAGGCTAACATTTCCTATAAAATTGATTTGGAAATATATCAACCTTTTAAAGAGAAATTGATTTTTTTTTTTTTTTAACATTAAACTGCAGGCTTGGAGATGCACTATTTATGGGTGGAGTGGGTGATAATGTAAAGAAACAGACTGATATATGCTTGCCTGTGTTCATCTAACTCTAAAATATATAATATATCTTTAGCAATAAAGAAAACATCCCAAGCAATTTAAAAAAAGCCCTCATCTTAAGACTTTCTAAAGCTAAAATATGTAAAAATAATGAAAGTTAATGAATCTGTATAGCCCACCATACCTTTCAAAGCTTGCTTCTGAGGTGGCATCAACATGTGTATTTTGTGACAGTAATTTTCCTTTGAGTCATTTTTGTTCTCATCTTCTTTAGAATTTGGCCCCATTGATGCAGTCCTTTAGCACTATGCTGGCTCTTGTTTAAAACTGGTTAGTCCAAGATTTTCTTTATCTTGGTTACCATGTAGGTCGACATCATTGGTCGGTGTTTTCTCAATAAGAAACAGATTATCTGAAGCACACACTGCACAGTTGGACTCAGCACCGTTTGCTGAAAAATGCATTTGAAAACAGACTTTGTCATCATTTTCATTTGAAAGGTCTTCAAAATCTCTGTAGCACACATTCTTCGCCACTGGTAATATATCTGGCTTTTGTCTTTTTCAGCATTTTCCAGAGAGCTGGGTGACTCTTTAGGGTTTTCATTCCCATGGGACAATTAGGAAAAATCTGTAGTTTCTTTATCTTAACTAATTTTTGCTGTAACTCATCAGTTATGAAGGTCATAACTAGAACTTTTGTTTTGCTCAGGGCTGCTATCTCTGGATGACTTGCTGCGGCTCTGGTTCCATTCCACAGTGCTGTGGCTAACACCATTGAGCAGACAGACTCTTAGCTGCTAGGCTGCTGCCAGAGGCAGGCCTGAGATTAAGACGCGGCGTAATCTTCCTTTCCAGTAGTTGCTGTGCTTTTGCATGAGAGTCACTATGTAAAATGGCTTTGTTAAAGTCTCTGTCAGTCACATTAATCTGCTCCTTCTCAGAATCTATCACACAGTCAGCACAATGATTAAAAGAAAATGTACTCTCTGGGTTTTCCTTAGGTTTTGAAGGTCTGGTGGCCCAGTGAGGTGGGCTGAATGAGGTGCAAGACTGCAGAGAAGTTTGACTGGAAGGGAAAGATACAGAATTTGAGTTCTCACAGCATTCTGCAGGTAGAGTCTTGCTTCCTTTGCAGTAGATGTGGGCTGCCTTTGCTGCTATGAGCTGCATGCTCACAGAAGATGAAGAACTAAAGCTGAAGTCTTTGCCATCTTGAACTGGAAAGATGTTAGTAATGGTACTTGGCAAACAATTTATTCCTTCTGTGCTTTGCTGTATGTGTGAGTCTGATGTGATATTTCCTGGGATATCAAAGTTGATTTTTCTCTCTTTTTCCACATCTTTAGAATCCTCAAAAGGCATTTTACTTAAATCTGCATTACTTAAACTTGTGGTCTTTTGGGTATTACATGAAGTAGGAAGAATTTTTTCGAGAATAGTCTTAGACTCAGAGAAATGTTTCTTTCTGGGGGTGTTCTGACTAATTTTAAAGACCTTCTGCTGAGAGATAGCAGATTCTACCTCACAATCATCTAAGACTGTAGATAGTGTGTCAGGCTTATTTTTCTTTCTCTCCAGAGTTGAGGTTAGAGAAATCACCACTGTATCAAAATTATTCTCCTTCTGGACACCACACACGCCAGGAGGAGAGACACACAAATAATCTCAACTCTGATGCTTGTTTTCAAGCTGCCACATTTCAGGGTGCCTAATACCAGACTGTGATGGAGACGTGAAAGGTTCTTTAGTAGTGCGATTGGAGGAAATGTTTCTGTATTTAGTTACTGTTTTCCTTTCTTTTAGGATAAGTTATATTAATTAGTATATTCTGTGTCTTACTCATATAGTTGACTTTAATTTCTTTTCTTTCAATGATTACTTTCAGCAACGGGCTCTCGGGTATGGCAATTTCTCCTTCATGTTTAGATGGCACCTCAGGTTTTAGTTCTTCCACTAATATATTCTTACGTTTAGGAAAGCAGCTCCTAGAACTGTAGCACCTCTGAATGGGTCTGAGAGAGAAATGCTGTCAGCATTTTGGATGTGTCTTTTTTGTTGGGAACTGTATTCCTGGTTTACAGAAAAAGTTTTTCTTGATTTCTATTTGCACATTGAAAGCCTCAAGTTTCACTTCTGTGATAAATTTGCCTTTTGCTGGCTTAAAGGCTTCTACTGTGCCTGGGAGATTCTGTAATGTAATGTTTTCTGATAATGATTCTCCATAGTCATTAAATATAATCATAGGTAAGACTTTTTCCAGTTGATGAGAGACAGCCAAAGGAGGATCATAATTTCCCTTCTTCCTACCTATTTTGCTGTCAGATGGATGCTGTTTCTTATCTTTAGGGAGAAAAGAAGAATTCTGCTTTTCATTCACGGAAGCAGACATACCCTCATCTCCATTTTCCTTAGATTTCCCTAATGCCCCAGGCTGATGAAACACAGGCTGCAAGGTATCTCCTTTGACTTCCTTTTCAAGAGCTTTTATATTTTCTTGGCATGTTCAGCCAGTAGGCTGAGATACACCTAAAGAGGAAGCAAAAAAATAAAATTAAAAGGTTTATGTGTCCACTTAGAGAACAGATGTTTCAATTTCCAGAATAAAATGCAATGCAAATCCTTTGTAAGTATTTTGGGTATCGGTTTTCATTCATTTATAGCATGTCAAAATGTTTTTCACAAAAGTTCATTTATAATAAATATATCATTGTAAATCAACCAATTCTCTTAGAGTGTAGAAATATCACCTGGTAGTTTTACAAAGTAAGAATTTAATTAAGCTTTACTCTAAAACAGCAACTTCCAAAAGTCGGTGAAATGAAAATTTCACAAGAAACCTATGCAACTAAATTTTAAGTGCAACTCTTGATAAAGAACAGCTTGCTATGATCGGGTATTTGAACATGGCATTATACAACAGGCTAAGTCAAGCTCAATATAATTTGAGATGGTACAACAAATGAAGATGTGGGTAAAAAGAATGGAAGAAACATAAGTATGCTTTTAGACAGACTTTCAAACATGTCCAGTAGTATCCTTTGCCCTGGGCTTTTTATAGAATAGGTTCACAAACTCAAAGTCTGTGGCATTTAAACAGGTAACATAAACAGATGAAGCAGGCTGGGTGTACATATTCTTTGCTAGTCAGCTCCAGCCATGTGAAAAGGTGTCCTAGTGTTACTGGATCCTCTCATTTTTTTCCAGAAGAGAACTAGAATCTGGATTCTTTTCTATACTGCAAAATCTCTTAATTTCTAAGGATTAGTTCAATTTTTTTTTTTTTAAATGACCCTCTATAGGTGGAGACCAGCATACTTAGGGACCAGATTTTGCCCAAGAACTACCAGCTTGCAACCTGCACTCCTCTGTTTTATAATATTAAAATATATTCTTATGAGAAGCTTGTGAACCTGAACATGAGGCAGAACACGAAAATAATCTCAATCCTATTTTTCAAACTAATATCTGCAGATGATGTGTTAAGAAAAAAGAATGGGCAACCAGTGAATACTTTTATCATAAAAAACTTATGAACAAGGTGTCAAAAAGCGCGACATTTTAACACTAGTTAAATACAGCTTTAAAATTGGAATGGACTTTATTTATACCTTTTATTTTAAATGTTTTTAATTTAAAAATGATTTTTATTTGTACTTATAAATTTTTACATAAAATGCTTATAATTATATAAATACTTATATAGAGAAAAAAATTCTCTTAACAGGAAAAAGAACAGCATCAAGCATACTGAGGTCACTTGAGGAGTCTAACCATTCCCATTTGCCTATCTTCTAGCCTGAAGGAAGGTCTTCTCTCTTGGCAGGTACTGAAATAGTTTCCAGTGGGCTTGGTCACAATCTGAGATCTGTAATGTGGAGGTCATAAGAGAAAAGACATGGAGACCTATCTCTCTGAAGGCCATTTACAATAGACCATGGACACAGTAACAGTTTATAGATTGATGGACTGCCTTCCAGAACTGGACTTTATTCTTTCTTCTTGAAATAACATCTTCATGCCAGGAGCCATTATGTTTATACCCCCTTTCAATTTTATAATTTTATATTTTATAGACCCTTTTAATTGACTACATTTTAATTTCTGCAAAAAGGGATATAGAGCAGAGAAAGTTATGTAATAATGCATTGATAACATTCTAAGAATAATGGGTCCTAATAGTCCATATCTGGATCAATATTTTTATTTAGATGTTTGTTAGTTATAATACATATCATTAATAATGCAGAAGTATATAAATAATAACTATAGGCCAAGTTTCAAAAGCATTTTGTATGTTTTTATCTTCCTAGTTTTATAGACAGTCCTGTGATAAAGAAGAAAGTACATGAACTAAGCAGTTCATTTTATACGTACTTAGAAAATCATTGAATTGGACTTACATACTGTGGTATTCAAGATTTCCCATTTTTTACAGGCTTTTCTTCTTTTCCTCGTCATTTTGGGGAGCTGTGGGTCTTCAGTTTTCACTGCCCTTTGAAAACATCAAATAAATTTGAAATTATTTTCCCATCAGAATTTAGGTTTAACCAAATTACTGAGTAACTAACTCACTTGCCAACTTGATAGCATGGGTATCTTTCTGTGGTATCCCTATATTCTTTTCCTTTAAATATATTTTACTGTTGTAATTACATTTACCTTTTTTGTTTAGTTCCATCTCAACTACTTAGTGCATTGTTATATATATATGTACATGTGTATATAAATGAATATTCAAACATATAGATATGTAAAACATACACATATATTCGTATTTGTAGACATTTAGGATGCAAGTTGATGCATGTTGTTTAATTATTTTTATGTTTCGTTGTTTCCGATATTAATAGAAACACCCAATTTTTTGTAAACTTAGCCTAAATCCAATATTATGAAATTTGTAGCCCTGCTAAAAATTAAGTGGGGTAGGGAGATGGTTTGCCTTCATTGTACTGTCATATATAACCATATTTAAATATTATGTTTGAGTACACATATTGGTAGAGTTGGTAATTCATTGTAGAAGACTAAATTCTTTACCTTAACTGTGAAAGAAGGGGTTATATTTAGCCGGGCGCGGTGGCTCAAGCCTGTAATCCCAGCACTTTGGGAGGCCGAGACGGGCGGATCACGAGGTCAGGAGATCGAGACCATCCTGGCGAACATGGTGAAACCTCGTCTCTACTAAAAAATACAAAACCTAGCCGGGCGAGGTGGCGGGCGCCTGTAGTCCCAGCTACTCGGGAGGCTGAGGCAGGAGAATGGCGTAAACCCGGGAGGCGGAGCCTGCAGTGAGCTGAGATCCGGCCACTGCACTCCAGCCTGGGCGACAGAGCGAGACTCCGTCTCATAAAAAAAAAAAAAAAAAAAAAAAAGGGGTTATATTCTCTGTTGATGATGTCTTAACTAATAGAAAGTGTTGGAGAAGGCATCAGCGGGAAGGCCATCTCCTAACTTCCCAATTACCACCTCAAGCAGGCACCTGCCTGTGCTCAGCGCTAAGCCTGATTCCAATTGCTTTACTTTAAAAGAACTAATCTATGTGCAAAGATGAAAAGGAAATAGTTTCCCATGGAAGCAGTTTGCTTTAAGTGTATTTGGTGAGGCCAGGCTATATCTCTGGACACCTCAGTCAAAAAGCTTGACTCTTATTTGTTTTATGTAAAATGAGGCTGCTTTGTGGCCAGTTATGGCAAAAATTTATTAAAATTCTTCATAACTCATCTCTCTCCTCAAAATCCTCCAAATCATAAAATCTGTTGATTTAAAATCCTTTTTATTCCATAGCCTCTCCAAATCTCTGAATTTTCTGAAAATTCTTTTTCCTTAGGCTGCCTTTTTATATAGAGCAATTGATATTCTTTTGGCATCTTTCAATTAACCTGTCTACATTCTCCTGCAATAAGCAGAACTACATCTCTGTGGCTTATGAGGTACGCAGTAATCCATTCTTCTTAGAAGGCCAATGTGGGGATTGGGTAGGGTACAGAATTACAAATGTACAATTTAATATCTTTCTTTTTTTAATCCTTGTCTTAACACATAATTGGGATTTCTAATTTAAAAATGCTTCAAGGCCGGGCGCGGTGGCTCAAGCCTGTAATCCCAGCACTTTGGGAGGCCGAGACGGGCGGATCACGAGGTCAGGAGTTTGAGACCATCCTGGCTAACACGGTGAAACCCCGTCTCTACTGAAAATACAAAAGCTAGCCGGGCGAGGTGGCAGGCGCCTGTAGTCCCAGCTACTCGGGAGGCTGAGGCAGGAGAATGGCGTAAACCCGGGAGGCGGAGCTTGCAGTGAGCTGAGATCCGGCCACTGCACTCTAGCCCGGGCGAGAGAGCAAGACTCCGTCTCAAAACAAAAAACAAAAAACAAAAAACAAAAAAAAATTCTTCAAAAGCACTTGACTAGGTATAGCTACTATAGAAAAATGTATGGAGATTCCTCAAAAAATTTTAAAAAAAACTACCATAGGATCCAGTAATTCCACTCGTGAGTATATATCCAAAGGAAATGAAATCAGTATTTCAAATATCTGCACTCCTATGTTTATTGTATAGCTATCACAAGTCAAGATATGGAATCAATCTAACTGTCTAACAACAAGTGGAGAAAGAAAATGTGGTATACATACAGAATGGAATATTATTCAGCCATAAAAAATGGAATCCTGCTATTAGTGACTACATGGATGAACCTGGAGGACATCATGTTAAATGAAATAAACCAGACACAGAAAGACAAATACCATGTGATCTCATTCATATGTGGAATCTCAAAAAAAGGTTGACATAATAGGAGCAGAGAGTAGAACAGTGGTTAACAGAGATTGAGGGGGAGAAAGGGGTAGGAAGGTGAGGAGTGGTTGGTCAACAGGTTCAAAGTCCCAGTTAGATTGGACCAATGAATTCTGGTGTTCTGTTGCACACTAGGAAGACTGTGGTTAACAGTAAAACATTGCATATTGCAAAACAGCTATAAGAGAGGCTTTTGAATGTTCTCACCACACAAAAAATGATAAATGCATGATGTAATGGACAAACTACATTGATTGGATCATTACATACCATAGCTATGTATTGAAATATCAAATTGTACCTTATAAATTTTTACAATTACAGGGCCAAATACTTTTATTTTATTTATTTATTTATTTATTTATTTTCAAGAGAATTAAATCGTTTATTGATTACACATGATAATGGATGATACACAAGCTTCATTCCCATCTATAATTTTATCTGGTACCATTATTCAATTTAGATATATTGCATAGGATGTGCCAACAATCACTTTTATAACCAGTAATTCCATGATTTTGCTTGAGTAATCCCTTTTAATGGTGAACTTCAGGTCACAACAGTAACTATCAGTTCAACTACACCAAGGTTTCCGAAGACAATGGCTTCTCCACCCAAGCAGGTTGTATATAAATTCCAAATAGAACCTGGCATCACCCTGAAGGAATTCTAACTTCACACTGTTGGGGAAATTCACCAAGATGGCTTCAGAGTAGACTAA
>NW_016804554.1:1195857-1243553 GCF_001698545.2 Rhinopithecus bieti | reverse complement strand
AAGGCAGTGGCAATAAATACTTTTAAAAGCACATGACTAGATTAGTGATTTTTCTCAATGGTTCCACATAGTTTAAACAGAAAAATGTAGCCTGCTGCACTGGGTTTGAGAGCACTGGACTTTGACCCAGAAGATCTGGGTCTGTACTGTGGCTCTGCTTCTTACTCAGCAGGTTGTGTCGTATCTGTGAGGCTGAGTTTCCTTTACCTTTAAGATAGAAATGCTAACAAAATTTAACTTGCAAAGTTATCTTGAAGAAACACAACTGAAAACATTATTAATGGTTCCAGTGAAATGGTACTTGCTATTCTTAACCTCTGTTATAGTATATATACATAACAATTAGAATATACCCCTAATTAGAGCTGAGCAGTGGCTGGCTTTGGGAGACTTACCATCGTATCAGAGCTGCAGGTGAGGTCTTCAATGAAGCTGACCAAATCATACATTCTTTCTGCACTAGAATGTCTAGAAGTTTTCAAGATTATCTCATTTAAAGCTCTCAGTCTGTATGTGAAAAACTGGGACCCAGACCATCCATGCTTCCTGAATCTCACTAATGGTGGCAAACCACTAATTAGGTAAGGTCTCTCTTTGAGCAGACACATGTGGTATAGATGCCCTGGAGATATGGTTAGGCTTTGTGTCCCCATCCAAATCTCATATTGAATTGTAATCCCCAGGTGCTGAAGGAGAGACCTGGTGGTAGGTGATTGGACCATGGCACAGGGGCAGTTTTCCCCATGCTGTTCTCATGATAGTGAGTGAGTTCTCCCGAGATCTGATGGTTTTGTAAGCATTTGGAAGTTCCTCCTTCATACACTCTCTCTCACCTGCTGCTATGTAAGACGTCCCCTTGTGCCATGATTGTAACTTTCCTCAAGTCTCCCCAACCACGTGGAACTGTGAGTCAATTAAACCTCTTTTGTTTATAAATTACCCAGTCTTGGGGAGCGTCTTTATAGCAGTATGAAGACAGGCTAATACACCTGGATTGCTTCTGGCCATAAAGAACATATTTTATAGTCCGTTTTCACTTGAGCATTGAGAAAGCACAACTTTGTTCCAGAAAATTGAATGTACTGTTTCATATGAACCTAGTATCTAGCACAGTGCCAGACACATAATAGGTACGTAATACATATGCATAAATAAATAAATCAGACAGCTCCAATCTGTACCTAACTATGGTTTCAATAAAGTGTCTTCTTGTATTTTAAACATACTTTCTTTTACAATGTATTTGAATTTGTTGATAATTAAAATTCTGTTTTAAAAGAAATAAATTGCTCGTAATTTTTCCTACTAGTTATCTCTCTTGCTCTGTACTTGCATAAGAGGCACCCAAATCAGCTGATGGCAGTGTCTGGAATCATTGGCTATAGGGGTACTATCTATTCTATTTTAATTGAATGGCAGCAAACATTTCTTCCTTTTTGCCTGTTAAACATGGCATGGCTGTAGCTGCATTTTCTAAATTGATCCTAAGCAAAATGAGGAGTGGGAGAAGGTATTCTTTAAAATCCCAGGCTTCTGTTTCTATACCCTCTCTTGTCCTGTATGACCCTCTTCCTGCAGTATGGTTGACCATGTTATGCTCTCTCGAGTCTCTCTCTCTATTTTAGAAAGGCCTATATAAAGATACAATAAGATGCTTAGAACATAAGCAATGTAGGGACACTGAAGAAAGTTTTGGCTGTTAAATAATTTGATATTTGATTTTTCAAAAAATTTCAAAATAGTCATTGACTATTTTGTAGAACATTGTTGAACTTCCTCACACATGGTTTAGAATTTGTCATTTTAATTTCACAGGGAGACACCAAAATAATTTTAAAGCTTTCCTACAATGATTTCATAACATTTACATATTTTCTATCTCTAAAACAACTATTTTACACTGTCTCTTCTCCAGTCTCCTATCTGTCCTCCTCTTCCCACACTCTCAATGATGGGCTTGACACATTCCTGATAGGAAACAGAAGCTGACTGAAACTGTTTCTGCCTTCCAATACTAATTAATTGTTAATTAATACCAACTGACTTTGTTGAATTTATATCATAGTCTATGAAATCTCTTTTATTTTGTGGAAAAAGTAAGTGTACCTGAACCATTTTCCTGCAATTTATCCTCTCCTCTCCTCTCTCCTGCAATATCCATTTCTGTCTTTCTCTGCATCACTCCATCTACTATTGCATGTCACTGTTCACCTTTACAGCAACACATCTTCATGGATTTGTCTATATTTTCTGAGTCCACTTTCTCTCCTCACAGCTTTTCTCAGGCCCACTCCAGGAACTACCGTATCACTTATCCCTACTACTCCACTGAGGGTGCTCTTAGCCACATCACCAGTGACATCCATATTGTCAAAGCCAAGAGTCAATTCTGTGTCATCTTAGGCACACTCTCAGCAGAATTTGACACAACTGATCACTCTGTTCCTCTTGCAACCCTTTTTTTCTTTTAACTCCATGGTAACACACTCTTCTGATCCTTATCCTTCTCTACTGGGCACTCCCTCGTAGATGCTTTTGCTGGATCTTCCCTTGCTCAGTCTCGAATCTTTGACATCTTCAGGGTTCCCTTCATTTATTCGTCAACTCTTTCCCTAGGAAATCTTGTTTGAGAGCTTCAAAATAATATACCTAGGTGATTCTAAAATTCATAATTTTACTCCTAAAATTCATAATTTCTTAAGCCCAGATGTCTAAGCTTAAATTTAAACTGCCAAATTGATGTGTCTATTCGTATGTCTAATTGGAATCCCAAACTCATATGGTCCCCAATTGAGCTCTTAATGTCATCTGCCTTCATTTCTTTTCTTCCCCAAATCTTTCCAATCTCAGTCAACAGCATCACCATCCATCTAGCTTAAGTCAAACACCCAGATGTTGTCCTTGACCCTTCTCTTTAACCTTCCTCATCCAATCCATCAGCAAGTTTGCCCTACTCTGTTTCTAAACATCTTATCCCAAATATGTCTGTTTGTTTTCTACTCCATTGTTACCACCCCAATCCAAGCCACCAGATATATTTTTAAAAATCTGGACTAGTGCAATAACTTCCTAGCTGTTTCTCTTATTTCTATATTCTTATCCTTTGATTATATAGCAGCCAGATTGATTTTTTAAAAGCATAAATCAAATCATGTTATCCCACCCCCTGCTGAAAACTCTCTAATGGCCTCTCATTTCACTTTGAAAAATTCTAAGCACCTTTTTTTTTTTTTACACATATACATAAAATACCATTTTATTCACAAGTAAAATATATCACTACTAAACCTTTGAGTTTACATTAAGGGATCCATTTTACTACAAATTTCTTGGGTTTATATTTTTAATGTTTATTTTTTTCTGTACAAAATTGGCAATAAAGCTCAGGAAAGTTACTATGATTGCTATTATATATCAGCTGAATCCTATCATATCTGATGTCTTTATATTGGATTTTACAGGTCTTTTTTTTCCATCTGCGCTTTGACTCATTAATTTACAAGAAGAAAGGGGAAAAATGTAAACTGGAAATACTAACAATATCTTTTCACTGCAGAATTACACAGTAATACCGTTACACTCAGAAAATTATTGAATGATAAAGATTCTTTTGGGGGGGAAGATATTTTATAAAGTTTTACTGGTGTCATTTTCTGACAAATTGCCTAAAATTACCTAAAATTTCAATTGCTAAGTTGGAATATTTTCCTTGAAACAGTCAAAGGAAATGTACTATTACCAATAAAAAGAGAAAGATTCACAAAGGGGTAGATAATGATATAATGATTGCTATGAAAATTCTAGAAGGAAACTAAATATGAAATTCAGAAGGTTAAATGCTTAACTTCCAGGGTAGCACAGCATCTAGTACTCTTTGTAATTCCCACTGGCTTCAGTTTCCTGTAGAATCTGAAAGAATTCTTAGTGTGTTTATTATGACTTCATTTTCCCAATTTTAGCATAATGTCTATGCTCTCTGTACTATATTTTTAAGGAAATTCATACACACAAAACAGGTTCTGAAAAGTTCAAGTGTAAAAATATTTGGAGAAAATTTAAAATTTCCATTTACTTTAAAGGATGTTTAAAGTGTATAAACTTACCCATTACTGTCATTTCCGATTTTAAATGGCATGAGATTTAAACTATATTTGTCCTTAAATTAAAAAAAAATAATAATTGTAAGAGCATAAGAAGAGTTATATAGGAAAACAGTTGTTTCAATAATGCCATATATCACTTCAGATTTGCTCTCAGCTTCTTGTTTACAAACCTGGGACCTGATCAGTAATTCTTAGCGAATAGTTTGCCAGTGTCTCAAAAGTAAGGCGCCTTAGTTAAGGTCATTGAAGGCTGTTTTGGTGCCTATTGCAAGTTGTTCTTTATATTTTACCTCCTTCTCTATGCTGAAAACACTGATGAGTAAATGCATTTATATCTGTATTTATATGCATTTGTGTGGATGAATGTTTGAATTCATTAAATTTTTAATGGAAACATTCAAATCTCATATGTGATGAAACCAAATTTACTTTCCCCAAGCATATGATGGGCAGGTTGTTGAGGCACACAGGGAGCATTTAAGTCCATCTATAGAAAAGGCCCTTGGTGATCACTGGAGCATAAATTGCTTAAGGTCTTGAGATTAGAAGAATAGGTATCAAAAACTTCAATACTAAACTAACTTAACCATAACCTTTGTTGGAATGCCATCACTCTATTTGACTCACAACTGATCAAATGTAACTTAATGGATAAAGATAATCCTTGGAGACACAAGAAGCCCACCCTACAAACTTTTCTTTTCTTTTTTTTTTAGACAGAGCTCTGTCTCCCAGGCTGGAGTGCAGTGGCCTGATCTCGACTCACTGAAACCTCTGCCTCCCAAGTTCAAGCGATCCTCCTGCCTCAGCCTCCAGAGTAGCTGGTATTACAGGCGTCCACCATCACGCCCAGCTAATTTTTGTATTTTTAGTAGAGACAGGGTTTCACCATGTTGGCCAGACTGGTCTCGAACTCCTGACCTCAAGTGGTCCGCCCTCCTTGGCCTCTCAAAGTGCTGGGATTACAGGCAGGAGCCAATGCACCTGGCCTGACCCTACAAACATTAAGTCAGTCTCTGAGGAAATGAAATGCAGATAGAAAAGAGGATTGTGTAGTGTGGAATTTATTATTTCTAAAGTTTAAAGAATTGGGAAAGAAAAAAAATATTAGTAAATGAAACGAAAAATGAGCTTAGTATCTAATAACGTGTGATACATTCAGTAATACTAGAAAATCTCTTAACAGTTCCAAAATGTCTGTTCTTTGTTTGACTGTCGATATGTGTGGGATCATCTATCAAATCCCCTATTTGTTTTTTTTTTTTTTGAGACGGAGTCTCGCTCTGCCGCCCAAGCTCCGCCTCCCGGGTTCACGCCATTCTTCCGCCTCAGCCTCCCGAGTAGCTGGGACTACAGGCGCCCGCCACCTCGTCCGGATAGTTTTTTGTATTTTTTAATAGAGACGGGGTTTCACCGGGTTAGCCAGGATGGTCTGGATCTCCTGACCTCGTGATTCACCCGTCTCCGCCTCCCAAAGTGCTGGGATTACAGGCTTGAGACACCGCGCCTGGCCCAAATCCCCCATTTCTTACTGCAGAAAAGTGGGAAGAGTTGTAGCGAATTACCCAAGAAACATGGTCCTGAGATGCCGCTTCACTTTCTCTCTCCACCATGGTAAGATTCTGAAAGTGAATAATTTTCTTAAGATTTTTGAAAGATTTTCATTGCTTTACTCTGTTAAACACAGAGGCTCTTCCTGACATGCTTCATGAACAGCCCCTTTCCTCTTTTACTTTATTATGAAATGATAAAATTGGGAAAATCCAGTGTACTTACAACAGAGATAGCCTTTGAATTTGGCACTCTGCACTATGGATTTAAAGTAGTTCCGAGCTGAACTTGATGTAAAAATGTAAATATAATGTAAATTTCAAGGAGTTTACTGTTTAGCACAGGAATTCTGAAATTTGAATGTGATTAAGAATCACTGAACAGTTTGCTAAAAATGTAGATTTTGACCCTTACTTTAGAGATTTGGACTCTGATTGGTGATTCAGGTGTATGCAATTTTAATGAGCGCCCATGCTCCCATCCCCTTATACACACACCAAGTGGTTTTGATTAGAAATCCCACTGAAGCAGATGCAATTGAGTAGGTAGAATGGAACTTCATTCAAAAAATCTTTGAAAGCCTTAAGATTTTAGGCTACGGCAGCCCTGAGGAAACTTGCTATTAATTGTTTCACTTGATTCTATCTCATTTCTCTTCTTTCTCAACTGTACACACTAAGGCTTGGATTTTTTGTTTTATTGTTTTGGCTTAGGACTCTCTCTGTATCAACAAGCTTCTAGGAAGAAAATTCAGTGATAGATTGCCTTTATTTTTTTCTCAGCCCAGTGTGAAGAGGCTCTACCTAAATTGTGTTCTAAATCAATCTTATGTGTCAGCTCACCAACATCCTTTTTTCATCTTGTACGAACTGGAACTTGTGATAAAAAATCTAGCAAGTCAGATTAGCAGGCCAGGAGTAAGAAGACAACTCATGTTGTCTTTTTGATTGCTTGCTCTCCTGTGTTCACATTCAGCTTCTCAGCAGCAGAGGGTTCCTACAGTTTGGGTATAACTGTCTGTAAGAGCTGAAACAATTGGAAAGTACATGGAGAATTACAGTGTAGTGAAAGTGTTCGTAAGGAGGGCACTTGGCAGGATGAATGCGGTAGAGTTTTATCTTTTTATTTATGATGGAGGATCCATCAGCTCATTTCCTTAGTGCTGTAGCATCTGTAGGGCATGTTCTTTAGCCTGAGATTGAAACAGAGCCCTGGCTGCTCCACAGTTAACTTGACTTGAGCCACCTGAGCTTCAGAGGAACTTTATTACTGGGTCCAGCAAACATATACAAAACACCTCAGTGTATACAGCCTTAGGTTATTCCAGTCTTCTGTGGAACCACTAGCGGTATGACCCAAAATGTAGGATCCACAAGGGCTAAGACTTTGTCTATCGTATACTTTGATATGCTCCTATTGCATATGTGTGGAGGAAACATAGCATTTAATAAATACTTGTTGGATGAATTAATACGTTATCTATTGTTTCCCAGCTTCAGTCATTTGCATACTACCTTCACGAGTTAACATCCATAAAATAGCTATGCTGTTATTTGCATAAGTTTTTTTTTTTTTTAATTTTTTCTTTTACTTTAGCTTCAAGTTAGGCAACAATATAGGTGAAATCCTGGGTTATGTCTAACATATATTAAAACAAAACTAATAAAAAGGAAATATCTCATCTTGCACCACTCCAAACCATTGTGCATTCCAGCAGTGGTGTGTGTCCCTTGCTTTAGAAGATTTTAAAGACGCAGTCATACTCTACATGCCATCATAATGACATTATTAGACTAGAAATCCCTAAAGAACTGTATTTTGCTTTGCTTCATTTCCTCTCTGGCTTTAGAATGACTATTAGACTGGAAGCTAATCCCTCATGCAGAATGATGCATGAATTAAATATCACTGTATGAAGAGAAATTATCCAATTACAATGAGAACCCTAGCTACTCTATATATTTTTTGAATTGCTAGGTCTGAGAAATCTGTAATTATTTATGGTTTTCCCCTACATTGACCTTGACCAGCACAGGGAGTTTCAAAGTCTATCTTGAGAAGCCCATTTTCAAAATTGACTCAGTCCTGTGTGACATTTTACATTATTCCTCTTTGACTAATTATAGTCCACAATAAGAAGTGATAACTTCATTTTAACACATGTATTTCAAATAATAAAATGTTTACACTATGAACTTGTATTTCCATTAAGATGAAGAAAGAAAAAGCACACACATGTACTTAAATATATGATTAAATGCCTTGTAAAAGTTAGCAAAAGAACAAGCACAAAAGGCTAATTGAATGCATCTCAGGGACTACATTTTTTCTGCTCAAGACTTTCCTTACCTATTAATTAAACGAACAATGCCTTTGAGTTTTCTAAAGAGGAATGCTGTCTTTTTTTTTGCTTATTGAAGTGGAGCCACACTACTTCAATAACCATGTT
Source organism: Rhinopithecus bieti (assembly GCF_001698545.2). Taxonomy (NCBI): domain Eukaryota; kingdom Metazoa; phylum Chordata; class Mammalia; order Primates; family Cercopithecidae; genus Rhinopithecus; species Rhinopithecus bieti. The sequence goes on along the minus strand of NW_016804554.1, from coordinate 1,235,450 downwards.
ACAGAAGAGCTATGTTTCTCTGAAGACTTAATAATTGCTGAATCGTCAACTCTTGCTGGGTTTAAATGACATCCTCCTAATTTTGAAATATTCAAACTTAAACCTCAGTTTGAAGTAGCATTTGAATATACCTTCAAACAGAAACCTCTGTGTGTAATTCCTCCAAAACATGAAATCCCTGTAACTCTTTCAATGAAGTTGTGTTAGTGTTCCTCAGACGCAGAGCTTATCAATTCTGCTGACACCAGAGAGTTTCCGATTCCTGAAAGCAGGACCCCTGTGACATCTTCATTCCTTTCCAGTCTAGAATCAAGGAAAACTGATGTATAACCACCCTTTTAAATTCTGAAGATTAAGAAAAATCTCAAGTAAATATTTAAACACTCAAAATATATCTTATCCCTATCAAAACTGTGCTTTGCTCATGTTAGCCTAGGAAATAGCTGTATGTTAATTCTACTTCAAGTCATTTGGAAGAAAATAATAAATATGACCTTTATAACATTGTAGTGGCAATGTTATCTATTACTAAGAGCCAATTATTGTTAGCAATATTTAGGGCACTTTGGACAATGCTAAATCTCATTATTTGTTCATAATTCAAGGTAACTTGAATTACTTTGAAATTACTGTGTTACCTCAGAAAAAATAATTTGATAGGAATATTAATGCAAACAAGATAAAAGGGCTTCAAAGAGGCTTTAATCAAAAAATTTAGAGGAGAAATCTCCAATGTTAGAATCACCATTTTAAAACATTTTCTATGCTTATTCACTTAAGTAAATACATTTCTGTAGCTTAATCCAAACAAATACATGTTTTTGAAAGCAATAAAAAAGGCATTTATTTTAAAATGTTCTATGCTTACTATTTCCTGCTGACCTTCTTTGTATACAGCTGAAGCTACTGACTGTGCTGTATTTTTGCCCACTGTCATATAAAAGTATGTAAATTGCAGTCTGGCCAATGACGAGGGAATGAGAAAATTATGCTTAGAATTAATCTGCCAGGTTAATTTAATCACTTTATGACTGGTTTTAAATTGGGTGGATAATCAGTGCTAACATCCCATTCCATCTCAAATTCACTGAGGTCTCTACGGTCTCATGGGATCAGAATAAGTTATCAGTGGATTTTGGGTAGTGTGTGTACATGTTCACAAATCAGATAACATGAAGTTTTATTCTACTTTTTGTAAAAATAATCAGGGACCACGAAAGGGTCATCACATCTGGTAAGGGTTGAAGATCTGAAACAACACAGTGAAATTCCTGCTGTCATTTTACAGATCTTTTTAAAAACCTGGTCAGTGGATGACTTTTTTCCCCTGGAGAGAGAAGATACCAAGACTAACTTACAAGCATCCTAATTGTAATTTCATCACATGATTAGTACAGATTTCTTTAAGAAGTTAGATGACTTTACATATAATTAAAAGGTCAGTTGCTAGCAACTAAGGGAATAATATCTTAAAACAATATAGATAATGGTTTATTTTTCAATTTATTTTCCAAACCTATCATTTAGGAATACTTATTTAACATCATTTTAATCTGACATTAGATAAACGAGCTAAAATTTAAACTATCTGAGAGGAAAAGGAGATTTAAAATATCTAATATTTAAATTCTGAGCACGGGGACGGTAAAAGAGCTGGCTGAATTCTTACTGGTGAAAGGAGGCTTTTATAGCAAGTGTAAGTTACCATAAAAATCATAGTAAGAGTAAAAAAATCTTGCTTTCCAAATGGACAACTTGTTTGAAATAACCAGATGTAAAGATTAAGTAACAGCAAGACTGTAAATAGGCTATTTTGCAGTTTGATTTGGGATTATTTACAAAAAGATATTGGCCAGAATATTTTGCCTATGAAATTGTTCTACATCACAGAGTAATTGCAATTGTAATAGAAAAAATTTCAATGTCCTAAATGTCTTCTTTCATGAAATCAGATCAAAATGTTTTAAGTAATATAAAAACAATTAAATATAAACATTTATTTAAGCAAAATTAAGTATAAAATTAATGAAGACAAAATTCTAGTAACTTAACCAGATGAAAAAATCATTTTGGTGATTAGTAAATTTAATGCTGCAATGGAAACAAAGCAGAATATAGGAATTCAAAACAAGGTCTACTGCTTTGAAATGAAACTGACCCTTCCTGCATTCAGAATGAATTTCAATTATGTTTAGAAGCCTAGCTTGTCAGTTGCATTTTCCTTGCTTTCCAAATGCACAATTTACTTGAAATAACCAAATTAGGATATGGATGGTGCTTATTGGAATGTGCACATGATGTCTTTCTTAGCATAAATAAAAGAGGCCCAAACATACTGATTATTTAGAATTTTCTTTGGATGTATCCATCCTCTCAATTTGGTAACAAAGTAAGTTACAAACAGCTGTTGGATATTTTGTGACTGGAAAGAAATGTTATTAAATTGTCTTCATATATAACATTCAAATAATATTTCCTTTGCTATTATCCTTTGCCAAGGAACTAATTTAGAACAGCAAGGATTAAAATAGAGAATATGGCATTCAAAAAGGAAGAAAAAAGCATGTATAATCTCACCTGGGTAAAGCCTTCATAAATTGCTCAGTTCTGAAGGAGACATGGATAAAATGCAGTATGTATTTTCGACAAGCAAGAAGCTGAAGATTTGAGTACCTTTTCTTGCTCTACTTTGGATTTATCTGGGTTCTCTAAATCCAAACTCTGATTAGCATATTTAATCTTATGCAGCATCAGGCATGATCACCCATCCTTTAACGATTCTATTATCTGTTTTAACCATTCCTAACAGTCTGTTTATATTCAAATATACTTTTAGTAAACATTGCAGTGTGTGCTTTTGTGGCTTCAGAATTTTGATAGTGGTATTTATTAAACACACCTATGATGTTCACATGGTGCAGATGAAATAGAGGCAAGCCAAACAGAAACAAAAACTTAAATGATCTAGTTCAGCTATTTACACGGGTTGGGCTAAATATTAGGTAATTCACTTACCTTTGTGTAGTAGACAGGGCAGAAGCAGTATGGCATATAGTATGGTAGAGGTAATAGGCTTTGATTCAGAAGACTTAAATTTCAGTCAGTTTCCATATCCTATGTTTACCTTGAGAAACTGACTTGACTTCTCTCAGATTCAGTGCGCTCATTTGTAAAACTGGGATAAGTATTATAGTACCTGATATAGAAGTTTTTAATCTCATGAGATACGTAAATGAAAATATAGTTTAGAAGTAGTTTAGAATATTAAATGAAAAATTATTTCTACTTATATTAGTAACATATGGAATTAGCCATAATTACTCAGGTGGTCCTTAATGAATGTTAATGCATAATGAAATTTAGAAGGCTTGTCTATGGCTCTGCAAGAACATAAATCATGGTATAATAAGAGGTTGAAGGAAAGGAAAATGATGAAAGTTGAAAGAGAAGAGGTAACTTGCCATGCTAGGAAATTAGACTTTTCCTTTGTCCAAGGACAGTGAGGGGCATTATTTTGAAGGGTTTTAAGTAAAAGCAAAGACTAGATGAGATTGTTTCTTAGCAAGATCTCCTTGGCTGCAGTGTGAAGAATCGATTGGGAATGAAACTGGAAAGTAGGGAGACCAGTGTTAAGGGGCTGATGCAGAAACCAGATGAATGATCTGAAGTAGGATGGTGGCAGAGGGAGAGAGAGAAGAGGGAGAGAGAGAAGAGGGAGAGGGAAAGATAGGGAGATATCGAGATTCAAGAAGTATTAAGAGATTAAAAAGACAGGATTTAAGAGATTGGTTGAGAAGTAGAGTGGGGTAAGGGATAAAGCAGACAAATTAAAACAGTGCCCAAACTTCCATGTTAGGCAATATTATAATAACACAGGAATACCGAAGCAGGAAGATGCTTGGGGAAAAAAGATAATTTAATTTTAGACATGCAGTATTTGGGAGGTTCTGGGACATCCAAGCAGGTGTGTTGGACAGTTGGAGAGATAAATATGGGATCCAAAGAATGTCCTGCAGAAATGTGTAGAGTAGAAGATTCAACCTGAAAAATACGTAAAATTTAGGAGACTAAAGAAGGAAACTGAGCCTGGAAGTGCTTTTGTCAATGCAGAGTTATTAGGAAACATCTTTAGGATAGCTCTGGTAAGAAAGGAAAGGATCTGGAGTAAAGTATTTGGGCTTAAGCTTTGGCTCTACTATTTATTAACAACATGACTTTGAGAAGTTACCCCATTTTAGCCAACTGTAAAATGGGGATAATACTACTAATATTCATTTTATGAGGTTAAGGATAAAATAATTGTCAACCTTCTATATATAGTCATGTGTAAAAATTACTAGTGTTATGAGAATACACTAAACAGTTTTGCTTCCTTAAAACTTATAGAGATCTGTAATTCTTAGAAATATATTGTAAACAACAGGTAAAAAATAACTTTTATAATGTCCAGAAATCTAAATTTGCAAAAAATTACAATTTATTAGTACTGATGTTAGATATACTGAACAAGGAGAATGTACATACTGTTTTCACTGTATAAAACAAAGCTCTTTATATGATAAATTTACCATTATAATAGAATGAAAAATGTGTTTATTTTTCATGAGAATGTAGGAAGTGGCTGGGAACTAAAAAAAAAAAGATTGGTATGGCAAGCCTAGTAATTTGTAGAAAAATATGGTATTTTTTAGAAATAATAATTAGACATTTCTACAGCCATGAAAACTTGGAGGTCCACACAGATACATGCATATTTTCTCCTGTTACCCCAGAACACACAGAGTTCCCAGTGGCTTCCCACCTGTGGATACACTCCCATGGAAGCCCTCAGTATGATATAGAGGGGGGATGATGGCCCAAGCACCTGAGGTTTGAATTTGCACACATCTTTCAGCATCTTTTCTTTGGAGTTCCAAATTCTCCAAACTGCTTGGTACTATTCAAATTTGTTCCATAAACACAAGTAAACCTAACAAAAAAGCAAAATAACTCTTAGCAGTAAAGCTGTTGGATAAGTGGCAGTTTAAATCATTTTTACCCCCACTGATAGAGATGACTTCAGCTCACTGCTATCTGAGAGTAGTAATAAATATTTATAAAGTACTGAGATGTTCGGAACATCACACTGCTCCAACAGAGAATTTCAGGCTAGAGTGAAATGGGCAGGATAAAAAGTAAACAAAAATAAACTTCAGACTAGATCACTTGTCCACTTACTCTGTTTTAAAATAAACAAGAGTACCATTTTCAATTTCTACTGCTGGGTGGAACTTCCACATTACTAAAAATAAAACTGCCTCACAAGTGGTTAGAATGTTCTTAATCCTCCACAGGTGAGGCAAATAATTTGGTATCGTTCCCATGAGCCCAGGAATGGAAAGTCAGGGCATTTTTTCACTCTTTATGCTGAGTTTGTCTCTTATCAGGCTTCTAGTTAGAAAGAAAAATGTTTCCATTAGGAGAAAGTTTCCCCCCGCCCCAACTTAAAATCTGTTTAAAATTTTACAGCAGACCCACTATTCTGGAGAGTTATCACTATACCAGGAGTTGCAAAAAGGAGGAATATCTATTGTCTAGTGCTATGGCTTTGACTCCTTAGCAAGAAAAAAAAAGTCTTGAAGAAATAAAGTTAAAAGTGTCACTTCCACCAATGAATACAACTGTATATAGATATCCTTCAGTAAAAATAGAATGAGTAATTTGCCTCTTGGCCCAATTAACATGTCCAAACATTCATCCCATAGTTGAAAATTCATTTTTTTTTTTTTGTCAAACAAGAATTCAGGCTGCTGATTACCTGTTTTCCCTATGCCATCCTTATTATTTAAATGACCTTTCTTTTGACCATTTCTAGTTTTGGGCAAAAAAATTGAATTACTTGAAAACCTATCATATATAATAAACTTCACTCCCTCTTTCAGAAATTCTTTTGAATTCTATTCTGATTGTCCTGGAAGGATGGTAGGTTTTTAGTATTTAGTTTATGTTCACAAGTGATTCCTCCAGTCAGTGACTCATTTTGAAGGTGCAGGTACTTGGCAACATTATTACCCTTGCCCCAAAATACAGCCTGTCTCTCATCTGCTCCTGTGGGGTTAAAGCTCTCAAGCATCTGCCCCCACTTACCAAGCACCCTCCCTGCACAGAATATCAAACTTTCCTGCCTTTTCCAACCTCTTGACAGCTACTCTTGCTTTGCCTCAGGACCTAGATCTTAAATATCTGAAGACAGAAACTCCTACTTTTGCACATTGGATTTATTTTGTCCTACACATTTTTTTTTTTTTCTGATAGAGAAAACAGCCTGTTTTAACCTCAACAAATACACACATTTCACTCAATACCTACCACCCATCTTTCTCTCCCTCCCTCCCTCTCTCTCTCCCAGAACCTAACAACTGGGTCTCAGCCCTAATAAAATTTGCATTTTGAAAATTTTACTCTAAATAATTAATGGATTTGTTTTATAGAACATCTTCACTTAATATTTTATTGTATCCACGTTAGCAACACAGTTCCAGGACCAGCCATCTATTGTTATGTGGGATTTAATTTATTTCATTTATTAACAAACTTATTCTTCCTCCTTCCATCTCATGGTTTCTCCCTTTGTTATTCTATTATTTTCTGTCTTCAGCCAAATCCCTAACCAGGTCTTTAAAAGAATTTCTCATTTTTCCAACTAAATGAAAGATGTTGCCTTCTAACTCTTCATGTTCCATCAACATGTGAAAATGTCAAAATCCAACAATTAGCAATATTAGACAAGTAATAAAAATAATACCAGATATATTGCTTTAAACCTGAAGAGCAAAAACTATTGACTTCATATATGTATGTATATGTAAGTCTGTTTGTATTTGACCCCAAACTATATTTTAAGATTCAAATGAAAGTTTTAAGTCTCCCAAACACAGACACTTTTAAAAAGGCTTCTGCATTTTTTGTACACATCATCAATTCGAAACAGGTTAAGAACTGAAATCAGGCTTTTCTCATTTTTCAAGAGACTTGTCAAAACATGTTAAACATACACACACAAAACAAAATCAATTTTAAAACTTTAATGTATTACGACATTCATTTCCAGTAGAATACATTCATGGCACTACCACGTCTACTATTCTTTTGAATTGGCCATTCCTTCTATTTACATAGCTTTTCACCTCTCAGAGGTTGGCAATTTAAAGTTGTTATTAAAACAATAATTTACTTAGATGTTGATTTTTCCCCAAGTAAGGATTAAATATCTAAAACAAAACGTATAACCACAGTTGTTGATATTTTATATTCTACTTTCCTATCTTAACATTATGACAACCTGGAATTTTACGGTGTAATCTTAGAATCTGTAAGTATTAAAAGTACATTTGGAGTAAAACTGAATTTCAAGACGCTCTATTTCATAATAATCAAGGTACATTATTTTCCATATACTTATGTAGCTAGAATTTTATTATGTATCTAAATGTCCTGTGTCAGTTGTAATTTGGTTTAAATTCTTGATACCAATAAGCCTTCATCAATTCCTAAGAAAATCACTGCTCATTAGTAAAATGAAGTTTTATCTGACAAAGTTATCTATTATTTAAGTTAAATAAACGTTAAGTATCTAAAATTTTAATTAACAATATTTTGTAAGTTAAATTGATTCTTATCATTCCTTCTTTTAATTCTCTCTATATATATTTTTAGTAATAGCTTCTAGTTCCTATTACAGGGAGAATCGTCCTCTGCATTATATAGTACAGACTGCTGTAATTAATTAGTTATCTAACTTTCACTAATTAGGTAAATTCACCTTTCACAATTTCGTTTTTCTTATCTATAAAATAAGGAAAGTTAATTTCATATATTATCCTTAAGGTCTCTTCCAGCTCTAGCATTCATTAGTAAAGATCCAAATTATACAAATTTTGATATTCATAAACTATAATAGCTATTAAATCAATTTCAAAATAGCCTGATAAAATGTGACTTTCTATGTTGCAAAATTGTGAACTACTATGTTTTGCTTTCTCTAGAATCTTACTGATTCAGCTCTAAAATATACTTATTTTATCAAGGCTTCTTAGAATATGCTGAAATAAGGTTAAAGCCAAGATATATTTGAGCATAATGAATATTATTGGTAATGATTATACGATTTTTTGCTAACGCAGATACATCACTCATCACAAAATGAAATAAAGCCGATGTTTTCAATTAAATATGTAAATCTGCCTGGGACTTATTTAATATCCAACCTTTCAGGAGAATTCAAGTTTAATTTCAGTGCAAAAGCAGAGAATCTTGATTTGTCTTAATAACAGCTTTAGGTATAAGTGACATATAAGTAGATGTGTTAATTAATTTTAGGTTTAAAAGAGAGGTCCTAGATATAATAGTATGCTTTTCTCCTTCCATGAGGGTGTGGTATTGAAATCTCTATTAGAGTTAATTATTAAATTCGAAAATTCTTAACACTGGTCAAATTAGACAAGTGGCCACACTATAACACCTCCACAGCTAGAACAATGGAACCCCCAGGAAAGAGCAAGTGGAACTACAATGGGGAGATGAGCAAAAACCAGATACTGACAACTTAAAGATAAGGACTAAAAAATCAATACGAGCTAATACAAGCTAAAAATTCATTAAAATTTTTTGTTTCATTTCTCAAACAAATCAAGAAGTTTCTTCATCATCAATTTAATGCTTACAAGAGGCACTGAAATTTATGCACATTTCTAGAACATACTTCTTTCCAACATGATGTCTCTTATTAGAAAAATGGTTTTCTGAGATAAAACTGTGAAGAACAACGAAGAAAGAAAAAGTTCAGAGAAGGCTGACCCAGATTTAACATAATCTGAGGCAATATTGTAATTTGTAAAAATATGAATTTGTGATTAAGACAGAAGAACATTTTGAAAATATTTCCAAAACCCAACATGATATTCTGTGTTGTGACACTCGCAAGAGTACTGAATAATCTCTAATATCACTTAAGGAATAAGTGTTATTAGAAATTATTAAATAATACTCAAAGCTTAGTTCTTAGAGATTGGGATTTATTCTAATCCAGTGTTTGATTAATTGATGTGCAATAGCTCGGCTTGGTGGCACAAAGAATGCCTGCTGCTTCCCTTTGGTCAGAACATCCAGGACCTAAAACACACCATAATAGAATGCATTAGGATTTCAAAGCTGTCATATTTAAATACTATTCCCATGCTTACATAATTCAATTAAAATGTGATGAGTTTTACAAGGAATAACAGTAGAAAGTGACAACATCCATATTTATAGGCAAAGTTTTTTTTTTTTTTTTTTTTTTGAAACAAGGTCTTGCATTCTGCCACCCAGACTGGAGTTGCAGTGGTACAATCATGGCTCACTGCAGCTTTGACCTCCTGGGCTCAGGTGATCCTCCTGCCTCAGCCTCCCAAGTAGCTGGTACCATAGATGCACACCACCACACCCGGCTAACTTTTTAAAAATTACCTGTAGAGACAGGGTCTCCCTATGTTGCCCAGGCTAGTCTCAAACTCCTGGGTTCAATCAAGCTTCCTGCCTTGGCCTCCCAAAGTGCTGAGATTACAGGTACAAGTCACCACGCACAGCCTCAACATGCAAAATTTAGTACAGCATTTTTAACTCCTTCACTGAGTTAGTGATTCAATTTTTAAAATGTTCCAGAAAGACACATTCCCTTATGAAAATGACATCATGAAAAAGCAAAATGTATGCTCCACACTTAATTTCTAAGTGAAGCACTTTTGAAACAGATTCTTTTTTATAAAATTCATAAGCAATAATCTAACTTCCATCTTTTTGGATTAAGCATAGAATAAAATTAATTTTATGCAGGCAAAGTCAGAAAGAATTTCAGGTCAGATGAGTAACCTATCTTTCAATATATTATTTAGGAATGGCATTTTAAAAAGTTATTTTAAGTGTATGTTTATTATACAGTTATGTCATTCTTGGCCTTAAGTACATTTTAAGATGAATAAAAACTTTCTGAAAATTTTAAGCACTTACTGATGGTTTTTGAGAGCTACTTGTTTTAATGTTATAAACTAAAATATAAAAGGTTTGAGAAAATTCCTGTTTCTCATCTATGAATTAATGTTTAAGCCCACTGATAGGTACTATTAATGTGTAGGAATGGAATCTAAAATTCAAAATGGTACAGAATCATCTCTACTAGAAAAATCTCACAGAATAAGTTAATATAGATCACATTAGTGAAACATACTCCTCCGGTATGGAATTACTAATTACCATGTAATCCATGCATAACGAGAGGGCCAAAGCCATCATTCAACTTGCTGAAAATATGCATCCTTGTTCTGTGCCCAAACCAATACAGTCAGGGAACAATCAATAGAAGAAGGAAATTAAATTGAACTTTACCTGTTCTCTAGTAAACCAGCGGGCATCCTCTATTTCATTCTTGTCAACTTTAATTTCTGTAGACACTGCCACAGCTAAGCAACCAATCATTAAGGAGGAAGGCATTGGCCATGGTTGACAAGAGACATACTGAACATGGCCAACTTTGACTCCACTTTCCTCTTCTACTTCTCTTCTAACAGCATCTTCTATTGTCTCTCCTAATGAAATGGAGCAAAAGAACAAGTTGCTGATGAACATGCCCTGGACACTTTGTGTCCTGAATCGTTCAAACATCTGGAAATCACTTTGGACAGAAACCCAATTCAAATAATCAGAAAGCAAAAGCCTGAAACTAGACTGTAATTGAAGAAAACATAAATTTTTAAAGTACATGACCAAATATAGAATATGAAAATGCCAACAATAAACTTTTCATTTTTTAAAGGTCCAAATTTGTCAGTTACATTTTAAAAATAATGATATCATCTAAAAATATCCAACACCTAATATTGGTTAAACACTATGCAAACACTTTATATCTGATCTCATTTATATATTGTCCACTAAATAGATATAAATTACATGATTTTTACAAATAGCTCTTGTCAAACTAAAATTTTCCAACTCTTTTTATTATCAGTGTCAAACAATTATTGCAGGTAACTCTTTTCAGGTATCATTAAAAGATTAAAAACTACATAAGAATGAAACTTAATAGCTTTGCTTCTAAGATAGTTGTTTTCGCTCTAGATGACTGCTGACGCTACCAATGATAAAATAAAGTGAGCCTATTAAGAATGTAGCTTTATATTTCTAATTTGTTGGGATTTAAGAATTAGAATAGGTGAAATCATTTCTAAGTAAAATCATTTCTAAGTAAAATCTGGAAGTTTAGAAATATTTTGCTAAATATTGCTGTATTAAGCAAAATATATTTTAAATATAGCTTTCTATTTCAAATAAATTTCCTACACGAAAATTAACAACTTATAATAATCAAAAGAACACATATAGTAAAAATATAATTATAGACTAGCATATTTGCAAAACTATAACAAAAGATTTGCATATGCTACATATTTAAGAATTAAAATGAATAAAAAAGGATAAACAATGAAAACAAAATTAGGCAAAAGACAAACATCTAAAATTCAGAGAAATGAAAACTGAATGCCTAATACACATTTGAAAAAAGATGTTCCATCGGCAAGAAAATGAAAATGAAAACGAGATACGATTTCATTCACCCCTCAGAATGACAAATTTAAAAGTCTGAAACTCCTAACTTGGTGAAGATGTGGAATAATGGAACATTTCATGTTCTGCTGGAGGAAGTATAAATTGGCAGAAACACTTCAGAGACAACTTGGCAATATACAGAAAAGGGTAAGATGCTCATATCACATAAGCTGGTGGTGCTACTCTATGTATACAATCTAGATAACTCTTACAAGTGTGCACAAGTATAAAAATATTAATTGCAGTGTTGTTTGTAATAAGAACTTTAAATCTCCAATCAGCAGAAGGGATAAATAATGGAATATTCATGAATGGATTACTACCCAGCAGTTAAGACAATGACAATGACCTAGAACTACTAAAGACAGTATAGTGATTTGGAGCAAGAACTCAGAAGCCAACATGCCCAGGTTTAAACCCCTTCCCTATCACTTATTCACTGTTTGATCTTGAGCAAATTATTTCGTCCCTATGTCTTAGTGCCCCATCTGCAAAATCACTGTAATAGTGTATTTTATAAGGTTGTATGAAGATCATACAAAAAATATACAAAAAACACAGCCTGATACTGTTTTATATATATGATATGATCCTTCTCCAGAACATAGCCTGATACTGTATGTTTACTATTATCTAGTAATGCAAATATTAGAAACTGAAATTGAGATAAAACATTTATTACTTAGATATATTCACTCCACAAACATTTACTGACCTACTACATGTGCTAATAGGCATGTGCTATGAGGGTTTCATACATAGCAGTGGATAAAATAAAGTCTCTGTGCTAATGAAACTTATATTCTTGAGACAGCAGATAATAAATTAATAAGTACATACATAGTATATTAGGTGATGATGAGTGCCCTAGGGAAAAATCAGGCAGGATGATAGGGATTGTGAATGCAGGGTATGGGGGCTAACTAATGTATCTGGGGCAATCAAGTAAGGCCTCTTTGAAAAGGTGACAGTTGAGTCTAGTACAGAAGGAAATAAGGTGGAACCTAGATACCTGGGTCAAGAGCCACATATCAAAGAGCAAATACTGAATTTTTAACAAAGCAGATCCAATTATTAGGAAAAGCAATTTATGTAATTCTCATATAAAACATGAGAATTACATGTTTAAACTATTATTAAAATTGTATCATGTTTAAAATACTTTAAAATAACCCAGTTTTATAACATAATTTATCAGAGATTATTAAATGTTATCTAAACTTTGTATTTTGAAATTATAAGTTAAATAGAAATTATTAAGAAAAGGCTTACCAGGCTCAATAAATCCAGCAAGGCAAGTAAACATGCCTGGGGGAAATCTTTTCTGCCTGCCTAAAAGACATCTGGTCCCATCTGGATGAACAACTTGCATGATTACTACTGGATCTGTTAAAAAAAAACGAATTTAGATTCATGTGCAAACACTGTCTGATAGGATAATATAAAGGTGTATCTCCTATAGGGATAGAACTCTTGTCTGGTTGTAAGAGATTGCTTCTTTCTGCCCTAATGTAGCTGATAACAGAGTATCTCAGCGAAATTGTACAGAATAGCGTCAGTAAGCTAGCAGAAGACCTTCTTCCCCCAATCTTAATAGCAACATTTATTCTGTACTTATGGATGTTAGGTGTATTGTTATTTTAATGAGAAAAACTTTGAGTAGGTAATACATGGAAATAAGGAAAATTCAAATTTTACCACTGTAAATCATTTCCCTCTCCCATCCTCACCCTTAAGAAAATGTTTTTAAAAGCTAATGTGGTTCTATGATTAGATTTAAGTCGTTAAATAAAATTTAAATAACAGTTCATCTCTCTAGAAGTTACTAATTCAGCAAATTCTTCTCACTATATCATGACTAAGAACTAGGAATTAAATGGTTAATGGTTAGACATGTTTTCCATAAAAAGGAAAACATTTTAGCTCCTCACAAATTTTCTCTTTCCAGAATATCTTATTCCCCAAGATCCAGGTGGCTGAGATATAAAATAAAGGGCTTACCAACTCTTGGGTATGATGTATTATGAACACCACTGAGACTAGGACAGTCTTCTTTTAAACATACTCTCTTATATCCACCTTCTTCAATTTTAGTTCCATTTCCACAGGTTGGGCAAAACTTATATCGACTGTGCCAGGCAAGAACAGATCTTGCTTGAGCTACGACTCCTTCAAAAAAAAAAAAAAATTAATTAATTCTGTGACAAATTAAAATCAATATATAAGTAAAATGTTCTCAAGTTACAATAAGAATAGCTATGTGATCAGGTATTTTAGTATTTCTATTTTATAATGTGTATTTTCTTTTAAAGTAAAAGGTTTAATTTTCTGGATGACAAAAATTAGATTCAAGTTTATTTTGAATAAAATATAACTCATATAAGATAGAAGTACTAACACCTATCTTACATCATACATTAGATCAGGCTTTTACTGTAGGTGATTTTAAAAGTTGGGGTATTCATGATTCTAGTGTAGAGTAAGTTTACAAACAGTGATTTTACAATAGTGATTTTAATAAAAATATACCACAAAAGCAGTTCTTGAGATTTGTACTCTAAAGGAAATACTACTAGGAAACTGTAGGAGGCTATCACCACTCTCTTGGTGACTGTGCCATTGATGGTCGATGCTGTGTGGAACACAACCTGCTTTCAACTGGAGACTGCATGTACACAGTATAAAACATACTACATTTACTATGTTCATGGTTAACTTTGTTTACCAAAAAATGCCTAATAGGATAAATCTTAAAATATACACACTTTAGCTATAGGTTTCACTCTGGTAGTTCAAAAAAGAATTAATACGACCTGGCCAGAAATATTACAGTTGAGGCAATAACACTAGAAATGCTGTATTTTAAATGCTTGACAAAGTCACCTCCCTAAAATACATTATTTGGTCTACAGATTTTTGAAATGAACAAAATAATAATTAAAATTCTAACATCGTTTAAACTGGGAAAAATAAACATAAAACAGTTGTAATGAACAGACAACGTTACATTTTTGCCTGCTACATAACCTTATAATACATAACATGCTAGGGTATTTACATTATTTCAGAATCATCAAAAAAAGAAAAGCTAACATTTATTGAGTACTTACAATGTTCCAAGCATCATGCAAGGAATATTATATAGATTATCCAATGTTTAGAGCAACCCTAAAGAAGATAGGTACTATTATTATTTTCTGTAGGAGTAAACTGAGTCACAGAAAAGTTAAGTCTGTGTAAAGTTATAGAGCGAGTTAAAAGGCCTCAGTTTTCCTACAAAGGAAAAAAGCAAGCAACTAGCTCATTTATCATATCTTTTTTATCTTAAAGTGATATATACATGTCTAAAGAAAGTAAATTTTCTTTAAAAAGCTTGATGATTTCTGCACAGGTGTGGAGAATAAAACATACCACATCAGACTTTGAGACGGGGATATTTAAGCAGTCTCTGGCAGGACCTCTATCACCTAAGGGAATGTGGTCACTGACAAGGTCCTAACTAACTTCCTATTAACTCATCAATCTACCATAATCTGGCTTCTGTTCCTTTCACTCCACTGACATTTCTCTTGTCAAGTTCATCAATAGCTTTATATTACCAAAGACAAAGATTCTTAAAAAAAAAAACAAAAAACCCACAAAACTTTGCCTTCATCTTACTCAAGTTCATAACAGCATTCAATACATTTGACCACTCCATCCTGGAAATACTCTGCTGTCTTGGTTTCCCTGAGGCCTCTTGGTCTCTTCCTACCTCATGGCCACACAGTTTCCAACTCCTTTGATGGCTCTCCTGCTTGCAGCTTACCTTTAAATTTAGCGGGATTCAGGTCTTACTCTGAGAGTTTTTCTTGCTTCCTCTCAGCTCTCCAAGTAATCTCAGTAGTTTTTTGGGATTTAAGTATCTTTGTGTTGATGACTGCCATATGGGTATTTCCAGTTCAGACATCTGATTCTAATGTCCATTTCTAAAACTTAGTATGCCCAAAAGTAAACTCTTGATTTATTTACTCCAAGTCTGTCCTGCTTTCCTTGCTCTACCCATCATATTATTGAGAAATGGTATCACTATATACCAAATTATTAAAGTCTCTAGCCTAGCAGTCATTCTTAATCTTTTCCTTCATTATTATATATCCCATATCCAATTCAATAGCAAAGACCATTGATTTTATCTCCAAAATTTATCTTGCATATACCCTCTTTCCTCCATTTCTACTATCAGTACCTTAATTCATGCCATATTACCACCATCTCTCACTTATAAGGGTCTCAACCTACAGATCAAGCCCTATCCATTCTACCTCGAGAATATCTCAAATTCTCCCTTTGTCTCCATCTCCACTGCCTCCATTCTAACTCAAGCCATTGCAATCTCTTACTTGGGCAACTGTAATACTCAATTACCTCTTAACAAGACTCCCAACTTTCACAGTTACTTACATGTGTGTAATTTATGCTCTATGATGCAGCCAGTGTGCAGTGCAATTTTTTTTTTTTTTTTTTTAAATACTTTAAATACAGGTTAGGTTACATTTAAATGACTTTAGAATCAAACCCTAATTTCTTACCATGCCATAAAAAGCCCCAGCAACAGAATACAAAACAAATCAAAACAGTCAAGGTCTTTGCCATCATGTTCTGTGTGTAGCAGGAACTCAAGAATAATTCACTGAAGAATCAAATGAGATCATCATGCACCAGTGTTAATTCTCAGGAAATCAGTCTGGGCTGATTATAACTACTAACTGCCCAGGAGAGTAGTCTCCTAGGGTGAGAACTTTAGGAGGTTTCTGATGAAGACAGTCTAATTTCACTGCTTATTGGAAAAAGAGTGCCCCTGGAAAGTGCAAATACATATAATTCCAACTCAATTCTAAAAACCAGATTTTACCAACGAAAAGCAGCATTCATTTCTTACCAGCTTCTTTTTCTTTCAATTGCAGAAGGGCTGGCATAGGAGGATGAAGAAAGTAACAATTTTCATGTCTTTGCTTGAATTCTTCAGCAGCAATAGGATCTATACCTAGAGCAAACCAGGCAACCAATCCATCTTCCTCCTCTCTCGGGACTTCACCAGCATAATTAAGTAGCTTGTCTTTCATTTCAAGTTCCACTCCAAGAAAAATCAAGGTGATCTTCTCAGGCTGGGCCAAATAATCCTTTATATCTTTGTAGTTCAGCTGACAAAGCCTAACTTCTGGTTGTTGGAAACTTTCTTTATTGCCACCTAGAGTAACCAAGGGATTTAAATCTGAGAAAAGAATAAAAACTGTGGCTGGATGGCTTTCTTTAGCTAGTAGCCAGTCAGAATTATTTCTCTTTTCACTTTTCCGGTCCAGTAGTGTTTTGCTAAAATAATTTTCACATTCTTCCACTTCATTCGTTAGGAACCAAGGCTTCTTCCCACCTTTAGCAGTAGCTAGTAAATTAGCTATATGCTTATAACCCCAAAATACAGCAATATCCAGTGCAGTCTGCCTTGATTTATTGACAATTGATCTGTCACACCTACAGATGGAAGAAAAAATGCGGAGAAAAAGTAAAATAGGAAGTAAACACTTTCTCCTGTATTTGTTTCAATAAAATATTTCCAGATGCACATTAAAGTCCTTCTTTTTAATGATTATATAGATTTTTTTCTTGTGTTACACAGTTTACTATTGGGAAGGTTAGAAGAACAATAATCATAAATGACAAAAAGACAGTGAATACTTACACTCTCTGGATAATTACTCACAAAATAAAACAGCATTAAATTTTATGTACTATAAAGAGATACCAAAATTCTACAAGTCCTTCATAGTCATAGTGAGATTTGCATTTTCTATTTGGGAGAAAAATTTATTATTAGACTCCTCATAAATTTGCTTTGCTATAAAGTAATAATTTCTCAATGAAAAGGTTACAAAGTTTTAAGTTAGAAAATTGTGCTACATGTTTACATAAATTAGCCAATGAGTTATTTAGTAGTTCAACAATATAAATATGGAAACAAGTAAAATTTAAAAGTAAATATGTAACAAACAAATTAAACCACAAACCCTTTCAGGTAGTAGAGCCTAAAATGTTTACCCTTTCTCAAGCAGAAATTGGACAATCTCTGGGTGCCCATTTCTTGCTGCATACATTAAAGCAGTCCAGCCATTTTCAGAAGTTTCATTGAGGAGAGATGGAGAATGACTGAGTATTCCTGTTAACTTGGCAATATCTCCTTCAGCAGCTGAACAGTGAAACTGGGTAACTATTTCTTGCTTTGGACTTCTTTTTGCAGAAGACATTTCTTCCTTAAAAGAAGGAAAATAGGGGGAAAAAGCTTATTTGCAACTGCTATTTTGTCAATGAATGATATTGTTAGAATAATAGCAATGGTTTCCAAGGCTATATACCTTTCAAAAGGCAATCATTAAACAGCATACATTTCAATTTCAAAATGTTATCAGTTTAGAATTACAAATACAATGAAATTAATATGCCCATGGCAGTTACACAAAATAATGTATAAAGAGCTTTGATAGTACAGATGAGGGGGCCATATCCTTGGGAGGGGGAACCAGGTAACATATTACATAAGGATGAGGTATTTAGGGTAGACCAGAGGGGACTTCATGATGAGGTGGGGACATGACAGGGAGAACAGTAAAACAGATGGAAGTAAAGGCAGAGACTTTCTAAGTTTCACATGAAGTTTATTGTTTGACCTTGCACAATTAATTCTGTAATCCATCTAGGATCTATTTTTGTTCATGGCGTGAGGTAGGGGTCAGGATACTTTTTTACCCAATGCATAATCCATATGACTCAGCATTATTCTTGACATTTCCATCTTTGTTGTACTGTACTGAGACAAATATTGTCACAAATCAGATGACCATATATTTTTGGTTCTATTATTGGACAGTTCTGTTGGTCACTTTGTTGTCCTTGAATCAGAGCAGCTTTTAAAACTCATTATTTGCTTTGTCACTCTTTTCAGTGGTGGAAAAACCCGCGAAATAACAGCCTCATACGTCCTAAACATTGCCTAATCACGGACTGCAGATGGTAGAGCACAAACTGAGCTTTTTTTTTTTTTTTTTCTTTTTGGGGGAGAGGGATGGTGAAAATGGTTAATGATTCAATTGTGAATTTCTCAAAGTATTTTGTAAGGTATAATTTTCTTTCTATGAAATGCTATTAAGAAAAGATTGGGATTCTAACTACATTTCTATTATTCTAAGCAATAAGATTTTAAACTGAAAAGACAGAAATGTTATAGCCCATAGTTTTTGATAGCTGTTGTCTCCTGGGTTCTGAAAAAGCAATCTGGCTGATGAATTGCATAGCAGGAATAGTATGAACAAAATTTAGGGAAAACAAGGAGTAAAGATTAATTTTCTTATTTTGGAGCTGTTCACCATTCCTATGAGTCGTTCTGCTACTTATAAATAGGTTAAAACAGCTCACTGTCATGGAAACACTTGGATAAAACCTAATAGTGGAAATCTGTTTAGAAATTAAATTACCAGAAGTAATATCTACATAAGAGAATAATTGAGTTACTCTAGAATTTACTTCGCTATTCCTTTCATATTGAAATTTCTAAATACTTTAAAAATATTATGCATAACAAAAGCTTTAACTTTTCAGGACTTTATTTTGAAGCACTGCTGTACAGCTCCTGTACTGATCTCCCTTCAAATCGTCTTTCTCTTATTTTCCAAAAATCCATATTATAGTTTTTTCAGCTAGGTTTAGTTTGAATAATATTTCACTGTCTCATGTTCCGCGGTCACAGTCACTCCCTCACATTCTCACAGGCTGCGCTAGGTGACTGCAAAATTGTCCTTCAAAAGTACAGCGTCATTCACTACCTCCAGGGCAATGCTTATGCATATGCTATTCTGTGGAGATAGGAAATAGAAAGTGGAAAGTGTACACTTTTCCCTCTCGCTTTCTCCGCAGAAAAGCCATCTAGAGACAGTGCCATTATTCATTCCAGAGAAGCACACAAAGTCTAACACCCAATTCAAAAGTCTAACACCTGTTTGATTTACTTTTTCAATTCTCATCGGCAGGTTATAGAAGGTAAGGATTTGAAGGCAGAATAAAGCGCTGCCCTTGTTTTCCAAGAAGTTCAAGGACTATTCCGAGAAATCATTTAAAAGAATATTAGATTGAAAGGGACATAAAGTTTTACCAAACCAACATCCACTTTTACTGACGTGTAACCCAGGGCCCATGACTTGCGCATGCTCTCGTAGACCGAGTAGGATAGGAATGGACTTCAAATATCGCTGTCACTGAAGTCACTGACCATCAATTAACGAATTTCATCCACTCCCTGGGCACTCAAGACCAAGTAAGCGCCACCTGTGCATGGTCTCTGAAAATGGTAACACGCCTTGAGATATTTTACTTTCTTGCCACTACCGTTAGGTTCCTTCTTTCGAGGTGAAATCACTCCCTAAGTAGCGCTTCCTTTTCCCCATCTCAGCTAGGGCAGGAAACTCTACTAACCTCAGAACCACCTGCGCCTCCTCCGCCCTGTCCCGGGAGCCCCTGCAAACGCGTCTGTGGTTCCTGCGCCCGCGCCCACCAACCCACTACGAGGCTGCGCCACACTACCCAGCAGGGCCACTCAGGGCAGCGCGGGAACCAAAGAGCTCAGGGAACTGGTCACCGCCCCCAGAGGGGACACTGAGACGACTAACTCGCCGCTGCTTCTACTAACCCAAAGGTGACCACAGTAGAGGCGACCAGGATGCAGTCGAAGGATTGGGATATCCCACTCGCTTTTCCTGGTGCCGGATGCAGCGTTCTCGACTTCCTGTGGCGATCCGGGGTCTTCCCGTGGCTTTGTGGGAGTTGTAGTTTGAAGCCCACAGGTTGTGCGCAACGGGAGAAGGGGGCGGAGATTGCAGGGGGAGGTGTTTGGGAGCCCGCGCGGGAGAGATTGAGGTCTAAAGGATTGGCGCTGAATGAAGGTCTGAAAATTCTCCTGAGACTATGATGTATAGATAGAACGCGGTGCAGGCGATCGGAAAACCATAGGCCTGAGGAAGCAATTATAAATTTACCAGCGTCTGGCACCCAGCTCCCAGCCCTCTCTCCAATACAGTCCGGTGCAATTGAGTGCTCAAAGCATTCTTTTCTGTTAAATAATCTTGGAATATTGAGTATACCAAGTCACTCTTAAACGAGATATTTGGCCTCTGTAACACCTTAATCGATCACCCCGTGTGAAAACTGGTATCATATACTGACGCGTAACTCATTCATAGTCCTTTAAAAAGTATGTATCAAACGCCCACAACACCTTCTTGGATTGTGAGGTTTAAATAGCATAATACATCCAAAGCTCTTAGGATGTTGTGAAGTGCAGAGCGGGCAACCACAACAAAATTATTGTCATTATTAATTCAGTTCCTGTGCTTTTATGCTCCAAAACCTACAGAAGTTATGAGTCCGAGATTACAAAACTAGGTGTTGGCGGTCTTCTAACTTCCAGACTGGGCTTTTTCCTTTGCTAAACTCTCTACTTGGTTATCAGCAACAGCTACAGGGGTCTCTTACAATTTATCATTGTTTCCCACCCAGATTTTACCCTTGGAAGCTCCTCACCGTGAAGCTGTATGCACCAGTTGACATTGATCATGATGGCTGGTGCTTCTAATGCCCTGTGCTGCTTTTCCTTTCTTTCTTTCTTTTTTTTTTGGGGGGTGGGGGACGGGGTCTCGCTCTGTCACCCAGGCTGGAGTGTAGTGATGCGATCTTGGCTCACTGCAACCTCCGCTTCCCGGGGATTCAAGTGATTCTCCTGCCTCAGCCTCCCAAGTAGCTGGGATTACAGGCCTGCACCACCAGGCCCAGCTAATTTTTGTATTTTTATTAGAGACAGCGTTTTGCCACGTTGGCCACGCTGGTCTCAAACTTCTGACCTCAAGGGATCCATCCACTTCGATCTCCCAAAGTGCTGGGATTACAGGCGTGAGCTACCCGTCTGCCCTGTGCTGCTTTATGTGACTAGTTGTCTTCAATCTTTAATAATTTCAGTGACTAGACTGGTGGTCCGAAAGGATTAGTCACTTCACTCGGAGTACCCAATCTTTGCATTCAAACACATGTTAGGTTAGTATAGTGAACCTTCATGTATTAATGATCCAGAGTCGACAATTATTAATATATAGTTCTCCCAGTTCTTAGGATTGTTTTAAAGTAAATTCCAGGCCCCATATTGTTTTGATGACAAATATTTAATAATAAACTTTTTGGAAATATGAATTATATCTAAAATACAAGGGCTTTGAAAACAACACAACTTCAATATCCCTAGTATTACAAATTTAACAATAATTCTGTAATAACATAAAAGAAACATTCGATGTCAAATTTACTTAGTTGCCTCAGAAGTTTTTTGTTTTCTAGTTGATTCATCTAAACAAAGTCTCCACATCACATTTGATTTTTAAAAATCTGTGGACTCCCCCCTCTTCCCCTTTTTTTCTGGCAGTTTATTTGCTGAAGAGTAATGATCATTTGTTCTGTAGTATTTTCCACATTCTGAATGTTGCATATTATATTCCTGTGGCGTGTCCTTTCCCCCTGTATTTCTTGCAAACTGGTAGTTACTAGAATTACTCAGATTAAAGTTTGATTTTTTTTCACAAAAGACTTCTTAGGTGTTATAGTTTGTATTGAATTACTCAAGAGGCTTACAATTTCTGGTTGTCTGTCTTTTTTCAATGTTATACTTGATCATTGGGTTCAGATGTCAACCTGATAACATTTATGATAGATAATATAAATATTATAAAATATAAAATATGATACATACATTTATGATAAATATATGACATTGATATATAATTCTGATAAATNAAACTGGTAGTTACTAGAATTACTCAGATTAAAGTTTGATTTTTTTTCACAAAAGACTTCTTAGGTGTTATAGTTTGTATTGAATTACTCAAGAGGCTTACAATTTCTGGTTGTCTGTCTTTTTTCAATGTTATACTTGATCATTGGGTTCAGATGTCAACCTGATAACATTTATGATAGATAATATAAATATTATAAAAATATAAAATATGATACATACATTTATGATAAATATATGACATTGATATATAATTATGATAAATATATTATTAAATACTAAATTTCTGATAAATATATTTATTATAAATATAAAGTTTTCCATCAACTTTTCAGCTAAGTTTTAGCAGTCATTCATGATTATTGCCTACATCCATCATTTTGTTATGAGTTGCAAATAGTGATATTCTAATTTGATATTCACTCTACATTTACTAACAAATTATTTTAAAATAAAGAACTTCATCTAATTAAATATGCAGTTTATACAGAAAGATAGGATAAATGTGTGATTTTCACCATTATTTCCTAATCTTCAGAATAGTTAGTTCCCTAATATCCTTCAGGTTTTTAAGTATACAAACATGCCTTGTTTTATTGCACTTTGCTTTACTGCACTTCACAGATAGTGCATTTTTTACAAATTGGAGGTTTATGACAACCTTATGGCAAGCAAGTCTATAGGTGTCACTCTTCCAACAACGTGTTCATTTTGTGTGTCTATCACATTTTGTAATTCTTGCAATATTTCACACTTCTTCATTATTATATCTGTTATGGTGATCTGTGATCAGTAATCTTTGATGTTCCTATTGTAATTGGGTTGCCACAAACTGCACCCATACAAGTTGGCAAACTTAATACATGTTGTGTGTGTTCTCACTGCTCCATCCACTGGCTATTCTTGTCTCTCTCCCTCTCCTCAGGCCTCCCTATTCCCTGAGACACAACAATATTGAAACTAGGCCAATTAGTAACCCTGCAGTGGCCCCTAAGTGTTCAAGTGAAAGGAAGACTCACACATCTCTCACACACTTTAAATCAAAAGCTGGAAATTATTAAGCTTAGTGAGAAAGGCATATCAAAAGATAAGACAGGCCAAAAGCAAAGCCCCTTGCACCAAAGAGTCAGCCAAGTTGTGAAGGCAAAGGAAAAGTTCTTGAAGGAAATTAAAAGTACTACTCCAGTGAACACATGAATGGTAAGAAGGTGAAACAGCTTTATTGCTGACATGGAGAAGGTTTTAGTGGTCTGGGTGGAAGATTAAACCAGGCATAATATCTCCTTAAGCCAAAGCTTCACCCAAAGCAAAGTCCTAACTCTCTTCAGTTCTATGAAGGTCAAGAGAGGTGAGAAAACTGCAGAAGAAAAGTTGGCATCTAACAGAAGTTGGTTCATGAGGTTTAAGGAAAAAAGCCTTCTTCATAACATTAAAGTGCAAGTTGAAACAGCAAGTGGTGATGGAGACACTGCAGCAAGTTATCCAGAAGATCTAGCTAAGAGAATTGACGAAGACAGCTAAACTAAACAGCAGGCTTTGTAGAAAAAACAGCCTTCTGTTGGAAGAAGATGCCACCCAGGACTTTCATATCAAGAGGCAACAAATCAATGCCTGGCTTCAAAACTTCAAAAGACAAGCAGACTCACTTATTAGGGATTAATGCAACTGGTGACTTGAAGTTGAAGCCAATACTCATTTACAATTTTAAAAATCCTAGGGCCCTTAAGAATTATGCTAAATCTACCCTGCCTGTGTGCTCTAAATGGAACAAAAAAGCCTGAATGACAGCACATCTGTTTACAGAATGGTTTACTGAATAAGCCTACCATGGACCCCTACTGCTCAGAAGAAAAGATTCCTTTTGGGGCCAGGCGTGATGGCTCACGCCTGTAATCCCAGCACTTTGGGAGACTGAGGTGGGCGGATCACAAGGTCAGGAGATCGAGACCATCCTGGCTAACATGGTGAAACCCCGTCTCTATTAAAAAAAACTACAAAAAATTCACCGGGCGTGGTGGCGGGCACCTGTCGTCCCAGCTACTCGGGAGGCTGAGGCAGGAGAATGGCACGAACCCGGGAGGCGGAGCTTGCAGTGAGCCGAGATTGCACCACTGCACTCCAACCTGGGCAACAGAGTGAAACTCCATCTCAAAAAAAAAATAGAAAAGAAAAGATTCCTTTCAAAATATTACTGTTAATTGACAATATACCTGGTAACTGTCACTCAAGAGCTCTGGGGAGATGTACAAGGAAATTAATGTTGTTTTCATACTTGCTGGCACAACATTCTGCAGCCCACAGATCAAGGAGTACTTTTTACTTTCAAGTCTTGTTATTAAAGAAATACATTTTGTAAGACAATGGCTGTCATATGTAGGGATTCCTCTGGTGGATCTGGGCAAAGCAAATTGAAAACCTTGTGGAAATGATTCACCATTCCAGACATCATTACGAACATTTGTGATTCGGGCTATGTGCCATGGCTCACACCTGTGATCCCAGCACTTTGGGAGGCTGAGGTGGGTGGATCACCTAAGGTCAGGAGTTTAAGACCAGACTGGCCAATATGGTGAAACCCCACCTCTACTAAAATTACAAAAACTAGTCAGGCGTGATGGCGGATGCCTGTAATCCCAACTATTAGGGAGGCTGAGGCAGGAGAATCACTTGAACCTGGAGGTGGGAGTTGCAGTGAGCTGAGATTGTGCCATTGCACTCCAGCCTAGGCAACAAGAGCAAAACTCTGTCTCAAAAGAAAAAAAAAAAAAAAAAAAAATTGTGATTTGTGGAGGAGATCAAGCTATCAACATGAACAGGAGTTTGGAAGACATTGGTTCCAACCCTAATGGATGACTTTGAGTGTTTCAAGACTTCGGTGGAAGAAGTAATGGCAGATGCAGTGATAGTAGCAAGGTAATCCAGATTAGAAGTGGAGCCTGAAGATGTGTCTGAATTGCTGCAATCTCATGATAAAATTTGAACGCATAAGGAGTTGCTTCTTATGGATGAGCAAATAAAGTGGTTTCTTGAGATAGAACCTACTCCTGGTGAAGATGCTGTGAACATTATGGAAATGACAACAAAGGATTTGGAATATTACATCAATTCAGTTGATGAAGTAGTGGCAGGGTTTGAGAAAATGGACCGCAATTTTGAAGATGTTCTACTGTGGGTAAAATACTATCAAGCAGCATCACATACTATAGAGACACTTTCTGTAGAAAGAAGAGTCAATGATGTGGCAAACTTTATTGTGTTTTATTTTAAGAAATTGCCACAGCCACCCCAGCCTTCAGCAGATAAGTCAGCAGCCACCAACATTGAGGCCAGACCCTCTACCAGCAAAAAGATCATGACTTACTGAAGGCTCTGATGATGATTCGTATTTTTTAACAATAAAGTATTTTTAATTGTTATGTACATTTTATTTAGACATAATGGTATTCCACACAATAGACTACAGAATAGTATCAACATAACTTTTCTATGCACTGGGAAACCAAAAAAATCTTATGGACATCACTTGACTATGATATTTGCTTTATCGTGGTGATCTGGAACCAAACCCGAACAGGTTGGGTGTGGTGGCTCACACCTGTAATCCCAGCACTTTGGGAGGCCAAGGTGGGTGGATCACGAGGTCAAGAGATCGAGACCTTCCTGGCCAACATGGTGAAACCCTGTCTCTACGAAAAACACAAAACTTAGCTGGAGGCTGGGGCAGTAGAATCTCTTGAACCCAAGAGGCGGAGGTTGCAGTGAACAAAGATTGCACCACTGCGCTCCAGCCTGGCGACAGAGTGAAACTCTGTCTCAGGCAGGGGAAGAAAGAGATATGCCGGTATTTATGAACACATGGATGTTAACATTTTTAATGTATTTCAGGTCATTTAAGGCATTATTATTTTTAAATACTTATATATTTATTACTTTGATCCTTGAATTGTTTCTTACTTGACCAGTAGGAACCCCCTCAAGTGGGCTTCTGAGTTTTTTGGACCAGACCCCTGCAGTGTTTGATAGCTTACTTCCTTTCTGGTATGACAAAATGTTTTAGGCTAATCTTGTAAATATTTTCCTCCAGACTTGGAGTCAGCCATTTCTCCAAAGAGCCTTGGTTCCTTCTAGTGAGAAATGATATTTAGATATGACAGTCTTTATACTTGTGGTGCTCATTGCTGATGGGTTACTGAGTATCTCTCTGGATGTAATTTTCTCCCAGGGAAATTGAACAGTTACAGATCTTTTCTGATAAAATTTCACATTCAAAGGACAATATGGTCTAATATCCATAGATGTTAATGAAATAAAATAATGTTTTCATTTTATTACATTTCCATTTAGAAGCTTAAGGCTCCTGAATGTGTACAAGAAAGAATTAAAACTCTAGCTTTGGATATTCTCCTTAATATGGACCCAACATATTTTTAGCAATATTTTTCCCCAGAATTTCCTATATAAAACCTTTCTGATCCAGACAAATTGGCCTATACATTGCACTGACCTGGGATATCTCTTGCCCTTTCCTACCTCACTGCTTGTGCTCATGCCACTTTTCCTACCTTTAATGCTTTCCTTTTTCCAAATCTTACCCACTTCTTAAAGCCCAAGTCAAGTATCTCTTAACTGGATCTTCATTACTGTCCATAGACTTATAGATTTCCCACTATTATCTCCTTGCTCTTACCACTTCATTGTATGCTGGCCCTTCTTCCAAATGCCAGCATCTACATTTCTTAGCCTGAGGGTTTTTTCTTTTCACAAAAGAACTTTGCCCTCCAGCTCAGCAGATCAGCAAAGCCAAATAATACCTCTGGGAGCATGACAGAAATTGATATATAAATACCTCAGCCTTTGTCACCCTCTTACTCAGAGGCATGTTCTACACAAGCTGCCAGCTTTCCCCAAGGGGATCAAGTTCTCCTTATCTAGCGTGAACACTTGATTAAGGACCAACTCTCTTTATTGGCTGCCTTTCCTTCCCTGTTTCCCTGCCATTCCTCACTTCTCCACTTCTCTACCATTTTTTTCTTCCTAGATAACAGATTTCATATGAATCCTTGTCCCAGGATCTGCTTCTTGGAAAACCTAAACTAAAACAAGGATATTTTCCCTCCTTTCCATTCATATCCTCGATTATGTGGTGATTTGCCTCCCCTGCATAGCTTGGTTAATCATTAACCCAATGGGTTAAGTAAATAGATCCATATTATCAGTTATTCTAGAACACACAGTCTGTTGTCTTTATCAGAACAGTGTTGTTACAAATCAGTGCATGAAATTTTGATTGTCCTTTAGATGAATAATTTGGAGTTCAAATTTTAAACTCCTTTTTTTTTCTTGCCTATAGCGTCATTTTACAAAATGGCTTGTCCTTCACTATTACTAGCCCTCTAAGACCACTACTTGGACCTCTTGTTATTTAGTTTTAGCTGCTTTGGAAAGTTACTTGGTTTCTTTTTTGATTGCCCTGCAAACGAACACATAGATTATTAAGGCAGAAGTATGTTAAATGTATTCTTCAAATTTAGTAAAATCTAGTCATTTTTCTCTCAACCAGTAGAAACTTGATGTTACAGGCAACATATAAATATAAGTTTAGGTAATTTTACTTGGTAATTAACCTTATGCTGTCTGGAGATACGTCTTATTCTTGCCACACATTGCTTTTTATTTTTTGTATTAATACTTCATGCATTTTTGCCTTTTTCTCTAATAGCTTGTAGTTTCTTTAAACATAAAGAGTCTGATTTTTTTTTAAAAAATATTCTCCAGTAATAGCTGCATTTCTCTCATTAGCTAAGGCACTTAGCAAAAGTTGATAGATGGCAATAATGAGATATATCGAGAACTGTGCTTTATATTTAGAGGTGAATTCAATAAAAGTGAGGATCTCTTCAGTTCTACATAAGGGCCTTGATATTAGATAGTTTCATATGTGACTAAAGATAGAAGAGTTTCTAATTTATGTACACTATGTATATATTCTGCATTTTTTTTTTTTTTTGAGGCAGAATCTCACTCTGTCTCCCAGGCTGGAGTACAGCGGAACTATCTCAGTTCACTGCAATCTCTGCCTCCCAAGTTCAAGCGATTCTTCTGCCTCAGCCTCCTGAGAAGCTGGGACTATAGGCATGTGCCACTGTGCCCAGCTAATTTTTATATTTTTAGTAGAGATGGGGGTTCACCATGTTGACCAGGCCGGTGTTGAACTCCTGGCCTCAAGCGATCCACCCACCTTGGGCTACCAAAATGCTAGGATTACAGGTATGAGCCACCACACCTGGCCTCTATTCTGCATTCTTAAAAACACCAAGTTTGCTCTGGACTTAGTGCCTTTGTGATAGCTGTTTCCTCTTTTTTGCAATACCCTTTTCCTAGATGTGCTAATTACAGATTCCTCCTTGCATCCATGTGTCAGTTCAAATGTCATCTTTTTAGAGGGCTCCCATGATCATTCAGTTTACAGTGTTTCTCCTACTGATACTTTCTTATTTCTGGCATTCTTATTTTTGAAATTTCTTGTTTCCAATGTTTATTGTGTTTCCTTATTAGAATGTAAACCACTACATGAGAAAGTCCTCATTTATCTCATACGGCTGTTTTCCCAGGATCTGGGATTTTGATTCAGTGAATATTTCTTGATGTTAAACAAGTGTTTGTTTTCATATTTATTAAGTTAAATATATTTTTGATATTGCTATAATACCTTGGTAATTAGAACTTCTCAAGTAACATTAAGCAAGAACATATCTGACTGTGTGGTTATGTTTACTTGTATGTTTATGGAATTTAGGCAGAAAAATATTATCTGGTTGCCTCTCTCAAGGAGTTTCTTGTCTAATGAAGGAAAGCAGATGGCAAACAACTACATGCACCATGATAGAGTGAAGACAAAGTGGAGAGAACATTCAGGGCAACTACTGTAGACTTGCAGGGCAGGATCAGAAAGGGTATAGTGGAGACTTGAAGTGCTTACCCATGTCTTTTTTATTCTCTTCATCTGTATCTTCTGGGAAAATGATATGGCCTAGGTTCCTTGCAGCTAGACATGGCCGTGTTACTCGTTCTAGCCTATGCACTGTGGACAGAAGTGGTGGTCTTCTAGGTCAAGGGAGTAAGAGACAGGATTATAGCCCTTCAGATTCTTATTACCCTGTTATGGCAATGTTGGAAGCGCATGTTAAAATGACAAGGTCACTAGGAGACAGGACTGGCATTCACTCTTAGGAGATACCCGCTATGGAGAGCTGCCACATCTGCCATGGACTTTCAGTGAGAAATCAACCTTTGTGGTATAAGCCACGAAGATTTCAGGATTAGGTTGCCACCTCACCGTAGCAGTCTATTCTAGTATAGAATACAGTGAGGAGATGACCTCTGAACTGGGTTTTGGAGGGCCAGGAACAAAGACTGGATAAAATCTGTATGTTAGACATTCTCCTTTCCATCTTGCCAAGATAGAGCCTGGTCCCTTAAAAGAGTAGGAGCAAGTTTAGACATAAAGGTAAGTTAATATTCCAGATGCTAAAGAGGTAGCAGAGTCTACTAAGTGTCAGATATGTCAGAAAAACACACCATAAAATCCTGATATCCAAGGGCCCTGGTAGGCCAAGTGCTGACGGCGCTCTGTCAGCAGTGCCCA
This sequence comes from Rhinopithecus bieti, assembly GCF_001698545.2. Lineage (NCBI taxonomy): Eukaryota > Metazoa > Chordata > Mammalia > Primates > Cercopithecidae > Rhinopithecus > Rhinopithecus bieti. The sequence goes on along the minus strand of NW_016804554.1, from coordinate 1,205,325 downwards.
GCCTGTCTGATTTAAGGCCTATTGTGCTCACCCTGTGTTTGCAAATACATTTCCTCTTACTGAAAATGACAGCATGTAATAGCAGTTGGCAGAGGTGACCAGAATAAAACACTTTACCCTTTGCAATGTGTACATCCAGAAATGCCTTTAATCTTTAAATGCACTCATTTATGATTTTTATGGGTAACAAGCCACTTTTGTTGAGTTTAATGGTAATTTCATCTGTCTCACGATTTTCAAAAACAACTTTTAGAGTATTTTACTCTTGGAAGTGTATGGAAATGACTGTATTTTCCATGCAAACATCAATTTAGTTTATGCATTTCAGAAAGAATTCCCAAACAGTGGTTTATTCTTATTTACAGTCATTTCTCCCCCTTTGCTGTATGAGTTGTGTTTTATGAAGCAACAACCATGATGTGAGGAGGAGTCTGTCTGATCAGAGGCTGAATTAACATTGCTTGAAAGAGCAGCATTCTTTCTGTGTACTCAAGTTAATTGGTGCAGTAATTTAATCATTGAGCCTCTGTTCACATTTCATGTGTAAGTCACTTAAACTTTTTTTTTTTTTTGCTTTTTTAGAATGTCTAGGTTGATGAGCATTTAAATTAATTTGTAGCATTTAAAAATGTCTTCAAAACTGATTGCAGCATGACATCCCTCAGATTTTGTATTCAGTTTTAGTTTAGCTATTTTGAAGCTTTCAGATGAAAAAACACCTAAATTTAATATTCTGCAACAGGTTTTTCCATCACTATGCCAAAGCCCAGAGGAACGCAGTATATTTTTTGAGTTTTAGTCTTCTATTTTTTCCTTAGGATATTTTTGACCTCAGACACTTTTTCCTTTAAATTTGACTGAGCTGTGATCATGACTCTGACCTCTAGCCTTGAAAGAAGAGGAGTTATGCCTCTCAGGAGCGATGCCTCAGGCACTTTGCAAGTCGGTTGGCAGGGATTATTTCCCAGACTGTGAAGCGATGACCTTCTACAGAGAGTGAATGTCTGCAGTACACGTAAATTCCTTCAGCCAGGATTGAGAGCCTTAGGTTTGTTACCTGCTCTATGAATCAGAGTTTTCCTTCTCTATGAAGGACAGGTCATTTAGTGGTATATTTAAAGCCACATGTTATGTGCTCACATGTTGGTTAATTTACTGTTTGAGGTGAATATATTCTGGTTTTGAGCTCCATAAAGGATTAGTTCAGAAGTAAATCTGGACATTTGGAATAAAAAACAAGGATGACTTTACTGTGATTAAAGGACACCTTACCTGTTATTTCTAAACAAAGTGCCCTGACAGTGCTCTCTCAGCTGTTACCAACTTGTCTGATTTCTGTATCCCAGAGAGGATTTCTGTTGCTTCCTAAGCTATCATTACAACAATAATATAATGCTGATTGCTACGATATTTTCAGAATACATTAAAAGGAGGAATGAAATTTAGAATGATTAATAAACACTTTTGGAATTTGTGGGATGGCATTTTGTATTTATTCTCTAAATAGAACTGTCAATCTGAAGCCAGTAAATTTCTAGAGTTTTGAAAAATTAGAATATTCATCTATTTTTTTTGAAGAACATAGTCATTTCAAAAGCATGTGTATATTTTAAGACAAAACTGATTTTAAACATGTGATTTTAACATTGATGTTAAAATGATTTATATATTTTAAGTCCTTCTGAAAAATCCTTGAGAATCCACTTATTGCCACTATCCTGTTTAGCAAATTCTAATATAAATCTAACTGACAGAATTGTGGGAAAGGCAGAGTAAAATAAGAGAGTAGCTCTGTCACTGAAGGCCATGTGAAATACTTGGAAAGTCCGGATAAGGAACTATTACTGGATACAAAATATCACTACAGATATCTTATAAAATGTTCCATTTTGTTCTAGTTAAAAAGTTATCTGCAATGGGTGAAAACATTTTCAATCTAAATCACACAGAGCTTTTCTGGTAATAGGACCATCAATGTGGTACTTCTTGTGTAAGACTAGGCCTTGTGGTCTAGAATAAAATTTGAACAGTGATTCATTCATTCATTTATTCTTTCAAAAATGAATAAGGACTTCTTAAAGTGTTGGTAAATAGTACTCGAAGGTACAACTTAATCAGATTCTGCTGTTAAATATTTCCCTTTTGCAGAGTTTAAACAAAATGGAGAAAGTTTCTCAAAATATATCTAATTGCGCTAAATCCAACTGTTTAAGCTCCAATAGATAAAGCATAATTTACCTATGTTATATCTCACTATTCTCTTTTGCTTGGCTTCTTTGTTTTTTGTTTTATTTTGTTTTGTTAACAAAGGAAATCTGTGATATATTTGGATGCAGATTTATTTAAAAGGCCTTGGCCAACTGAATCTGGTAAAACAGAGATAGAAAGCAGAAACGATACTACCTTTATTCTATCACCAGTAGGATGGCATGGGACAATTGGATACTGGCCATAGCGTTGTGTTAGCTGGTACCCTTCACCCTCACCTTTGGCTTCCCTCTCTCTCCCTCCCAGTCTCCCACCCCGTTTTCTATGATCAAGATTTTAATTTCGCTTACATGAGAACAACTAGAGTGATGTAGCCAGGATAGTGACTACATTTCTTTTAAAAAATTGGTCCTAGTCATGAAATCAGAATATAATTAAATCATTGAGTTTTAATGACCTCAAATAGGATAAGGGTATATTATAACTTGATTTGTAGTCCTACTTTTGGAAGGATATATAAATTATCTTTGTGGAACTGTATAGGTCTAGAATGTAATGAATGATGTAAGTCAATATGATTTATAGTTTAAAATATTTTTCCCTTATAGGCAACTTCTGTCTCCTGCTTGGTATTTCCACTGTGCCACCAGCATCATTTAAGTTCTTACCAGGATTACTGAAGTGGCTTCATAACTGCTTTGTCTTGGATCTCATCTTTAAATTTACTCCCCAGAATATAACCAGAGTGGATCTTTTATAACCTACCTGTTCTTCATTTTTAAAAATTCTCTGGCCGGGCGCGGTGGCTCAAGCCTGTAATCCCAGCACTTTGGGAGGCCGAGACGGGCGGATCACGAGGTCAGGAGTTCAAGACCATCCTGGCTAACACGGTGAAACCCCGTCTCTACTAAAAAATACAAAAAAAAGCTAGCCGGGCGAGGTGGCTGGCGCCTGTAGTCCCAGCTACTCGGGAGGCTGAGGCAGGAGAATGGCGTAAACCCGGGAGGCGGAGCTTGCAGTGAGCTGAGATCCGGCCACTGCACTCCAGTCCGGGTGACAGAGCGAGACTCCGTCTCAAAAAAAAAAAAAAAAAAAATTCTTTATTACTATGCATCACCTTCAGGAGAATATAGAATATGAGGTCCTTTTACTTTAATTGCAATACTGTAAATTAAAATTTTTTGAGGACATATAATTGTGTGTGTGTGTGTGTATGAAGTCTTGTAGATGTGTGTGTATATATATAATATTAGATACATTATATACTATGCACAGGAGCAGAGTTTTAAAAGATGTGGTAAGAATAATTTTAAAAATAAGCTGCAGTCTTCTCATGTATTCACCTTGTGTACCTTTTGCTGTGTGCACCCAACTTTGGAGAGCTCCATTACTCCCCTATTTGCTTCCTACCCTAAAGCCACAACTACATAATTACCAAGACTGTGGCATGTTCACTCCTCCTATTTCTTCTGTTAGAAATACCTACCTCACTCGACCTACTCACCCATAGACCTTCTTGTTGAGTAATTTTTACATAATTTTCAAGACTGAGTTCATGTGCCACCATCTGAGGGAAACCAATTATATCCCCTTGTCTGCTTCCAAAGCATTATAAATTAACCTTTTTCATAATATTTTAGAGTATAGATAATTATTTTTTCTAATACTCCAAAGATTAGGAGCTTCTTTGAGGAACAACTATGTTGTTAATCTTTACATCATTACAGGCAGACACAATGCCCAGCATGCATTATACCTTCAATATAATTTAAATGAATTCATGTGTGAATCAGGAATGAAGAAGGAAGGAAGGAAGGAAGGAAGGAAGGAAGGAAGGAAGGAAGGAAGGAAGGAAGGAAGAAAGAAGGGAGGGAAGGAGACAGGGAAGGAGGGAAGGAGACAGGGAGGGAGGGAGGGGGTAGAGGGAGGAGTTAATGGATGTGTTCAAGATAAGACAACCAGTCATGGTAAAAGGAGGATTTTTAATCCATGTCTCTGTGGTTCTCTGATGGTCAATGGTAAATATATAAGGAAGGTAATTTTGCATTATTTTGGTGAGAAAGTCTGTATATTACGTATCCGTATCAAACATAAATATTGTTATGTAAATGTTCTCTGTTTTTCTCTAGGTTTTAAACACTTATGTGGTAACCTAATCCTATTAAAAGCTTTATTTTTGTCTTTTTTAAAAAAGTATTTTCTTCTGTTTTATGTAAAGCCATAGGACTAGCACAAATACCTAAAATATTGATGTGCTTAAAGTTCCTTTTGAAATGAGCATAGGATAGAGCGAATCATAGGAAGCAGGTTATGGATAAGGATAATATATTTTGATGATATTCAAATTTATTCAGCAAAGACCAAATAAGTCAAAGCAGATTTGCTGGTTCATCAGTTGTGCTGCTTCTGCATTCTTATTAGTAAACTGTAGCACATTTTACAAAGACTCAATCTTTTCCCACAGGGCACAGCTCTAGGTTAAGCCTAAAAAGCAACTTTCATTATAGATCATTTATTGAAAGTGGAGTGAAGCAATTACAGTATCTCTCTGAAGAGGTATATCGGCCAAACACTCTACTTTGGAATAGTGCTTTATACTGGATTAGTTATTTAATGCTTTGGCTATTACTGAAACTTGGAAATGTGTATAGATGCTCCTTTGGGCTTATTGATACTGTTAGAAAAGTAACATATATTCTGGAAAAAAAAATGATCTTCATCAAGCCTTTTAAAAGTTAAAATGTAGACATTTGCCAATCATTGTTTTAGCTTTTTAGTTTAAAATACCAATGAAAGTTGTTTTGAGGATTTGTGGAAACTAGTATTTATCCATTTGTGGTAGTTATTTTGTGGTGTGTTGATATAGTCAAATTTCCATTCTTTTGATTATGTGTTTCATGCAAATTTTGATATAAAAATATAAGGGCGTCTTCTTTTACATTTAGCATCCTGAATTTCTCATTTGACAAATTGAATAAATTATGAATCTATTTTTTTATAATGGGCAAATCATAAAATTTTAGGCTTATTTTAGACAAACTATTGTTCCTAAGAAGTCAAATAGTTTCCTTGGAAATAGTATTCTTTTGTCTCCTTGAAAATAATGATTTTGTCACCCTTCCAATCTATATTAGGACTAGAATACTTTCTTTTTTATTTTTTAAATTTAAAATCTCCAGTTTTGAATATGTCAAACTTATTAAAATGAAACTGAATCTTGTAATCTTTTTTGACATTTGTCAAATATGATTCAAATTTGGGAAAATTTTTTCTTGCCAGCTAGTAAATGATTGCCTGAAAATCATGAATTAAATTTCTCTATTCAAAGGGAATGTTCATATTTATTAAAGATAATAGCTTTGTAAGAATTGTCAGTTGGCATTCAAATCGAATCTAAAATGTATTTCTTTTTTTTTTTTTTTTTGAGACACAGTATTGCTCTGTCGCCCAGGCTGGAGTGCGTGGACCGGATCTCAGCTCACTGCAACTTCCGGCCTCCCCGGGTTCATGCCATTCTCCTGCCTCAGCCTCCCGAGTAGCTGGGACTACATGGCGCCCGCCACCTCCTCAGGCTAGTTTTTTTTTTTTTTTTTGAGACGGAGTCTCGCGTGTGTCGCCCAGCTGGAGTGCAGTGGCGCGATCTCGGCTCACTGCAAGCTCCGCCTCCCGGGTTCCCGCCATTTCTTCCGCCTCAGCCTCCGAGTAGCTGGGACTACAGGCGCGCCGCTAGTTTTTGTAATTTTTAGTAGAGACAGGTTTTCACCGTGTTACCAGGATGGTCTCGATCGTGCTGACCTCAGTGATCCGCCCGTCTCGGCCCTCCCAAAGTCTGCTGGGATTACAGGCTTGAGCCACCGCGCCCGGCCTGTATTTCTTTCATTAAATATTCGCACAGAGTTGTCATATATTTATATAGGTCATTCCCTGGGACGTTTTTTACATTGTCATTTAAAAATATTCATTCTTAAAGAGATACAATAGAAACATGCTTTTTGTATCCATTCCAGATGCATGCTTGGATAGTACTGTGCTGTATCCATCAACTGCTCTTGAGGCTATAGCTGTTATTTATAGTGTTACAGTTACTGTACATTTATTTGTTTTTTCCAACTGTGCATTTTCATTATCAAGGACAGAATTGGCTCACAGATAAAATTTCTCACCCCCATAAGTAAAATAAAAATGAACTCTCCAAAGTTGAAGTAACGATGAAAGAAATAAATTGTGGCAATGGAAGTAATGGATTTAGATGACTGATGTTTGTATTAGTTGATGCATTCACAAGGTTTTTACCAATGAAAGTCCAATAATTCAAGTGAATGGAATTACTTAAAAGATATACTTGATGTGCACTAATGAAATAATATTTTCTTCTTTTCTTCTCATGGCATAACTGTATTTTATTTCTTCCCCAGATTCTTTTTTGCTTCAACTATATAAGTGTAATAATATTTGGTTGAAGTGGAGTTTCAATACTGCTTGCCTAGGTTCAAAACCTGGCTCTGCTACTTCTAAGTTGTTGTTTTGGGCCACTTAATCTGTGCCTCTGTTTCTTTTTTTAAAATCAGAATAATAGAATAATTAATAACTTTCTCATAGAATTGTTATGAAGATGAAATAAGTAAACGTATGCAAAAAGCTTAGAGTGATGTTGCCATATGTCATTTAAACAACACTGGAATTATTAATCTCTTCATCGTTGTGGACATTAATGTATTTTTGTTGTCGAAATGGGAGAGTGTTACAAAAAAAAAGTTAGCTGGGTGTGCTGGCACACGCCTGTAATCCCAGCTATTTGGAAGGCTGAGGCAGGAGGATCACTTGAACCCGGGAGGCGCAAGTTACAGTGAGCGGAGGTCACGCCACTGCACTCCAGCCTGGGTGACAGAGTGAGACTCCATCTCCAAAAAAAAAAAAAGAAAAGAAAAGAAAAGAAAAAAGAATGGGAGAGTGTTTATTCAATGAGCACCTAGAATTAAAAAGTGAATTGCATGAATAAATTCTCTCATTAATACAGTTTATTGTGGTTGTAATGGTGGGGTTAGTGAAGAAGTAGAGATAGTCTCCTAGTCTCCAAAAATGACTTGGTACTTCAACAGTTTAAACTACATACTAAAGTTTGTAGAAACTGTATGCAACCATCACTGCTGCCTCTGTTGTGACCGTGTGGCCCTTCTTTTAGATAAGGAGTTATAGCAATACATTATATAGCACTGGATTTTGACCTTTGGTATATAAATTCTGGTCATCTCAAGGTATCTTATAGGGTTAATACAGATATAAGTAATAATAATTATAATACATTTAAGAGATTACAACATACATTGTGTTATTTGGTTCTTTCTGTATGCAGTAGGTATAGATTATTATCTTTATTTTTCTGATGAAGCCTCACTGGCTTAGAGAACTAAAATGCCTTACCTGAGGTCACACAGTTAATCATAGTGGCAGGATGTATAGAATTGGCCTCATGTCAAATTTATATTTGTTTATTAACTCTTTCTAGTTACCAAAACTCTATTAAAAATGACATTGTCTTAAGAGAAAGGTACTTACACAAAAGTAGAGTTAATATCTAGATTGTATAAGAATTTAAAGTCACTGGTGTTATAAAATAACTAAGAAAGTAGGACTAGTATTAACAATTGTTTGGGTTTATACTATTTGAAAGACTCAGAATTCTTGGCATCAGATTGTTTTCATAATAAGTAAGGAGGATATAAAATTTGGCAAGACCTTTTTCTCAACTGGTATATTTTAATAAGTTTTATAACATTCAGTTTTTAGTATAGGAGCTATATACTAAAATTAGGAAATTAGAACTTAGCCTGGATACTAAAATTAGTATATGTAGTCTATATATTAAAATTAGAATGTTTTGAAATATGTTTTAAGAAGAAATATGTATTTTGATAAATGTATTGGCAATTCTTAAAAACATGGAGGAAGTGATAAATATATCTTTTGGTAAGTAATTTGTGTAAAGACCCCTAAAATCATTAACAGCATGATAACTTGAAAATTGAAAGAGCTTATTTAAAATATAAGCTTATTAGCAATAATAAGTAGACTTCATAATGAAATATTTACTTTCTTACCCATTAGCATTTTAATAATGAGAATATTTTAGACATGCACCAGTTTTTGCCAGGTTATACTGCAGTGACAATCGACCTCTAAATTTCAGTGACAACAATATAGATTGATTTCATGTTATGTGTCTATTACAGGTTGACATGTAACACAGTCTCATATTATTGTAACACAACTTTACATTGTTGTTCTTTCTTGTATGGTCAAAGGGAAAGGAAAGCCAAGGTGTCATTAAGGTTCCTGCTTGGCAATGCCACAAATCACTTGGGCTTATTTTGGACTGGCCAAAGCAAGTCATGAGAAGCAGTGAATATTTTGAACTAATATCACAATCTACTACAAACACCATTATAATTCCTAGGCATGGACTCTGCTTAAGAGAAATATTGCAGTTTTGTGTGTGTGTGTGTGTGTGTGTGTGTGTGTGTGTATGCTTGCACTTATATCTAAAATTGTATCTCATGGGTAATAGCTACATTTTCAGCTTTTTTTTTTTATTGTTGGCTGGGATTCTAATTTTTTTGTATCAAAATTTTCCTTGCACTTTTTAAATATTAACTTATTATTGGAATCAATACTTTTGACTTCAAGAAATAACATCTCATAGCAAACTAGTGTATGGAGAAGGGTTTATATGGATACATGGGAATGTCGTAGAACCTATGGGTAGAAGTACTGCTGTGTTCATGTGGAACTAGAAAGTTGTCAGGCATTACTCTCTCTCTCTCTTTCTGGATTTTCTTCTTTCCTTATTTCTATATGTGAGTTTCCTTCTTTTCTCTTTTCATATGGTCACTTTTCCCTGCTTTTTCATTCATTTGGTACTCAGTGACAGCACCATAGTCCCTGAGTTTACCTGTCTCAACTTTAGAAAACATCAAAGACTCAACTATCCTTTCTGAATCCCAATTCTGAATTCCCAAAAGAGAGAAGCACCAGCTGGTAGGCTATACGTGGCCCACTAAGTAATTTAAATCATGGAATTTTAATCTCTATGGATTAGGGGAGGTAGGAGGAGAAATTTGTTGAAAGAAGATTGGACAGACAATCCAAAAGCTGTCTATTATTCAAAGGTTAAATTTCTTATTAAAATAAGAAACTTTTTTTCAAAAAAAAATTATTTTCATGAATATGTTTTAAATAAGTTTTCAGTTTTTTTTTTTTTTT
>NW_016804554.1:1177445-1192967 GCF_001698545.2 Rhinopithecus bieti | reverse complement strand
TAGCCAGGATGGTCTCGATCTCCTGACCTCGTGATCCGCCCGTCTCGGCCTCCCAAAGTGCTGGGATTACAGGCTTGAGCCACCGCGCCCGGCGCAAATCACTGTTTCTTGAAAATTCTGAGGTCATGTGTGTAGCCAAGTGAAAATGCCTTAGAAAGAGAACTTTAGTTTGGCCTGTGGTAATCTATGTTTTAAATTACAGCACAACTCATTCCAAATCAATATAATGAATTGATTTGTAAATGTTTGAGGCAGGACTGCTTTCTTTGGATTTTGTCTATTGAATGTGCACTGCAGTTAAAGCATCCTTTTTCTGCATAATTAAGTCTATGTTCTTGGCCTTTCACTGAGTTTAAACTTTGTTTAAAAGGTAGAAATGTATGTTAAGGCAAAATTATGCACATCCATTATTCTTAGTCTTATAAATATTGAAGCATTTTTTCCCTTTTAGTGAGAAATGGAAGAGAAAATAAAGCTGAATGCCCTGAACTTTAGTTCCCCTTTCTGAGGACATTTTAAACTATTTTAATTCTGGGAAGCATTGAACGTACTTCCTTCAAATGCCTAAATTGCCTGAATACACAGCAACATTCTTTATTCTTATAGCGATGGCGAAGTTTAAATTATGGTATATGAGAATAAGTGAACAAGAACAATTATGGTGATTTGAATTCTGAGAATTCTGAAAAGATTTTGAGCTAATATATAAATGGAAAGAGCTATGGTAAAAAATCAATTCAACCAACATTTATTGAGCACATGTAATAGTGCTTTATATGTAGCAAACATTGGGTTAGTCACTTCATAAATATCTTCCAATTTCACAAGAATCCTGCAGGTTGTTTTATTCCACATCTACATATAAGAAACTAGAAAGTCAAGTTATTGAAACATGGATTAAAAGATGGATCTTCATCATGATCTTTTGGCTCTAAAAGCAACATGTTGCTTTGCCACCTACCAGTTGTCAAGAGCTAGAGATTTAAAAATGAATAAACTCAGTTCCTGCCTTCAAGAAATTCATATGGGTGGTCTATTGGGAAAGAAAGCCATTCAAACAGTTTACGTTATCATGTGATAAATCCCAGTATATAATGATGTACTACGGTAAGGAGGGAATTATTTCTGATAATAGGAGCTAAATATGTAATCATTGAGATATGAGAAGGTATAGTGAAGAAGAAGTTAAAAGTGGTGTCGCATGGTGAATTTTGAAGGGCCTGGAAATTTATGCTCAATAGCTTAGGACTCCTGGGTTACTTGGCTTTCAAACAAGCCTCATGATTAGTTTCCTAAATGGTTGTTGGTGTTAGTGGATTTAATAGTTTTATGTCTTTGAATATACATTTGAATGCTTTGAAACTCCAAATTATTGAAAATTAGTAATTCTCTAAGTTTTATTCCAGCAGACTTTTGTAGCTCAGGATACATTTTTACAGGAGTAATTTGCCATTCTCATTAACAAAGCATATTTTTATATTTTAAATATACTCATACTTACACAGTAGATTTCAGTTGTCAATAATCATTATTGTAAAAAATCCATACAAGATGAAGTACTGGTAGTATTCACTTGGCAACTTTATATTGCATTTTTCAGGGTTTATGAAATATAAACAGGATTTTAGACAGTGTACATGGCTGCATTATAAGAGAGATGAAGGAGTTTAGATATTTTAAAAATATGATTGTAGACAAAGAATATTTTTGGAACTGTCAATAACCTTAATGTTTTTAAGTATATATTTGCTGTCATTACATCTGACTCACTGATTGAATTACACATAAGCAACCTGTATAAATGGATACCTTGCAGGAACTGGAGATGTTGGTAAGTTCTATATTGTCTTCTATTAGAGATAATTATATTTTAAAGTGGACACTCAAAATTTTATTTTTGAATTTCATTTGTAATTTAGGAATTGATAGAAACTTTAAATACTTGGAGCATCATCGTAAATATTATCTTTTTTCAGCTTGGAGATATTGTATTTTCCATCTCCTCAATGGATAATATCTCCTATAATGTTATCCAGTTATATGGGATTTATTGCACTGTTGGTTAGTGCTTTTTATGGCCTTAATATCAGTAGCTTTATTTTGAAACAAAAGTTGTTGCTTTATGGATATATATATAAGTTCTGAAATACTTTTCTGATAAAAATATGAATATAACATAGGAACTTCAAACTCTTAGAAGGCTCAAGTTATACTTTTCTTAAAGACAAAAACATTTTAAAATGTGTAACATCACCCTGGAAAGAAATAATTGTGTAGAAATGCAACTATTCTCCTCATAAGCACTGATACCAGCTCCTCCCACGTCTGTACGGTTTGGTCTGTTGTTTCTCTTTACCGCAAAGCAGGTTTCCTTATCACTGTCAACAGCATGAAATCAGACATCAAGCTTGCCATTAAGACTTTTCACATTTTTCCTAAATGTTTTCTAAAGATGAAACTATAATAGAAAGAAGGAGATTTGACATCAGGAAAGGAATAAGCAATTTTTATTATAGATGTCAAATATAATAGAAAGGTAACAATTAGATTTTTTTTTTTGAAGATCTCTGGGTTAAAGGTGTTCAATGTTCCTGAGACAATATATGAGTCAGTTGAGCTTATAGTTTCTGTATATGTATATGTGTCTGTGTTTAATCTTGTTATTGGTACTTCTTAATAAAAGAGAACCTCATTTCTGAGGTTCTTTGTAGGATATTGTACTGGGTTACAATTCATTTTTATGCCTTGTATATATAAACAGGCCCAAACCAATTTTATGTTGACTTCATTATGGCAGTATTAGGAAATAACTGTGATGCCAAGTGATGGCCTTACTATTGAACTGTTTTGTGCCTACGAGGCAAAAATCTTAAATTCTTATTAGCTTGTTAATATGTCAGATATATTTGGAAAGTATGAAGTGTTTCCTAATTATTATACTAGTAATTCCAACTCTATGTACTTTTTTTTTTTAACAATATAAAGAGGCGTGAGCTTCAATTAATATTTAGGACTATAAAATAACAAATTTAACGGGATAAAGTGTGTAAATGTCATTATAATAATAAAAATTCAAATTTATAAGATAAAGCCTCTGCATAGCCTTGAATAAATTGCTCCCAATAAAGAAAATCCTAAAATGACCATTAGAGGGTGCAAAGGCATTGGAGAAATGAACAAACTATTCCTAGAGTGAGAAATAACTGAGAGAAGTGTATCTTCGTGACCATGAAATGCTTAACATTTCGGAAAACATTCAAAGCTTCCAGAGCATTTCGTTGAACATAAGATAAGTGTATGCTCATCTGAGTATAATCCTACTTTTCTTATTTGATTTCTTCTGAATGAGCAAGTTGTCACTATGTTGGTTCTTGAAAAGCTTAAATAAGATCAAATCAGTAAAGCAGTGTTAAAAGGGGGAATGCCATTACAGTTGCTACAACTGAAAAACTGAATCTGGGTTTTTTTTGTTTGTTTGTTTGTTTTTAAGGTCACAAATTATCATTTTAGAGAAATTTCTATTGTAAGTTTCACACTTCATCTGTAAAAACAGGCATCAAGCTTGCCATTAAGACTTTTGATTGGGGAGAGATAATTCTTGTAAAAAAGAGGCTTTGGGAAAGTTTGAGAAAGAAAAACAAAAATGCTATAAACATCTTCTAATTCAATTCATAATGCAAAATTTCTATTTATTAATGTGAGTGTTAAGATTATTTTCTATGCCAGATGATATAATTTTGTGGCACATACCTATGGATTGACCTTAATAGGTTCTTTGGTTTTTTGAAAATTTTGAGACACAAACCCAAACTAAACAAAACAACAAATCTAACATTAACTGTAAATATTAATAGATCATTTGACAGAAGGAACATGCAAATTGATTCTGATAGAGCAGTTGTTGTTGTTTTTCAGCAATTATTATTATTATTATTATACTTTAAGTTCTAGGATACATGTGTACAACGTGCAGGTTTGTTACATATGTATACATGTGCCATGTTGGTGTGCTGCACCCATTAACTCATCATTTACATTAGGTATATATCTTAATGCCATCCCTCCCCCCTCCCCGCTCAGAGCAGTTGTTTTAATAAGTTTTAATCACATGGTCTTAGTTGGACAGAAAGGTGAGATTAAATTTTTTTAAAAATATTTTTTATTTGTTTTGAGATAAGGTTAGAAGAAATTGAAAACTGCATCTACTGTTACTTATAAGTGAGAGGAAATAAAAAATGAATATTGAACATTTAGTTTTAAGGCTGTATCTGAAAGAACTGCTTTAGACATAATCTTTGTGACAATTTTATATCAGCTTTTAAAAATAAAATCAACTTTTGAAGTGAAATCTCACAGGAGATGTTAAGGCAATAAAAACATTTTATTTTGTTGTTGTGGCTTGTCATCTAGTAAGAGATGCCCCAGAGCTCCCAGCATTCCTCATTTTTATACCATCAGGACCTTAGAACCACAGGAAGCACCTAAAAATTATCATCTTTATTTATTTTATTTATTTTGTGGTGACTATCCTCCTTAAGGAGGAGCTGAATTAAGGGAAGATCTACTGTAAAGAGCAGTAACTAGTCATCTCAAAAAATCCAGAAGAATAAATAATTTAGCTCTAGTCAATTTATTCAATATTCAGTTACCAGATGTCAGGCATTGGTCAACCTGTTGTATTTTAAGATCAATCAGTACTTAGTACTCAGAGTTTTAGGAAGCTGAACTTATTGTTCCTTTAGATTCTACATCTATTCAGGAAGTGTAAGATATCTTAGTACCTTTAACAAATATTCCAGTCACTCCAGTAATTTCTGGATGCTAGAGAATTCGGTATAACCGAGTTATGAAAGGCAGTGGTATTTTCTAATTTAGCATTGATATGGGCCTTCTGTGGCTCATTATGCTACACTGATACTCACCATAGTAGTCAATTAATTTTGTACCTCAATTGCACAGATTTGGTACTGTTTTGACATCTAATGCCAGGGAAGGCAGAGAGTTCCACACTGGGGAAAAAAAGTGTTTAAAAGGAGTTGTGCTATATTGTGAGTGTACCTATGTTTTCTCACTCATAAGTCAGTGGGGACAGCCAAAGGTTATTTAATTAATTCCTCAACCTGTCCTAAGGACTCCATGCCATCCTTCAAAGACAGATTGATATTTATCTTCTTTAAATGTCTCAAGGGAAGGAAAAATCTATAAGCTACCTTGGTGACCCACCTTAGTGTGGAATAACCCTCATACATTTATACAAGAAAGAATGAAGAAAATTCTAGTTTGACATAAAAGTCATCATTTATGATGAGTCACTCTGAGAATGAGGGGGCGACTGCACATTTCTTCTATTCCCTTATGGAGAAGATGAATGACCTCTTACACTCTTAACTTTCCCCTTGTGTTCTGCTTGAAATAATCGTGATCCTGTGAATGTTAAATGAAAGAAAATCAAGAACAGCTGTCAGGCAACATATATAATTTTGGGAAAATGAGAGGTTGAGGAAACCCCTGAATATCTTCCTCTTCAACTTTTTTTTTTCCATAATTCATAGCTTGCTTTCTGACTTTCCTCTGGTCACATCTATTTCTCCCAGCTCATTTTCTCCCAAACTCCTGTCAGTGAACACAAGCTTGAGTCTTGGCAAATCATGGCACTCAAGTGCAGAACTCTCTAAGGCTCTGTCATAGGAAGGAGGCAGGAGGCAGGAGGAGGAGGAGGAAGAGAAGGAGGAGGAGGAGGAGCTGACTTAAGTGAATGAGGTTAGACAGCCCTAAAATCTGGAATGCTCATCTCAGCCCTAACTCAGAATTTGATGCCCCAGGTGTAGGGTGGATGGATGGTGGATAAAGGGAATATATTTCCAAGAAGAAGTATGGAAAATAGACGGGCCCTCAATGTAACATTAACACATTGTTCTCTTAGGTCTCAGGGATAACCTATGTTTCCCTAACCACACTTACTACTTTGGAAATTTGAAGAAAACAAGATATAAAAAGCAACCAAAGCAGGAGTTATATTTGAATGAGATGATAATTTTGGAATAATTTCTCTGGAGATGGTCTATTCAAGAGTTTTGTGGATATGATGCTATTTTAATGAAACCAATATGAGAAATGTGTCACATTACCACCTAATCAACCTGTGATAATGTTTCCATTGGATATTACATCAGTGTTCTGTTCTGATTCCAGATGAAATTTAAGGTGTTGACTATCAACTATAAAGTCCAAAATTATCTGGATTATGGTTACTTTATTCCCTCCTGATGTTAAACATTGTGAATTTAGAGTTCTGGGGCATTCTCACTACTAGTTTTTAGATTACATTCATGAGAATTATGGAATAAAACTTGTTTTGCATGCATTCTTGCTTAGGGAATACTGGCTAGCTTTCTTAAGGGGGCAGGAAGAAGAACATCTAAGCATCTACTGATATTGGCCTTTCTTTGAAAAGTTTTATTTCAAAATTTTAAATATTTAAGCTATTTAAAGTAACTGGTTCTTTGAAGTTTCAAATATTCTACATGTATAACTTTATGCTTCAGTTTTATGGATTTAAATTTATGTTCCAAATAATGCAATTCTGGCTTAGGGATAGGGGATGGGAATGTAAAATGATTCCAAAACGTAAAAATGTTACTTTTTAACCTTCTTTTATAAAATATATTATTGAAACTTCTAGATATTTTAGTAAATCCATTGTTTTCATGGATCCTTCCTAGTTGTCTCCTAATCAGAACCCTACTTCCAGTCTGTCTCTGCTCTAATTCATTCAGTTTGTTTTATTCATGGTGGCCAGCATTATCGATTTTTAATTAATAGACTTATTTTTAAAGCAGTTATGTTTATAGAACAATTGAGAAGAAAGTAGAGAGAATTCCTATATACCTCTCCAACCTCCCACAGTTTAGTCCCAACTAATCTGTTGCTACATTTGTTATCAATGAGCCAATACAGGTACCTTATTATTTACTAAAATCCATGGTGGACATCATCATTTACTCTTTGTGTTAAATATCCTATAGTTTTTGACAACTATAAAATGACATGTATCCACCATTACAATATCGTACAGAATACTTTTACTATCCTAAAAGTTACCTGTGTTCTGCCTGTTCATCTCTCCCTATCTCCCGCAGATCACTGGCAAGCTTTTTATTTTTTTAACTTTTCCCGTACTTTGCCTTTTATGAAATGTCATTAATTTGGAATTGTTTAGTATTTAGCCTTTTCAGATTAGTTTCTTTGACTTAACAATATGTGTTTAAGTTTCCTCTACGTCTTTTGTGTGACTTTTATCGCTGAATAATGTTCCACTGTGTGGATATGCCACAGTTTATTTATCCATTCATCTATTGAATGCAACATCTTGGTTGCTTTCACATTTTGGAAATTATGAGTAAAGGTGCTATAAACATTTATGTGCAGGTTTTTGTGTGGGCATACATTTTAAGTTCCTTTGAGTAAATACCAAGGAGCCCTACTGCTGGATCCTCTCTTAAGAATATATGTAGTTTTGTAAGAAACTGCCAAACTGTCTTCCAAAGTGGCTGTACCGTTTTGCATTCCCATTAGCAATAAATGAGCTTTCCCATTTGTATACATCCAAGCCAGTATTTCACATGGTCAGTGTTTTGAATTTTAGACATTCTAATACTAACAGATGTATAGTAGTGAGAGGTGACAATGTGCTAGCAGCCCTCACTCTCGGCACCTCCTCCACCTCAGCGTCTACTCCGGCAGCACTTGAGGAGCCGTTCAGCCCACCACTGCACTGTGGGAGCCCCTCTCTGGGCTGGCCGAGGCCAGAGCCAGCTCCCTCTGCTTGCGGGGAAGTGTCCACTGAGAGACATGTGCATGGCGCTAAAGTTCCCGCGGGCACAGCTCCAGCGGGTGTGGGAGGCACGGCCGGCCGGCGCCGCCAGCCCAGGGCAGTGAGGTGCTTAGCACCCAGGTCAGCTGCTGCAGAGGTTCCCCCGGGTCCCCCAGTACTGCTGGCGCTCTGCTCAAATTCTTGCCTGGCCTCAGCTGCCTCCCTGTGGGGCAAAGCTCGGGACCTGCAGCCTGCCAAGCCCGAACCCGCCCCCACCACGGTGGGCTCCTGAGAGGCCTGAGCCTCCCTAAGGACCATACCGCAGGACGGCAGCACCACCCCCTGCTTCCTCCCATCAACCGCCCAGAGGCTGAGGAGTGCAGGTGCAGCTCAGGACTGGCGGGCAGCTCCACCTGCAGCTCCGAGGCAGCATCCATTAGGTGAAGCCAGCTGGGCTCCTGAATCTGGTGGGGACTTGGGGAACTTTTATGTCTAGCTAAGGGATCGTAAACACACCAATCAGCACTCTGTGTCTAGCTCAGGGTTTGTAAATACACCAATCAGCCCTCTGTCAAAATGGACCAATCAGCTCTCTGTAAAATGGACCAATCAGCAGGATGTGGGTGGGGCCAGATAAGGAAATAAAAGCACGCTGCCCAAACCAGCGGTGGCAAGCTGCTTGGGTCCCTTTCCATGCTGGAAGGTTTGTTTCTTTGTTCTCTGCAGTAAATCTTACTGGTGCTCCCTTTTTGGGTCCATGCTGCTTTTAAGAGCTGTAACACTCACCACAAAGATCTTCCGCTTCACTCCTGTCAGTGAGACCAGGAACCCACCAAGAAGAATGAACAACTACAGACAGGCTGCATTTAAGAACTCTAACACTCACCGCAAGTGTCCGCGGCTTCGTTCTTGAAGTCAACGAGACCAAGAACCCACCAATTCCTGATTCAGTAGTATCTAACTGTTGTTTCAATATGCTATCCCTTAATGACATATGTTGAGCATTTTTTTATATGTCAAGTTGTCCTGTGTGTCATCTTTGGTGAGATGTGTTCTCAGATCTTTTACCCGTTCTAAAATTGGGTTTTCTTTTTTTCTTTTTTTGATTCTAATAGTTCTTTGTACATTTCAGATACCCGCGAAGATTCTCTACTAACATGGGACTTGTCTTTCGTTTTCCTAATAGTGGGTTCCACAAAGTAAAGGTTTATGATGTTAATGAAGTCCAACATCTCAATGTTTTCTTTCATGGATCATGCTTTTGGCGTTGTACCTAAGAAATATTGCCAAATCCAATTTCATATAGATTTTCCTGTATGATGTTTTCTAGGAGTTTTATAGTTTGTGTTTTACATTTATGTTTTTGATCTATTTTGAGTTAATTTTTGTGAAGTGTGTAAAGTCTGTGCTAGATTCTTCTTCGTCTTTACATGTGCATGTCCAGCACTTCCATCACCATTTGTAGAAAACCCCATGTTTTCTCCTTTTATTTGCCTTTCCTCCTTTGTAAAAAATTAATTGATTATATTTGTATGGGTTTATTTCTGGGATACCTACTCTGTTTCATTTATCTCTTTGTGTATTCTTTTGACAATGCAGTCCAAATTAGTGTAATTTTATAGTAAGTTTTAAAGTTGGGCAGTGTCAGTCCTCCAACTTTGTTCTTTAATACTGTGCTGACTATTCTGGATCTTTTGCCTTTCCATGGGAACTTTAAACTCAGTTTGTCAATATTCACAAAATAACCTGCTGGGATTTTGATTAAGACTGCATTGAATTTATACATCAAGTTTATATTCCTGGATTTCATCAAGGCCTCCCAGCTCTGTGAGTTCCTGAACATTAAACTCAGTTTGTCAATATTCACAAAATAACTTGCTGGGATTTTGATTAAGACTGCATTGAATTTATACATCAAGTTGGGAAGAATTCCCTTTTAACAATTTGAAGTCTTTCTATCAATGAACATGGAATATATCTCCATTTATTTAGATCTCTTTCATCAGAGTTTTCCTCAGATAGACCTTATACATACTTCGTTAGGTACATACAAAAATATTTCATTTTGAGGGTGCTACATTGTAGTTTTAATTTCAAATTCTACTTGTTCATTGCTGGTACACAGGAAAGCTTTTGACTTTTGTGTATTGATTTTATATCCTGCAATCCTGCTGTAGTTGCTTAGTAGTTGTAGGAAGGTTTTTTTTTAAAATGATTATTTGGACTTTTCTACGTAGATAATTATACCATCTGTGAACAAGGAGAGTTTTATTTCCTTCTTCCCAATCTTTTGAGAAGAATATATATAATATATATAGTTTCACTATATATATTAAATAATATAGGCTAGGCGTTGTGGCTCACGCCTATAATCCTAGCACTTTGGGAGGCTGAGGTGGGTGGATCACCTGAGGTCAGGAGTTTGAGACCAGCCTGGCTAACGTGGCAAAACCTCGTCTCTGCTAAAAATACAAAAATTAGCTGGGCGTGGTGGCACATGCTGGTAATCCTAGCTACTCAGGAGGCTAAGGCAAGAGAATTGCTTGAACCCAGGGGTGGAGGTTGCAGTGAGCCAAGATCGCTCCACTTCACTCGAGCCTAGGCATAAGAGCGAAGCGCCATGAAAAAAAAAATGTGTGTGTGTGTGTGTATATATATTTATTAGTATATATATTAAAAGATTACTATATAACCTTTTGTTGTATAGTAATATTTATTGTTAAGATACTTGAGTTTATGGGAATACTAGGGCTGCAGACCTAAGAAAATCTTTATATGATAAGGTTAATTTCTGTTGCTTATCTTTTTACTATGACTCAACATGCTTCACAGGAGCTTGGTGAGAGGTTCACAGTTTCACCTCCCTTCCCACAGCTATGACCCACTCTCTGAAATCATCACAGGAGGCCTGGGGGCCTCTTGAGATCCTGGATTTCATCAAGGCCTCCCAGCTCTGTGAGTTTCTGGTGTGTCCAAGCCCCTAAGACAGGCTTAAAAGAAGCCCAGAATGTGCTTGCTTTTTGCTGGCAAAATAATCAGTGTTCATTGACCTCAAAACTACAACTATTCAAGAGAACAGTCCTCAAAAACTTCTACATTCAGAACTGCCTACCCTTCTTAAAAAGTGTCAAGACAAATTTCATCGTGTTTTACACTCTTGTTTACCTAAGTGACTTTCAAAAGCCCAAGAATCTCAGTTCATACATTATTACCTGGGCTCATGCCCCATAAACCTTGAATATCCCCAAATATGACCACATCATTCACTCCCACCCCATACTCCAAACTCTTTCACTGTGTTCTTTTTATTTATCATCAAAATCTATCCTCTCTGGTATCTTCAGCTCTCTTCTCATCATTCCCTTCACCTTTTTTCTTTAATTGAAATCTGGTCATCCTTGAAAACATTGATTACTTTCTAGTTCTTTCCATTAGTGGCTATTTTTACTTACCCTCTTTCTGTTTCATTGTTCCTTCAGACAGCCGTATCTCTCTGTCCTCCCAAAAGACGATCCTCTGAAGTCCTTCGTCCTTTCTTGGGAATCTACCAACTTCCCCCTCATTCACTGAAGAGTTGAGCATCTAGATCAGTCTTCATTTTTGTAGACTTCAGTGTCCATGAGGATGACCATGCCTGAGACCTAGACCTCACTTTTCCTGGCCCCACTTTAGTCCATGTCATACCACAGACTTTGAATTACTAACAGTTATGCCACCTTCAAAATAAGGACTTAAGGCATTACACTCTTTTACCAACTGTTAGTTTCCTATTGCTGCTGTAATAAACTTAGTGGCTTAGATAACGCCAATTTTTTAATCTTATGATTTTGGGGTAAGATATCCAAAATGGGTCTCACAGACTAAAATCAAGGTGTAAGCAGAACTGTCTTCTTTCTAGAGGCTCTATAAAGAATGTATTTTATTGCCCTTTTCTGCTTCTAGAGGTCACCTGCTTTCCTTGCCTTGCAGCTGTATCCTCTTCCTTCAAAGCTAGCAGCAAAGAGTTTTCAACTCTCTGAATTTGACCTCCTGTTTGTTTCATCACATCTCATTTATCTGATCTCTATGTCTCTGATTCCCATGGCTCCCTCTTATAAGGACCATTTTGATTATATTGGGCTCACACAGATAATTCAGGAAACACTCCCATTTTCAAGATCCTTAATCACATCTGCAAATTCCCTTTTGCCATGTAAGGTAACATATTCACAGGTTTTGGGGATTCAGATGTGGACATCTTTTATAGGCCATTACTTTCTCTACTGGATGAACTATCTTATATTTCTAGGTCACTTACTGATTCCCTGTCTCCAACAATTATTTGATTACCTTTGGATCTAATCCATTTACTGTACCACTTATTCGTCATCTATTATTGTCTTAATGGACTTACTTTTCTCCTTATCCAATTTACATTATATGGTCCTTTACTACAATTACTCCCTAGCAGATACTTTCAGCACCTCTCTCCCCCACCCTGAACCCTCTCCTGCCTTCTGTTATACTCATCAAACTGTGTCCCTAGTTAAGTCCAACTAACACTCTGCCTACCTACTTTGTCCCTGCCCCTGCATCTGAGCAGCAGAATATGGCTAGGAAAAAACCCCACAGGTTCAGGAGTAATCTTTCTTATCCCCCTCCTCTTGTTTCCTTGGATGCCAAGGGACGTAAATAACATACCTGTCCTGTCTCTAGTCTCTCATTTACCGCACTGAATGGGGAGCTGTGACTTTATTTACTTAGGCGATTGAAAGGAGGAATTAGAGCCTCTCCCTCCTTGTCCTTGGGATCTGGCTGCTTGTAGGAAGTATGAGGTCCCCTCTGCTCTGTGCTGTGCTGCTATGAGAGGGCCCTGGCCCTGTGGGGAGTTTTCAGTTTTCTAGCACTGACAATAACTGTGTTGGTGAGCCTATCTAATTTTGGGGCTTTAACATTAGGAAGTTCACTTGCCCACAGATACTAGACACATTTTCCAAAATTGGGATGAAATAAAAGTAATGTTTGGTTTCCTATTTGCGTTTTTCTCACCTTTTTTTCTCAGTTGAGATAAAACTCAATTGCATGCCTTGAAACTCTCACCACTCTATCTAAAGTAGCCCTCTTTCACTCTCAATTGCTTTGTCCTGATTGATTCTTCTTCATAATGCTTGACCTATGTATTTATTTGTTTGCTGTCTGTTTCCTTTGCTAAATATAAGACACAGGAGGGTAGGATGTTTGTTTTAGTCTATTCCTAGTGCCTGGAAGAGTTCTTGGCTCATAGCAGGTTCTGAATGTATATTTCTGGATGATTATTGAAGGAAAGAATGTGAGGACATTTTCAGCATCATCTGAAGGTTCAGTTCTGACTCTTGTAATTATATTTTGCTTTATTACAAATATGAACTCTCAATTTTCTAGGGTAGAGTTAATTGATTTGGAGATTAAGCGTGATAAGATGTAATAATATGTCATGTGTTAAAAGTTAAAATAACTACATATTAGCTAAATATTCTGCATAGTAATTTTCCATGGAAGTTTGTAATGACTAACATATCAAATTGTGTTTGCTTTAACCTGGGGACGTTCTTTTCTTTGTCAATCAGAAGTATAGAATAGTAATTTAAATGTTGGAATTCAAGCAAAAAAGTAGATTAATATTTTTAAAACCTCTTCAAATTAGAAAAAAAGGGGCCGGGTGTGGTGGCTCACACCTGTAATCCCAGCACTTTGGGGGGCTGAGGCGGGCAGATCACAAGGCTTGGAGATCAAGACCATCCTGGCTAACACAGTGAAAACCCATCTCTACTAAAAAAAAAAAGAAAAAAAAAAAAAGTAGTTGGGTGTGGTAGGGGGTGCCTGTAGTCCCAGCTACTCTGGAGGCTGAGGCATGAGAATGGTATGAACCCGGGAGGTGAGCCGAGATCAGGCCACTGCACTCCACCCTGGGCAACAGAGTGAGACTTTGTCTGAAAAATAAATAAATAAATAAAACAGAGGAAAAAAGTATAACCTTGTGTCTTAAAAGCATGGTATAAAGAACAAATTGGTCAGGCGCGGTGTCTCACACCTGTAATCCCAGCACTTTGGGAGGCCAAGGCGGGTGGATCACATGAGGTCAGGAGTTGCAGACCAGCCTGGCCAACATGGTAAAACCCCATCACTACTAAAAATACAAAAATTAGCTGGGCGTGGTGGCGGCCACCTATAATCCCAGCTACTTGGGAGGCTAAGGCAGGAGAGTTGCTTGAACCTGGTAGGCAGAGGTTGCAGTGAGCTGAGATTGTGCCATTGCACTCCAGCCTGGGTGGCAGAAGAAGACTGTCTCAAAAAAAAAAAAAAAGAAAAGAAAAGAAAAGAAAAAAGTTGGTTTGGAAAAACAAAAAAATTATTTTTGCCCTCTCTCTGAGTTCAACTGGATTGAAAAAATACAGGTGTAATAAGATGTCCTCTTTTGAAAGCCATAATGAAATGTGACTTCGTTAGCAATGGTTAGAGAAATGCTGCCAGACAAGACAGAAGTTGTTCCAAGTGTCAGACTGAAAGATGTAACAGACATCTACTGCTCTTTTCTGGTAATAGACCCAGGTTTTCCTTCTGGGAGTTTTCCTTCCCCCATTTGCAGTCCATGTGATTCACATGGCCTGATTGCCCTCCTAGGTCCAGAGGGGGTCATGAGGATCAAGCTTGAGTGCTCACTAGATTCCATGTCTCTGGCCACATTTACTGGTGAACATTTACTATGGACTCATGATGCAAGCTCTCCTGATGAATGTGAATGCCGGGACTTCTGTTGGAGCTCTTGGGAACAAAGCATGCATTTTAGATGGAGTTGATCTGCTTAGTAGAGTATAAGATTATAAAAAAATTTTTTTTAAATAATAAAAAAGACTGTGGCTGCCAGTAGCTATCTTGCTGGAGGCAGGCCAACTCACTAAAATCCATTCTCCAAAAACTAATTATGTGAAATTAAATTTTCCTAATGAAAATGTGTTATATGAAAAATATAACGATTTACCAAAATCTTATTTATCTTAACAACTTGTAAAGATTACCACAATTTATACTGGGTGCTATGCTTTTAAAAGCTTATGAAGATTAGTAGTTTTTATTTTTCTTCATATAAGCAGTTTAAATAATGTTCTAGTTTATGAATTCTAAAGATTATAGGGTGACTTACTCTTCTTAAATATATATATTTAACATTTACAAAGCAATATTTCATCACTAATAATCACTAACATTTCATGTGAATTTTTTCCAGTATCTGTTTACTTCAAATATTTTCAATGCCTTTTTTAATATTATTAGCATTTAGCATTGTTAAGATCCCTCTGCCAATTTTCCATGTGACATTTAAACCTTAGTTTATTTCTAAAATGTGATAGCAAAATGCAATATTTGGGGTGACTTTTCCTCTCACTTTCTAGTTAATTTTATGCTTTAGACATATCTTCTTATTTTAAGGATTTTTAGCCAATTAATTTTGATCTTTCAAATTCTTGTATTTTTGTGTCACATATGTCAAATCTGACATAGTGATCACATGGTATGTTATAGTAATAATTGTAATTACTTCTGGACATTCTAATTTCCTAAACACTGCTTTGAATAATTTTACCTTTTTACATCAAACCTTTTAGTGAGTTATTTCCAAGTTCATATACCCAATTATTTATTGTGAGAAATTAGAATAACTGTTCATTTCTTTTTTTTTTTTTTTTTTTTTT
>NW_016804554.1:1134381-1177420 GCF_001698545.2 Rhinopithecus bieti | reverse complement strand
GATCTCAGCTCACTGCAAGCTCCGCCTCCCGGGTTTACGCCATTCTCCTGCCTCAGCCTCCCGAGTAGCTGGGACTACAGGCGCCCGCCACCTCGCCCGGCTAGTTTTTTGTATTTTTTAGTAGAGACGGGGTTTCACCGTGTTAGCCAGGATGGTCTCGATCTCCTGACCTCGTGATCCGCCCATCTCAGCCTCCCAAAGTGCTGGGATTACAGGCTTGAGCCACCGCGCCCGGCCAACTGTTCATTTCTTATGGATGATTTTCATGCTATATTTTCTCCAATTTTAGGCATGTTTAATTGTATTTTGTCAGTTCCTCAAATGGCATATCAGCCTACTTTATATCTAGCCATTGTTAACCAAAATTCCTGAAAATAGTTGACATTAGACAAATTTATACTCATGAATTTGCCTTTGGAAAATAACTTTTGGTAAAATGATCTAATATCCTTTCTATCACAAAGGAGAGCCTTGCCAATTAGGAATTTAATGCAGAGCTGAGAGATAGAGACAGATTGCTGACAATCTCATTTAAACACGTGGATCCTGCTGTTCTTGAAGACAGAGATTGCAGATTGGATTCCCAGGAATTCAAACTGTGAGCTGGAGATTGGACTCATAACATAGAGAGTATATTAAGAAGTGCTCGGCCGGGCGTGGTGGTTCATGCCTGTAATCCCAGCATTTTGGGAGGCCGAGGCGGGCAGATCATGAGGTCAGGAGATCGAGACCATCCTGGCTAAAATGGTAAAACCCCGTCTCTACTAAAAATAGAAAAAAATTAGCCAGGTGTGGTGGTGGGTGCCTGTAGTCCCAGCTACTCGGGAGGCTGAGGTGGGAGAATGGCATGAACCCGTGAGGCGGGTTCTTGGCTTGCAGTGAGCCAAGATCATGCCACTGCACTCCAGACTGGGCGACAGAGTAAGACTTCGTCTCAGAAAAAATAAATAAAATAAATATTAAGAAGTGTTCTTGGGACTAACAGCTGCGGAAGGGAAGTGAAAGAGGCCGGGTGGGGCTGGGGAAGAAGTTGGACTGTGATGCAGTATCACCAAGGCCCACAGACAATCCCATCCTTTCTGTGACTACAACGTGTAGGCCTTGATCCAGCTCAACTCTTTTCCTAGCATCATGGGACTAGGGATGCTAAATTATCATCAGAAGCTTGCATGAGAAACATGGAATGAGATGGGGAAATTGGAGACTGTTTTCATGGTAAAACATCAGGAATCTTGCACAGTGGAGGATTTCTCTCTGGTGACTGTTTATGTCTTCTAGATGTGAGGTCTCTCTTCCATGGAATGTGTTGGAAGGAATCACAATGCCAATTCTACCTCCCAAATCCCCATTTTCCAGTTTCATTATTCACCATCCACATTTTTATGACAAAATTTAATTTTCCTTGTTTTCTAGTTCTGGAAAATCCTCATCAGAACTTCTATCAGTTATAGCTCCTGTGTAAATCCTCTTGCCTTTGACTATTACCACTAAATATATTGTTTCATAAAGACAAATGGGCACATAAAACTTTCATTACATAGGAATTACACTATTTGTGGAGGGGGCATCTCTAACTAGGACTTGCACTTACGTTCTATATAAAGTGGGGCCTGTTTTCTTTGAAGCCCAAGATGGCATGGTCAGATACCATTGCACTTCGATCTGTCTCTGAATGCTTTGAAGAATACAGGCCTTTGTATTAGCTTTCTTAGAAAGATACATAGAAATTGTATATAGTGCATCACAGAGCAAATTTCTAAAAATTATCTGAGCACCTCTATCCCAGTACCCAAACTGGGAAAACAGAAGTAACCAAGATGGAAAAATTTCTTAAATATTTGGAGTTTACTAGCATAGTGGGAGTAAAGAGACAGTAAACAAGTAAATGAGATAAATAAACAAGATCATTTCAAATAATGATAAGTACTACATAGAAAATATAACAGGGTAATGGATAGAGAGTGGAATAGGGAGCCACTTTAGAGAGTATGGTTAGAAAAGGTTTTGATGGGGTGACACTTTGGTTGAAAACTGTACAGAGAGACAGTTGACTATACAAAGGTCATGGGGTGGAGAATTCCAGCCAAAGTAAATAGATAGATGAGAGTGGAGGCATAGGCAGGAGCCAAATCATACATGGCCTTATAGACAAAAATAAGACACTGATTTTTGTTCTTATTGCAACGGGATTCCAATTGAGACTTTTAAGTAAGAGAGCAATATAATCTGATTCATGATTTAAAACGATCACTCTAGATTTTCAGGACATAAAATTGTCAGGGAGACAGCTGTTATAGTAATCCGAGAGAGAGGTGATGGTGGCTTGGATTTGTGGGGTGTCAGAGAAGATAGTGAAAAGTGGTAGAATTATGGTATATTTTAGAGAGAAAATCATAAGACTGGCTAATTATTGAGATAATGGTAGGGAAGGTGGTAGTGAGGAAAAGAGAGGAATCAAGGATAACTTTCCTGTTTATTTCTTTCTGCAAGCAGTTTCCTCATAATATGGTATTATTCCTTTACCACCTCCATGTCTGCCACATGTCATGTTAGTGATGGACTTGCTTCCAGGTGCTGTCTTGAGAGATAGCCTTTGGGAAATCAGGTTCATCGTTTGCTCTGGCTGCCTTGTTTTGGAGAAGCAGGACTACTGGAATTCTGATGACTGCATGTTTCTCTCTTGGTAACATCATGTTATAGTCACCTAGCTTTGTTCTTCCTATTACCTCTGTCTTAAATTGTTTGACCTCTCTTTCCGACCTCCTCCAACCCTCTCTCACCCCTAGAAAGACATTTTTATCCTTCAAATATTAACTCCTCTCTTTAGTTCTCCCCTCTTTACCAGTGGAATAGATGACTCTGTGCTTCCATATCTTTTTGTACCTATCTCTAATATTTCATGCCACATTATATCTTCATTGTTTAACTTTTTGTCTCTCCCATGAAAATGTGAACTGTTCATAGTTTAGGAAAACGTCTTTTTTAAAAAAATCTTTGTACTCCTAGCACAGAGCCTGGCACATTACAGGCTCTGAGGAAATGTTGGTTCAGTTACAGGCACTGAATAACTTCCTTTTCTATTTCAATGAGTTTTGTTTGGTAACCACTTACTTAAATAATCAAAAATGTTTCTGAATAACACCTACATGCTGTTTCTTACCAAAACAGTTATTTTAGGTGCTTAATGTTAATTTAAAGGAATATTTAAAATTTTGCGTTATATATTTGCAGTCTGTAATTTCTTTCCTTTACCAGAACCAGCAGATGGCTCAGAAAGTTAAACTTTCTGTGTTTACTATGGAAAAAAAGGTGAATATTCATTGACCTCTAGCCTTTTCCCCTGGACATAGTAATATCCATTCTTAACAGCTTCAGCTCTATGCTGCTTGATAGACTCGTCACGATTTCATTGCAAAGTTGCCACATAAACTCTACTTATGGGTGGAAGGCATGGAACCACTAGGCTTTTTTTGAGGAACATCTTGCTTCTAGAAAGCAACTATAGAGATGCTGATGGTGAGAGTGATATCATGTGTGTAGATAGAGATTCATCTTCTGAAGACATACATTTCTTATAATTTTGGAAGATGTGGTTTTTTAGACAAAAGGACTGGAGGAGATGAACAATTTGATGATTCAAATTAAAAAGGGAAAGACACTACTGTGTGTCATATTTTGGCAGGCCGGGACAGAGAGATCAATGCACCTTTCACATTTTCCCAAGGTGAGAATTGTATTAACTTTAAGGTAAACTGGGAGAAGGCATTCGTTGATACAATATGTTTTTAGAGTAACACATTTTTTAGCAGGGTTGAGTAAGCATTTTTCTATGTTAATCATTGAAGGGAAACCAAAATAATTATATTTTTGACCAAGAGTAGAACTGAAAATTGTGCCACTATCACCGGCATCTAAAGAAATATATAAATTAAAGTAAGTCTGTGATTATATTTGAGTCTCAAGCAACTTACTGTTAAAACATATTGGAAACAACCTGGTATTATGTCACACACACAAAAAAAACTGTCTCTTAACAAAACTTCCAGTCCAGCCTGGTTTCTCTGCTTCTTTTTACAGCAGAAGTCCATGAAAGAGTCGTCTACACTTCCAGCCCCCAAATCCTTTCTTTGTATCTCTCTTACTCTTCTCAGGCTTTTGCCACTCCACATCCCACCAAAGTTGCTCTCATCAAGGTCAACAAAGACCCTGTGGTGCTAAATTCAATTCTCAGTACTCATCTTACTTGCCCTATTAGCAGCATTTTACACAGTCGATAATTCCTATTTCCTGAAAACGCTTTCTTCGCTTAGCTCCCAGGACACCACACTTCCCTAGATTTCTTTCTGTATTACTCTATGTCGTCTCTCTCTCCACTTTTTTAGTTTGTCTTACTTATCCTGTCCTCTTAATGTTGCTTTGGCAACTCAGACTTTGGACAGCCCTCTATCCTTCCTACTTTGCTGATCTCCTGTGCCTCATGGCTTAAATATTATCCAGTGTCAACAATCACCAAATTTGTATCTTTGGCTCAGACCTCTCCCATGATTTCAGGACCATATATCTAGCTGGCTATTTGAAAAATCTATTCAGATGTCTAACAGATCTTTCAAAATTAACATATCCACAAATGGATTCTTATTCTTGTCCTCCCCACACATTTGCTTCACTCATAGTCTTTCCCGTATCAGTGAAGGGCAACTTCAGCTTTCTGCTTGCTCAGGCCAAAATCTTGGGGTTATGTTTGCCTGCTTTCATTCTCTTAGTTTATATCCAATCTATCAGAATATACCTTACCTCAACCTTGAAAATATTTACAGAGTTTTTCCACTTCTCAAAATCTCTGCTACTCCCTGGATCTAACCTACTGATATCCCTCATTGGGATTATTGTAATAGTTTCCTAACTGGTCTCTAAATTTTATACCTGTTCCTCTCTAGTGTGTTCTCAAATAGCATTCTGAGTGGTCTTGTTAAAATGTAACCCAGAGCAGTTCATTCTTCAAGTAAAAATGCAAGGGCTTTCTATTTTTTTCAGAATCAAGTCCTTACAATGACTTTTACAACTCTACTGGGCCCCTTTACTTCTTAGATGTCCTCTGCAGCACTTTAATCACATTGGCCTTCTCATTTTACCTTGAACCTACCAGGTGCTATCCCACATCAGGACCTTTGAACTGGCTTTTTGCTTTTCCTGAAATGCAGTTCCTCCAGATAACATGTATGGCTCTACCTATATTGCTCTTCAAGCCTTTCCTCACTTGTCACCTCTTCAATGAGGCCTACTCCAAGCAAGTCATTTAAATTTGCAAATTTTTTCCCTGTGTATTCCAAATGGACCTTACTCTTGGTCATTTTTTTTTCTGCAGCATTTGTTACCTTTTAACATTTTTTATATGTGGCAGAAATAATAGTTTGTGCCACTCAGTAGATTGCTAGGCTATCGTCTTAAGCCTCTTGCATTTGGGTGGGGCATGTAACTCATTCTTGCTGGTGGAATGAATGGGTAAGTGAAGTATATCACCTCCAGGCCAAGATATTTAAGTGCAGGTACTCTTTCAGTATGTTCATTTTTTCTTTCTTCATCTCTTGGCTAGATGCAGATGATTAGTGGGAGCCTCTAGAAGGAAGAAGCCTAACTTTCTGAATCACAGAGCAGAAGGATGTCCATAGAACACCTAGTTGGAGTGTGATGTGAGGAAGAAAGCAATCTATATTGTGCCCCAGAGTCATGTTCAATCTCTATTCTGATTAGTTAGTTCCTGTGCTGATGTAGAACACTTTAATATCACTGATAGGCATACAAATGGATAGTGTATTCACTTGAAACAGTGGGCTAGGTGATAGTTATTAATAGAGGGGAGTAGCAATAAAGAAAACAATACAGATATTGTAGGCATGGTAAACAATTTTGACAGTTTTCTTAAATGAATTCAATAAAGATCATATGCCTTCAAGATCATTGAGAATTAACTATAATTTTGGCTAGTTTGTCTGAAAATTTGTATCTCACAAATTTGAAGAAATTCAAAGACATTTTCGTTTTTAATATTGTAGATGTTTATAAGCAAACATTTAACTTAAAATGGTTATTCTTGACAACACAAGTTTAAACAAAACCCTAATGAATACATGCCTTGTTTTCTTAGCCATGGCAATTTTCATAGTCATGACATGCATGCTAACATGTGATCTATACCCTGCAGATTAACAGAACTGAATCTTAGTTGGGAACAGATTGTATCAGATAGGATATGGCAGAGGCAGCAAAAGAGAAGGCTCTACATTCCTGAACAGATGGAGTAGTAGATCTTAGGGGCAGGCATGAAGCTGAATTCCAGGTGAGGCAGAAATCTTAGATAATGAGATAAACAGAGCAAGAGAAAAATATCTCTGACCCTACTATAAATGTCTGAGCCAAAAATTGGGAACCAATTATTATATTCAGGGTTATAGAAACTAAGTAGATTTTCAGGTAAAAAGAGAAGAGTTCAAATGCTACTGAAGTTTTGAGTGATGGTGGCAGGGAAATAGCAGACATTTTCACTATTACTATGCAATAAGTGCGACCAAAATGCTTTATTAAGAAAAGAAAGGATTGAATAAGCAGTCAAGTTTAATTTGTGGATATAAAAATGGCTAACAAACAATCTTCAGTTGTTTAATGTGTTAAAATATGTATGATTATACCTTGGTAATAATCTGAACATTAATTTTATTTTCATAATTTCAACTTGTTCTTGTTTATGTGAGCCAGTTTTTGAAAATGAACTGTACATATAATGACATCTTGGGATACAAAGTAAATATATTATTTGTGCTAAAGCCACTTAATTAACAGTAACTTAAAATAATCAAAATGTTTAAAAAGGGACGTTATTTTAAGTGACATGTGCATTATCCCTTTGTGCCCAGAACTACCAACACTTAGTGTGCATAAAAGTGACCATGAGTGTCAATATTTTCAAAGTCCATGGGATGAGCATGTTTCTTCAAAATGCAGAAAATTGAAATTTTCATATGCAATCCCATACGCTTGACTTCCTAGGACAGGAAATTAGGTAGGGTTTGTTTCTAAATTGAACAGTTAGGAAAAATCTGGATTATATACCTGCTCATTTTGTGTGGAAACAGACATTTGTTTCTAGAAAAAACCATTGCCCACAGCCTCTGTGATTAGGATTCAATGCCCAAGTGTATGGCACTTTATTAGTAGAAATGACGGATGAGCAAAGTTGTACTTACTCACTTCTGCTCAGTTGGATCCAGTTGTGTTCTGGTGGTGGCCTGGAGGCAGTGTTAACCTTCAGCTTATTTGCTGAATTTATGGTGGCTGGTGTTACTGGCCTTTTATCAGGTTTCTCCATATTGTCACCATATTACCCTCTCACAGTCCATAGGCAAGATGCAAGTGTTTTGATGAATAGTTCAGAGGTTGTTCACTTTTGATCTTATGTTATAAAATGTGTCAAAGAAAGTATCTTAAGGAGATCACACTCTAGTTACTACACCAGTTAGTGCCATGTTTGCTCACACTATGTGAAAGGTTAATGTTTTGAGAATTTTTGTTTTAAAAAAATGTTTCTCTCTCCCTGTATTTTCTCTCTCTCTTTTTTTTTAATGCAGGTAAAACATTAGCTGTTTCCTTTCCTCAGAAAAGGTTTATGGAAGAGCATAAATAATTTAATAGCTAAAATTTATTGAACTCCTTCTACGTGCCAGGGACTTTACTGAGCATTTACAGATGGGAACATTTAATTCTCACAGCATCCCTGAGATGGATACCATTGTAATTCCCATTGTTCAGATAAGAATAGAAAGCTGCAGCAGGTATATTATGATTCTGCAAAGCAGAAATTGCTGTCCAGCACTTTCCTTTCTAGTGAGGTGTATTAGTCCATTCTTGCATTGCTATAAAGAAATACCTAAGACTGGGTAATTTATAAAGAAAAGTAGTTTAATTGCCTCATGGTTCTACAGGCTGTACCAGAAGCATGGCAGTATCTGCTTTTGGGGAGGCCTCAGGGAACTTACAATCATGGCGGAAGGGAAACCATTCATGAGAACTCCACCCTCACGATCCAATCACCTCCTACCAGAGCCCACCTCCCAATAAAACAATTCGATGAGATTTAGGTGGAGACACACATCCAAACGGTATCATGAGGTTTCCAAAAGCCAAAGTCCCTTGAGAAATAGAGAAGAATGAAATAGAGAAGTCCTGGTGTCCTGGAAATAGAGAAGAATGAAAGTGGCTCTAAGAGAAAAACAAAATAGAGGAGGATTTTTTTGTGTGTGTGGCTAGAGGGAGACTGGGAAAAGGAGAGAGGTTTGTGGATCTCAGAAGCAGCAAGAACTTGCCCTTTGCTTCCTGAGCAGGAGTTAACATACTATGGCAGGGTTGGAAATATATACAGCCTGTGGGCGAAGCCCAGTTGGCTGACTGTTTTTATAAATAAATTTTGTTGGAGCACAGCTCTGCCCTTTTGTTTACATACTGTATATAGCTGCTTTCACCCTACAATGGCAGAGTAGAGAAATTGCCATAGAGCCCATATGGCTCGCCCAAAGCCTGAAATATTTACTATTGACCTTTAGAATAAATGGTTGCTGACCTCCGTTCTATGGTGTTGCTGTCATCATATCTATTTTAGGTGAGGCTACTTTACATCTATCTGATACTCACAAATTATATTCCTGTATTGGATGACTCTATTAAAACTCATGCAGTATTCTAAGAGCTGTGGGTTAAGCTAATTCTTGAACAAACTTCTGTGGTTTAATATCATTTTTAAAAAATTAAACTTTATTTTGATTTCTAGACATATGTCTCATTTACTAGAAGTAAAACAAAATATTTTTTTCTAAATACGTGTACTTAATAATGGTTTATTTTTAACGCATATTTTGGACATGTAATTTTGTTTTTTTAGCATTGTCTATTGCATATGTCTTCTTTTCTAGTAAGCAATTATTACTTTTTTTCCCCTGACCCCAGTTGCACTGATTCACCCTCCTTTGCAGCAATTTAAAATAGTACCACGGGAAGTTGCTTGTTCCTGTCTTGAATCTGTCAAGCTGTTAACTAGTTTCTTCTCAGGTGTCTGCTGAAGATGAAGCAGGTTTTCAACGACTATTTCAGGGACTCTTTGGTGAGTTTTTCATCATCATTTTCAGCTACAAGAGGGTCCTGACCAAGAAGAGATAATACTTTTGTTCCTTGTGCTCTAAATATTTTGCCAAATTGCCATCTTCATATAGATGAGTAACTCCACATTTATTTGGTACAGGCAACAAGGCCCACAGAATAATTTGTGATCTAAGTGCAGCTTGAAATAGCAGAATTGCTGTTGGTGCTTAGAATTTAATTGAGAAACCACTGTCTGTAGTGTAATGATTTACCATTGTTTTTGAACCATGTTGTGGAACCTAAAAATGTTAATTAAGAATTATGGCATAGGCCAAATAGAATCTGGCAAAGTTTCATGTTGAAGCAAAACAATCAGCTATTAAATTATTTTGAGTATAATAGACATTTTCATTTTTACAGATTAAGTTGTGATTGATACTATTTAATGTCTGAGGACTTGAATCACACTAATACCACATATTATTCTATAATTTATATTGTCTAAGAGATGAATATGTACCCCTTTTATGAATTTTTTAAAATTAAAAGAAAATGTACCAAGTTAGAAGCACTTGAATGGAATCAGAATTGAAGTAAGCTTTAAAAGGATAATTTTATAAATCAGAAAAGAGTGGTGATTTTAAGGGTTGGACTGATTTGAAAAGTATCGAGTAAACAAAATTAATCACAGTGAAAAGTGAAGATTCATGGGCTGTTTAAAAAATGTGGTTTGTCTCAGAAACAGTGTATCCTTGAAGCAAAGCTCAAAAACTTTTTTCCTAGGCAGCTACCTGAAAATCCCTACTAGAAGCTGTGATGGTGATGATAATGGCCATTAATATTTTACAGCCTTTTCCAGTCTATGATGCCTTTTCTCAAAATGAAGCTCATTTGATTTTCATGATATCTCTGTAAGGTATCTTGATTTTCTGAATTTCTTTAATTGTACTTGCCTCTGCTTCTATCATTGGTACTTATCAGGGATGTATGTCCGTGTCAGCTAGGATTCCAGTTCAGGAAGTACATCTGAGATTTAGTCCCCTCCCCTTTTTAGATATTCCTAGATGACTCTAGCACACTATTAGGATCAACTTGTATAACAATTTAATATGCTGCCTTGCTTGTATTTGTTTTCAAGTTTGATTTTTCTAGCTAGGCAGCAATTATTCAATGAATTATAAGGTTCTCCAAAACAAAATATAAAATAAGAGTTCTTTATTTTACACATATGGAAGCATATCACTTAGACATTAAAACTTGACAGTAAATTTTTTTTTAAAATCTCATTTGTCAAGAATTTAATTCAATCCAGTTAATTTAACAACTCTTTTAAAAGTAGTAGGTAGACAGCATTGTGTTAACTGATGCAAAGGCTTCCAAGCTGAGTAAAACATGATCCTTGCCCTCAAAGAGCTCACAATGCAAGAGGTGAGATAAAACAAAGCAGAATATTATTACAAAAAGACATTCTCCAGTTAAATGAGAATTATTACAGTGCCCATAATGAGGCCGTCAATGGCCAAATAAATCAGAATGCAGCATAACTCACCTGATACCCAAAATCCACTGCATGATTGGCAACATTCTTTTGAAGCCTGTTGAAGAGGTGTGAACTTTCCCTCTCTAATGTGTTGGAAACCAGGAGAGTCTGTCTTCAGTGGGAGAGAAGCAGATACACATAAAATTGAAAAATACAATGGTGTGTAAGGAAAATGCAGATTACAGATGAAGGGAGGGTCTGAGGCAAGTTTAAGTAGACAAATGAGAGTTAAAAGACTAGAAGAACAAGTTGATTGAAAATGGGACAGAATTTGAGACTAAATCTGGATATCAGGGTCGTGTGACTTTGCTCATGTTTCTGTGTGCTCACAGAAAATGTTTACAGCCAGTATCCTAGGTGCATTTAAAAGGGTTGTGACAGGTGGCAACTTAGAAAGAAATACCAAAATATTAATAATATATGGTTACTTGGATAATGATAAATAAAAGTTATTTGGTATATAGGTAAAGAAATCCTTGAGGGGCAAATTGTACATCAGTCTCAACAATTGCACTCTTTCTAGTAAACTAATTCAGGAGGGGTACTTTACAGCTATGCATCGTGGATCACTATCACGATGATGTTGTCTACTTTTACCATCTAACAAAAGCTTGTCATGCATTTTTTTTTTCCTAGCGAAGAAATCTCTGTCAACTTTGCTAAAACATAGATTTACTGTCTGACATTGTTTTTTCAGGCTTTCACTTTATGAGACTGCATGTGGTTTTGATCCTAATAGGAACCTGTTTTTGTTACTATCTTTTTGGATAAGTGGCACCCTATTTTCACTATGGCCTGAGGTGGATTGAGCCAAAGGCAGTAACACATTATTAGATTTGTATTTTTCTTTTTTTTGAGGAAAATACAACTTGTACTTGTAAAGGAAGGTAGAATCATACCTTGATGAAGAAAGTCTAGGAAGGCAGTATGCTTTTGAAAGTGCTGAGCCTTTCCACTGTGTATGTTGGGTATCTGGATTTACTTTTCAGTTACTAATTATTAAATGCTTATTATAGGCCAGGCAATTTTTTTTTCTTTTTTTTCTTTTGAGACGGAGTCTCCCACTATAGCCCACACTGGAGTGCAGTGGCGCAATCTGGGCTCACTGCAAGTTCCGTCTCCCAGGTTCATGCCATTCTCCTGCCTCAACCTCCCGAGTAGCTGGGACTACAGGCGCCCACCACCACGCCTAATTTTTTTTATTTTTATTTTTAGTAGAGATGGGGTTTCACCATGTTAGGCAGGAAGGTCTCGATCTCTTGACCTTGTGATCCACCCGCCACGGCCTCCCAAAGTGCTGGGATTACAAGCGTGAGTCATGGCGCCTGGCCAGCCCAGGCAATATTCTTGATGTTAACAGAACATTGGTGAATAAACCATGCAACAGTCCCAAGCTGATATGGTTTGGATATTTGCCCCACTGAAATCTCATGTTGAACTATAAGCCCTAATGTTGGAGGTGGGCCCCTGGTGGTAGGTGATTGGATCATGGGGACGAGTTTCTCATGAATGGTTTAGCACCATCCCCTTGAAACTGTCTTTGCTGTAGTGCATGAGTCCTCATGAAATCTGGTTGTTTAAAAGTGTGTAGTAGTCGGGAGCCACGGCTCACGCCTGTAATCCCACCACCTTGGGAGGCTGAGGTGGGCGGATCACGAGGTCAGGAGATCGAGACCATCCTGGCTAGCACAGTGAAACCTCGTCTCTACTAAAAAAAACCCAAAAAATCAGCGGGCGTGGTGGCGGGCACCTGTAGTCCCAGCTACTCCGGAGGCTGAGGCAGGAGAATGGCGTGAACCTGGAAGGCGGAGGTTGCAGTAAGCCAAGACAGCACCACTGCACTCCAGCCTGGGTGACAGAGTGAGACTCTGTCTCATAAATAAATAAATAAATAAATAAATAAATAAATAAATGTGTGGTACCTCCCCCATCTCTCTGTTACTCCAGCTTTTGCCGTGTAAGTTGCCCGCTCCTGCTTTGCCTTATACAATGACTAAACCTCCCAGAAGCAAAGGCTGACATGCTTGCTGTGCAGTCTGTGGAACCATGAGCCAGTTAAACCTCTTTTCTTGTAAATTATCCAGTCTCAGGTATTTCTTTATGGTAATGCAAAAACGGACTAGTACACAAGCTAAACATATTTATTACAGAAACAAGTACATGATCAACATAGTAATAGCTAAAAGAAAACAAAACAAAGGGATGGGACAAAAAGTAATGTGGCATATAAAGAAACTTTCGGGATCTGAATTTTTTAAGCAGTGTGAACCACACCAAAGAAGATCAACAGCTGGACAGAAGGAACAAGGCTATGTGTNTAAATAAATAAATAAAGTGTGGTACCTCCCCATCTCTCTGTTACTCCAGCTCTTGCCGTGTAAGTTGCCCGCTCCTGCTTTGCGTTATACAATGACTAAACCTCCCAGAAGCAAAGGCTGACATGCTTGCTGTGCAGTCTGTGGAACCATGAGCCAGTTAAACCTCTTTTCTTGTAAATTATCCAGTCTCAGGTATTTCTTTATGGTAATGCAAAACGGACTAGTACACAAGCTAAACATATTTATTACAGAAACAAGTACATGATCAACATAGTAATAGCTAAAAGAAAACAAAACAAAGGGATGGGACAAAAGTAATGTGGCATATAAAGAAACTTTCGGGATCTGAATTTTTTAAGCAGTGTGAACCACACCAAAGAAGATCAACAGCTGGACAGAAGGAACAAGGCTATGTGTGTGCAAAGACTTGTCAGACATCTCCCAATATTGACTCTACAGAAGTATGTTCATGTGAGCCATCTTTAGGAAACATCCATGATCCGTTAAACAAATGCTATCACTTGACAGTTCTACCACTGCCTTTCTAAAAACAAGGGCAATGTCTCAACTGTAAAAGTCAAATAATTGATATCGTTCTTACATTTAGTTCCTTTCTATTTTCTGGGGGGAAAAAAAATTCAATGGCAAGTGAGGACATTGCATAGAAAATCTTTTAAATCTCTAATTTCCATAATACCTCAAGGAAGAAATACAGGCCACTGCTAATTTGGTACTTTCTAGGAGTCAGAATCAACCTGAAAATTAAGAATCCTTGTAGCAGTTGTTTTATTTACTTTTTTTTTTTTTTGCACTATTTGGAATTTAGGTTTGGACAAAAACATCCCATGTAGATTCTTAGAATGCCATTATAGAAGAGAATCTTAAGTTAAAACTGTCTAGACCTAGGTATCATAGCTTATACAGATAAAATTGAAGGTACTGAGCACTAACCATGAACTTAATTAACTGCTGCATAGAAATATTTTATTAATGCGTTCTTAATTGTAAATTCTTGATCTGAAAACATACAGATTTATGGGTAATTATTGGAAACACCTTGCCAGATTTATATACATATATGTGTATACTTTTAAATATATATCATTTCACATACACATACACACACTGCACGTATTGTTTTTACTTAGTTCTTTTTTTTTTTTTTTTTTTTTTTTTTTTTTTTTTTTTCCTTTTGAGACAGAGTGTCCCTCTGTGGCCCAGGCTAGAGTGCAGTGGTGAGATCTTGGCTCACTGCAATCTCCGCCTCCCGGGTTTACACCATTCTCCTGCGTCAGCCTCCGGAGTAGGTGGGACTACAGGCGCCCGCCACCACGCCCAACTAAGTTTTGTATTTTAGTAGAGACGGGTTTTCACTGTGTTAGCCAGGATGGTCTTGATCCCCTAACCTCATGATCCACCCGCCTCGGCCTCCCAGAGTGCTGGGATTACAGGCGTGAGCCACTGCACCCGGCCAGCTCATTCACTTTTCAAAGCAGTATTACCCCAGTTTGGCAGATGAGCAAACTGAAGCTCAAACCTTTCAAGTGTCTTGAACGTGTTTACACCAAAACTAGGCTTTTAACACAACTATTTCTGATCCCAGAGTCCGTCCTTTTTCACTCTGCCATGCTGAATTTGGAAATGATGATGAAAAATAAAGGCTTTTATTGTTTTTTTTCCTGCTCTTGGTAATCAGATGAAAAGTATAAATAAGTTTGCAGGGGAGAAAATTTATTGTACATACACAACAAACAACTTTTTAGATTCTGGAAATGTCTAGTCACAAAAAATTGGCACCCAGAAAGCAAAATGGTTTTATATAATTTATTGAAGCAGAATTTCCAAATAGTTGTTAGAAATGTTTTGTTAATCTTGTATAATTATTGTGGGTATAAAGTTAATGAACATGAGCACCCAGGATATTTCAGGATGCACTGCAGGAAACACTGTCTAGCAGTTATTGCTTTTATTCTTGTCCCATTTCACAGACAAAGAACCTGAGGTGCAAAGAATTAAAGTAATTTATGCAAATGAAAAGCTGGGCTCACCTGGCTCCTAAGTGTTAGCCAGCTGTGCTGCTCTAACCTCTAGCTCCTTTGCAATTAGAAAATATTCACGTTATTTATAAATGAACAGAATAATTGTTCACTCTTTCAGATGAGACTGCTTCTTACCTGGTTCTAACAGTGAGATTTATCCTGAACGTGGTAAAATCTAGATTCTTCTTTTATACATGTAACCTTTAATAAATGTTATATATCATTTTTTAAATCCTTTCCCAGGAAGTTTTGGAATATCCCCCCAGGCCATTGGAATCATTTAGTTAACTAAAGCTTATTATGTGGAAACCTTAAAGATTGAATGCCTTTCTTATTATTTATCATCCAACCTACTATTATACTGGAACAAGATATTAGCAGTTGGGAAAAATCGAACCATTGGCTGTTTGATAAAGACAAATTCCTATACAAGGACTTGTAGGTCAGAATGAACTTCATCCCTAATCTCACTTCTAATTGATTCATAAGTGGGATGGGCTTTTTATTCATATTGCAGTGTAATAACTCTGATAGGGATGATGGCAGCCAGAGCTTTGAAACATTGTGCTATAGTTCATCACTCTGATTTCAACTTTCCAAAATTATTTCCCTTCCTACTACTGCAAAGGTTTTACTTTAAACAGAAACTTTGAGTTCCCAGCAGGCTTCATACACACTGATTTGGTAATCCATACACTGAGTGCATGATTTTAAATTGTGTTCATTACTGCATCCTGTATTCTCAGCAACTAGATATGTGGTCACCAACAAAGCTAGCCACTAAAAGTGGCTGACTCAGAACAACTCAAATTGCATATCACTTTCAGATACTGGTAGCACGTTAAAAAACATTGTTCTTATCAGGTCCTATGAGCTAAGAAATCAGTGTGTTTTTTGTTTGTTTGTTTGTTTGTTTGGGGCATATTTTTTAAATGAGAAAGTATTTGGAAAAAGAAC
This sequence comes from Rhinopithecus bieti, assembly GCF_001698545.2. NCBI lineage: Eukaryota > Metazoa > Chordata > Mammalia > Primates > Cercopithecidae > Rhinopithecus > Rhinopithecus bieti. The sequence goes on along the minus strand of NW_016804554.1, from coordinate 1,161,440 downwards.
TGAAACCCCAGATATCAACCCTGGTTTGCTTTAAGTAAAATGAATGTCCTGTTACAGAGAAGGAATATTTCAATCTTGTTGAAGAGGTAAATGAGAAACAATGTTTCACTGTCAAGATGTATCTTGCACATTTGATGGAAAATTACTGAAGAGAAGCAGTCACATTTCAGTGTCTCAGACCTGTTAGGAAGTGAGAGCAGTTTCTCTCTGTGGAATTGTTATTGTGAAAAACAGGCTAGCTTGTAACACTGGGGTGCTTGATTTCAAGCCCAAGTTTATATTGGGACTTCAACAAGGTGTAGAACTGTAATAGGATGTGGTGGTTTGATATAAGGTAGTTTATAAGTCTGATCCTTAAAAGCTCATGACATTCTGCTAAGAATTTTCTGCTCTGATTTTTCTCAGGTAAAAAATGTAAGGGGGTCATTGTCAGACACTCCAAGTTGTTAAACAAATATGAAGCAATTACTACTTTATGGGCACATTTTCTGAGTGTCTCTGCTGTGGTATATTTTTGACAGGCTTAAATTGCTGGAAAAAAAAAATCATAGATATACTGATACCCCTGATAACTTTGGAATAGTATAAACCATCTTTAATTATCTTAGAGTACAGCTGTCCTACTCATGTTGTTTTCAGAAATGAGATAGGAATAAGACCAATTATAATAAGACCCAAGGCTCCTGGGATTTTCTTTTCACTGGGTAAGATTTCTGGAAAATCCTAATTTATCTGATTTAATGTCTGTGAGAAAGTAATTTCCAACCTACAACTAGTTCTCATAGAGATATTTTTGTTACCTTACAAAATTCTGTGGTTCACAGTCTCTAATTACTGTTTTACTGACATGTGAATAAAGATCTATAGTGATCACATTTGTCCCAGGCATGCTTGCTTTGGCAGACCCCACTTATCATATTAAACAGATTCTAATTCTAATGCAAATATTTGAATCATCACATTAAATATATTTTTGATAGAAAATTTTAAGATAATTTTACTTTAATGGAGTTATTTCATTTGCCCTGGAGATTTAAATTTATTATGTTTGTGTGTGAATTGAGTCACAGGTGACATAACATTTTTGCAGCTATTACTCGAATATCTCATTAATTTTTAAATATTGTAGCCAATGATATATAATTATTTTCAGGCCCTTGGAAAGCTCAGAGAGTCTCTTGTCTGTGTTTGTAATACCTAATGTAAAAAATGATCCTAATTGTGCAAAGCTGGTCTAAGCTATTGATATTCTATGCAAAGATGTAAGCCAGCCACTGCAATGCTAGTTTCATGGTTCTTACAGAAAAGTTATAAGTGTTTGCTTCCACTTTTGTAAGAAGTAATGTTGAAATGCTTAGGCCACTTGAGACAAAATGCTGTCACCTTGAGGATAATGTAACTGACAGGATCAGTGTTGAAAATTCCATGTGAAATTGCTACTTAATATGGAACAAGTATCATTTTGATACCAGCTTTCAATCTAATAGATAAAATGATCATTGGTTAATCACACACACACACACACACACATATACACTTAGGTATATATAACCTTTTCAAGCTAATTATATTATATACCCCTTTATATACAGGAGACAGAAGGCTTTGTTATCCCCACCTTACCACACTGTAGACACAGCAGATTAAAAAAAGAAAATAAAAGGTTGAACCTTGTGGATCAAAGATGAGGCAGGTGATATAAAATGGATTAAAGTTAAAATGAAGATAAATTGCTGAAAGCAAACAAAGACATGAGAAAATGCAAAAAGCTTTCAAGGTTAAATAGAGTGATAATCTCAAAAGCCAAATGAATTTAAAAGTTCTTTTTGGTTTTATCACAACCTTTCACAAATAAGACCTTAAAGAGATACCTGGGTAAATATGATGAGCTGCTGCAATACTTCACCACAGGAATACCATATCTCTCATCTAATTGCTTTTTTCTTGCAATTTTTCCTCTGTGTAAAACAAAAAAAGACCCCTCAGTTTAAGATCATTTTAATGAATTATTAATATTTGGGTTATGTCAATACAATGCATATTTAATTTTAATTTAAATCATTGGCTCTGTCAAATGTAGATGCCATTTATTAATTTGAGAAAGAGTAAGTTGTCTAAAAGTGGCTAACACTCTAGTATAGAGTTCTGTGCAAATATGGCTGGGTTTTATGTTTAATGTCTACATAAAACTACTAGTTTTCTTGTGGCATTAGCTACAAATTTTCTTCTTTTCCTGTTATTTTATACAGTTTCTGATGGGCTTTTGGGTGACTTGTGGCTTGGTCCCTCAGCAGCTTACCAGCCAGCAGTCCTTTGTTTTGTATCTTAGATTATTTGGTGGATTATCGAGGTAGTGCCTAACTGTATTAGAAAGAAGAGCTATAAGCAAAATTATGGTGAGCCTCTTAAAGCCCATAAAATGAGTGAAAAGACTTTTGATCACATGTAATATTTAAGAAATATCCTTGTAAAATTTTAGTTGTGTAAGGAATGACAAGTGCATATACTACATCAAGCCTTGGATACTGACTCCTATTTTATGTTGGTGTTGAGTATTTCTGGTTTTCAACAATGCTAAATTTGATTTTTTAAAAAATAGGATAATTGGGAAAGGGATTATAATACAACTTAATTTAACTACTAAAACTTTGAAAGGTCAAAAAGCTCTTCCTGTGGTTTCAAAGAGAAATTATGAATTGTGCTGGCATTATTTGATTTTTTTAATAGAAAAATTACTATTTGGGAATTTTATAGTTTAATGATATCGTGGATTAGAAAAATATTATAACCCAAGTTAGAGTTTGTAGAAACCAGAATGAATAATTTAGTTATTCCAGAGCTGAGAGCATGAATCTTGTTTCCAAATGGAATGTAGAGTTATTAACATGGAGAATAAAGGAAAATAATTTGTGTTAAAATGATTGTTAAAGTTCAGGACAGTAGATATTCAAGAAAGAAAGGCTTTTAGTCATCTTTTATTTGTGAGAAATGACTAAATCCTTTTACCTAATTAAGGTAAAAAAATCAAATCTAAAAGAGATATGAATATATATGGGACCACCCATTTTTTAAAATATGGGAATTAGACCAGAAAGTTGTTAGGTAATAGTGACTGCTAGCCTGTAGGGGAACTAGGAAACAATTTCTAGACAATCAGACTAGTCCTGTTTTGAGAAAAAACACAACGTAGATTTAGCATGGGTGGTGTGGGGAAAGGGAACGATCAGAGAAGATTGTAGATGATAAGAGTGATACTGAACTCTTATTCTGGATCAGTTAGAAGTGGCAGGGTTTGCATTTAGGAAATCTCAGATAATTTAGAACAGTCTTTCAAAGTGTACTACTTGGCTCCCTTGGAGTATTTAATATGAAATTAGAAAGTAAATGGGCACAGCATTAAGTAACACTGAGCCACACAGAAAGAGAAGCACCCAGTTTGCATTTTTTTCTTCTAATTAGTGTGCTGAAAAAAAAAAAAAAACAGTCAATGTGGCGCTAATATGTACTTAAGAGCTCTCTAGCACGTGTTGATCTCTCTAATAATTACAGAGCTGGCCTTGGCAAGCGACTGCATCTAGCTAGATGTTTTGACACATTTTATGACACATGATGTTGATTTTTCCCTTACAATAGTGATAGGAAGTTTTTATCTTAAAATAAATTTATGTAAGTAAAATAGTGATTCTATTTAAAATAGTAAGTACATAAGCATCTAAGCTTTAAAGACACAAGTCATGACAGCAGTATGAAAATGAAGGGAGTTTGACCAACGTTGATCTAGGGAAGATACTTCAAGCTGTCTTTTATTTCTGAGAGATTCTGGAGGAGTTTGGTCAAACACTACATGCCAAGAACTCTTTAGATGTACCTCTACCTTTTTAATGATAGGAACTCTAATCATTGGGAAGGGATGTAAATCTCCCCTAGTCCAATGCTAGAAAAAACAATTTTAAAAAATGGCTGCTTGGATAGACTATGGATTTGTGAAGACAAATGGAACACCTCTAAAATGAAAAAGAAACTTAATACTATCTTCACCACCAGACACTTACACTTAGTGACTGTGCAAATTAGTTTGCAATAGTAACATTTATAGTATGAAAATGAAGAAAACAATGGTTTCTCAATTGACTTTTTTACATATACAGTTCTTATACAGCTTGGGCATTTGAAAATAAGCTATATTTGATTAAGTAGGGTTGCAGAAAAAAGTAGCTAAAACGTGAGACCTTCAACAACAACCATAGATATATTCCCTGATCTTTAGTAAATTATAACATAAGCATATATAAAGCATGTTGTCCTGAGAAGGCAGTGATTCTTGAATAGTCTGGGATGTATTTGGCAGGAGTTAACTTCCCTACTGTGACTCTTGTTTGCACTTTTCTTACCAGACCAGAGTCATCTAAGAAATTAATACTCAGCAAGTTTTAAGACTTTTCAGCAACTCATAAATTTAGAGGTTGCTGCTTAAGTAGACAGTGAATGTGAATGGATTATTTTATGAAGACTTTGAGGCCTCTAATAACTTTCTGTAAAGATGATTTGATATATTAAGAGAGCTTTTGCACAGCTGATTTATTTATTACCTATTTTTTACCCTCTGCACCACAGGCATTACAAAAATTATTTCAGTCCTAAACATAGAAATAGCGGCTGGGCGCGGTGGCTCACACCTGTAATCCCAGCACTGTGAGAGGATGAGGTGGGTGAATCACTTGAGGTCAGGAGTTCAATACCAGCCTGGCCAACATGGTGAAACCCCGTCTCTACTAAAAATACAAAACTTAGCCAGGCATGGTGGCCAGTGCCTGTAATTCAAGCTACTCGGGAGGCTGAGGCAGAAGAATCGCTTAAATCCAGGGAGCGGAAGTTGCAGTAAGCCCAGATCAGGCCACTGCACTCCAGCCTGGGGCAACAGAACAAGACTCTGTCTCAAAAAAAAAAAAAAAAAAAGAGAGAGAAATAGCTGTGTTCAGTATGGTATGGAAAAAAAGCTGAATTGGGTACACGTATATAAGACTACCAAAAGGAAATATTTCTATATCTATTGGGCTTTTATGGTAAAAGACTGGTCCAAAGAAGATTTCAACAGGTTGTAAGGTAGAATTGGCCATTTTTATGTTCTTGCTCACTCCTGGTCCCTGAAATTCCTTTCTCTTCTATGCACTTTACTTTTTTTCTTTTTTAACTTTACCCTTTACCTACTAATTGTTTTGTATTACAATTAGTAATGTACACATCTGTCTTTTTGTAGGTCTTGAAGCTCTGTATTATACATATATTTTTCAACTCCCAAGACAGTATCTTATCCATAATAGCCTTTCAATGAATACTTTTTGAATTGAATTTTGAGAAGTGCTTAGCCTACATCAAGAAATAAGCAGGCTGCCTTGAGCCTGGGAAGTTATTCCAGTTTTGTCATTTGCCTGAGTGTCCTTGGAAAAGTTACACAATCTCTCTGTTTCAATTTCTCCGGTGTAAAATGGAGTACTAATAGTACTTACATCTTAGAATGGTTGTGAAGATTGAGTGAAATCATGTATGTAAAGACTTGGCACAATGTCTACAACCGCATATAGGAAGGGATCAAAAACCTTTAGATGTTTAATTTTGGTAGTAATATCCCAGTACTTTTTTCTAGGAATACACAAAAGAATTATAGATTGCCTTAATGAAAAGAAAACTACCAAAATCTAGGACTCTATCGTGTTTCTGTCAATGTTTGTGTAAATTTAGCTGATCAAGAAGATTTCCTGTGCTACAATTTCCTCATTTATAATTGAACTTGTTTGAACTTGATGTCTCTAGAACTTCCAGTTTAAAAGTTCTGTGACTATGATGTTTTCTGTCAATGGAAGGACATTTTAAAAATACAAGTTAATGTGTTAATATTTAAGAGATTGCATAATCTGCATATGATATACTGGGTTTATAGTTCAACATTAAGGTCTTATTGAGATCATTATAATTAAATGATCTTTCAATCTGTACACATCTCATTTAAATGAGCAAAAGTAAGATGCATGCTCATTATATAGAATTAATTTTGTATCTACTTAAGCAAAAGTTGAAGCTGAACAGATGATTTATCAAATTAGGTTATCTGATGAGACCAGATATTAGTACAACTGAATAAGATGCCACACAAATGTAATGCATTAACTGTGTTTCCAGAAAATTTTAGATAATGCTTTGGTAACTTCTTTCTGTAAGCTAATGTGTTATAATGCTTTTATATGGATGTTTGCTATATACTTATATATTATTATTCTGAAATTGTCTCCTTGACCCAGGCTTCAAGGAAAATTGACATTTAAATCTTAGTGACTGGAAAGTGGAACTGACCCATTCCACGGGGTTGTTCCTAAAGCTCAGGATTAAAAGAGATTACCATGGATCCTTCCTGGTTGTGAATCACATCACAACACATGAATGATTCAATCTTCTCTTTACTCCAAATACTTAGCTGGCATAACCCTTTTCTTTCCCCTCTGTTGAGTTTGACAGGTAACATTCGTGCTATCTCTCATTCCTTGTTTCCCTGTCCATCCTTCAAACCATTGCAATCTGATCTCTCCCTTCCCACTTCATTGAAAGTGCTTTGGCAAAGGATGATGACTTCAAAATTGTTAAGTCCAAAGAGATACTTTAATCCTTTTTTTTCACTCTGCTGCTTTAGACAACATTGCTACATTCTCCTCCTTTAAACTTCTAAAACAGTAAACATACTTCTTCTTTGTCAATATTCTTACCTTATTATTTTTTCTTTCTTACGGATTGGTTCTTCTTATTTGAGACTTCTTATTATCTTTTGCACCTTAATTTAATTTGTTCTTACACACTCAAGCAGAAAATCTTTTAGCTCTATTTTCAAAATGTACCCAGGGTCCTACCATTTTTTTTTACCACTCTAAACTACCATCATTCCTTCCTTAATTAATAGTGTGGCTTCCTAATTCATTTCTCTGTTTTTTTTTTTGTTTTCCCTTGCCCCATAAATAGGTTCTGCAGATAGCCAGAGTAGGTCTATTACAACTTAAATCATATTACTTTTCCAATCTAAACTTCTAATGGTTTTTAATATTATTCAGAGTAAAAGCTAAAGTTCATACAATGGACGTTAAGGCTCTACTTGATTTTGCCCCTTGTTATGTCCCTGATATCACTTCCTTCCACTCTTCTTGATGAATATTCTTCATTCATATTGGTTCCTTATTGTTCCTCAAACATACCAAGTAGACTCTTCACCTCAGGGCTTTGGAATTTCCTCTTTCTTCTGAACACAAAACTATTTCCTAAGACATTCATATGACTCACCTTCTCACTTAAGATCTCTGCTCACAAAAAATCTTAAAATGCAGAACTTTCAGGTCACTCTCTATAAAATAAAACGCTCCCCACTTCCTTCTCATCTTATTTGATTTTCTTCATCTTATTATACTATTGATGAGTGCCAAATACTTAATCTTGACTTTCCTTTTAAGCTTCTTGATAAACATTTCCACTTAATTGTCCCACAGGCACCATGGATGTACATGTCCAAAACTGACGCTCTTTGTAAGTGCTGGAAATACCTAGCTATTTGTAAACTGAACAAAACCTGTGGCTACATGCTTCTATGGAATTACTCATATTAATTTTTCACCTGTAACACTCTTATTCACCTCCTAATTTGTACTCATGCTACAAGATTAGATTTTGTTTCTTCTTGTAGCTTTCTGTTAACATAATTCCCACCCAGAGTGGTGAGTTGTTCCTCCTCTCTGCTTCCATAACAGCTTAAGCTTATCTTTAACCACTATATGTATTGAATTATAGTGATATGTTTCCTTTAATTATTTCTCTTCTCTAATAAACTGTAATCTCCTTAAGGATAGAGACTGTACTGTAGATATCTTTCTATTCTTAGTGCCTCAGTATTGGCAGCATGGAAGGAACTCTAGGAATGTTTGTTAAACTGATCAGAGTTAATGTTCCTTAAAGAATGAAAGAATGTGGAGGAGCCTGTTAGCCAAAGAGAAAAGAAGAGAGGAGAAATAGTAAGAAAGGAACTTTGTGACTGACTCTGACTCATTATTAGGGTTAATCTTTATACAACTCCAAAAAATTGAGGGCTTGGATACTACAGGTGGGAGTAGGGGTGGAATAGGGTTGGCAGGGCAGTTCTGCCATTGGCTATGGATATTTTGGAAGAGAGGAAAGATAATACAGGTAGAAAAACAGAGCTTTATTCTTTTAGCAGCTTCACAACACAGTACAGGTGTCTGGCCCAGCTTTAGCTGTCCTGTTGGGTAGTGGCTGAAGGATAAATCACACAACAGTAAATTTTTCAGGACACCCGGAGGCATCTTGTTAACAGAAGGAAAGTAGAGAGAAACATCGTGTTTCAGAGAAACCTCATGAATAAACACTTCAAAGAACAACCCTTGGTATATTTTCAATATACGGATAATTGGATAATAGGTTTCATTCAATGCATGGCTGTTTTCTTATCCTTTTCTGACTAATGGCATTTAAGATGTTGAATTCAAGTATAGAGTAGATAATTCAGTGGTTGTTTCCATGGCTAGTAATTACAGACTCAGAATAGAAATCTACTCCTGATTCCAAATATTTGCTTTTAAATTTCTTGTTTCTTTAGAAAGAAATGAGTTGAAAGACATGTATTGAAGTGCTAGCTTCTTTCCCTACTATCAGCCAGACAATTTTTTTTTGGATTCAGTTTCTTGATCTTTAAAATGAGAGTAATAACAGTTGTTCCACCTAGCTCCAGGGTTGTCATGAAGCTCCACTGAAAGCTACAAATGGAAGAGTTACTGTTTTAAGATAATCATAAAATAGGAGGCCATCTTATTGGTATATATTAAATCAGTTTCATTTAAATTATATTATTTGATGTTTGATGTCTTAAAATGACAAACAATATTTAATTTATCCAAGTTAATGTCATTTTGCTATTGTTACTTCCAAAATGACTAATATACTGGATAAATTGATTATGACTGAATCGGAGCCTGTCTCTGAAACAGTGTCTGCAGGGCCACACTCAAAAGCCAGTTAGTTATAGAAGAGCACATGATCTCTTGTTTCTGCTAGTGGCTTATGCATCCTGAATGAATTCCAAGAAGAAATCATGTTATATTGATTTCCTATCTGTAGTAGGTTGTTGTATAGCCAGCTTGGAAGGTATACATGATAGTACCAATTAGTAATACTTGTTAGAGGAAGCAGAATATCTTTATAATAAGTATTTTGCAACAGTTTTTTTTTTTTTTTTTTTTTTTTTTTTTTTTTTTTTGGAAATAAATGCTGTGAAAATCCTAATTGGCAATATTGACAGAATATTTAATGTGGCCCTCTAGGAGATCATTGGCAGTGAGACAAAGTGGAGTCACTCCTGCTTCCACCATTGATTCCTAATCCCCTGTATTCTTCATATGGGGTCTCTGATTTAATGCATACACTGTGTCCTGAAGAATGGCATCCTTTTCTTGTAGGATATTGCCTTATTTAAGGTGGTGCTTCAGCTTTGTCTTCAGTAGGATGTCCCAGTATTCTATGAGGCCTGATGCTTCTGGATGGTATACCTCTTTCTCTTGAAAACTCATACATTAGTCAGATGCTACATTGTGTGGAATTCCATGCTTGCAGAATGAACAATCCGTAAGTCTTCAAATAGTGCTACTGACTGAAGCACTGTGAGAAGGACTGGCTAGCCTCTGCTCTGTAAAGTAATGAAAACTTTATCTTGTATATATATATATCCCTATGAGGATTAACTATTGGTGATTCCAGGACGAAGAGACCCATTATGGCCAGCTGGCCTAGAGTGTCTGGTTGGTTTCCTCAAAGACTAGTGCCATATCATGAAATAAACATTTGCTTTTGTTGATGGCAGATTGGATATTCAAAATCAGTGACCACTCCCTTCATGTGTACATAATGCTATTTCTAGGATGGTCAATGATGAATGCTAGTTAACATAAACTGACTGAGTTAGTTTCTCTACTTACTTGTTTAGTCCCTCTTCTATGGTGAGTGCTTTCAGTGAGTGTTATTAATTTTAGTAGTTCCCCCTCATCCACAAAGGATAAGTTCCAGGGCCCCAGATGATACCTCAAACTGTGGATAGTACTGAACCCTATATATACCATGTATTTTTATACACACACACACACACACACACACACACACACACACACCATACACACCTCAGATAAAGTTTAACATGAGTTAGGTATGGGAAGAGTTTAGCAACACTAATAATAAAATAGAAGAATTATAACAATATGCCAGCATGACTTCCCTTGTGCTTTGAGGCCATTATTAAATAAAATAAGGGTTACTTAAATACAAGCACTGTGGTACTGTGCAATCCGATAACCGAGAAAGCTGCGAAGTGACTAATGGGAATGTAGCATAGACAATACAGACCTGCTGGACAAAGGGATGATTCACGTTCTGGGTGAGACTAAGCAGGACAGTGAGGGATTTCATGATGCAATTTAAACTTGTGAATTATTGAGTTCTAGAATTTTATATTTAAGATTCTCAAACTGCTGTTGACCATGAGTAACTGAAACCATGGAAAGTAAAACTATGGATGCGGGGGAGTACTGTGGCCAAGACAGACTGCCAAATCTTCTCCTTAAAAAAACAAACAACTATAAAGCTGGATGAACTTACAAAAACAACCCTTTCCACACTCTGAACATTGAGCAACAGAATGCAACAATCTGAGAAACATTTGTGCTTGAAAAAATTGACAAAATATGGGTAAGAGGTCTCAAGATCTATTTATATTATGACAAAGGGTGATAGAGTTAATATAGCTCTGTGGCAAAACTGTAAATGAATATTGTTCGTCCCACATGAATGCCGTACTGCCTCTGATCTTCTTACATGTTCAGTATAGAAAAACAACGCATTTATGAACTCAGTAACTGTATACTAGATATTTGAGTACCCTTAACTTTTGTTGCCACCCTCATATCATTATCATTTTGCATGGCACCATTACAGCTTAGTAATTACCGGCCAGCTTTGCTGTTCTTGTGGGCATTGGCACCTCTCATCACTTCCCCCCCACCCATCTTTCAAATGTCTGAAGTGTTGCATTGGAAAGGGCTTTGCCCTCTGCTAGGACATTTTCTAAGATAATCAGCAGCAAAATCTTCAACAATTTAGCTTCCATCTTGTGCAACGGGCTATCCATGCGCTGTATTCTAATCAGGATTAGGGCCTTCCTTGCCAGCAGGGAGGTGAGTGAGTCATTCTCCAAACTCTTTCTTTTTCTTTTTTCTTTTTTTTTTTTTTTTTGAGAGGGAGTCTCGCTCTGTCACCAGGCTGGAGTGCAGTCAGTGGCATGATCTTGGCTCACTGCAACCTCCGCCTCCCGGGTTCAAGTGATTCTCCTGCCTCAGCCTCCCGAATAGCTGGCACTACAGGTGCACCACCACAGCCAGATAATTTTTCTATTTTTAGCAGAGACAGGTGTCATCATGTTGGCCAGGATGGTCTCGATCTCTTGACCTCCAATCCGCCTGCCTCGGCCTCCCAAAGTGCTGGGATTACAGGCGTGAGCCACCGTGCCTGGCAACTCTTTCTCTCAGATCACTATTGGTACTACCTATGTCAGTTCAGGTCCTCCAAGAAGCAGACATCAAGACAGTATTATATATGCAAGAGATTTATTGGGTAAGATGCCATGAAAGATATAGGGGAGGTGGTGGAGGGAGAGAAGGTATGAGAGGTAGGGAGAAACCTTAGACCATAACGCAGCCATGACACCTGTGAAAAATAGAAGTAAGGAGGATGAGAGAGGAAAAGCTGTAGACCAAAGTTCAGAGAGAGTTCTGTCCCGGCTGATGAGGAGTCTTAGAGGAAAGATTGCTTATTAGAAGAGTCCTCTATGAGAGAGAAATGGCCAGGGCCTAGTACCTTCTCATTGGTTAGGGGCAGTTGTTGACTGGGATCAGCCTGAGGGAAGCATGGCCTTGGCCTGCTGTGAAAGCTATCAGCTAATTACGCTCCTTAAGCAGGTTCTCTACAAGTAAAATCTGTGGCCACTTCCATGGCCATCAGACTTATCTCAGGGGGCTAGGAAGAGAAAGGGGTAAAGAAGAAACCTATACATTGTTGAATTGTTTTACTTGATATTAAAATAGTGGATTTCTTTTGTGACACAAAATTAATCATGAAAATTTAAAAGGATTAAAACAGAAGTAAGCACGAATAGATGCATATGCTTTGTCTCCTCCTTCTGGGTTTAGACTAGAGAAAATACAGTTTAAAAAGGAATAAATCCACAATAGCTCTGGAATATAAGAGGTGAGACTACAAGAAGAACAGAAAATTTGAGGAATTTCTGATATATTCTTAGGAAACTATATATCAAAAGGCACTTGAGATAGCTAAAAATGGTTTTGGGGAGCATACCATGTTCCTAGTATGTAGATGTGAAGCAGCAGGTCCCCATAGGTCAATGGTATTTGATGCTGAGGACAGAGTAAAGAGCTCATTTTTTGGTGGCAGCACTTTCTATTCAGGGTGATACCAGTCATCCTGGAAGTACTGTGCATTTTCAGCCCATGTTCCCGTTCATCCCATGTCCTTGATCCTGCTCCAGACCAGAAGCAAATGCCTTCATCCACTGCTGAACACAAACTTTGTGGCAGGTGTGGCATGGGCAGAAATTACATTGCCTGGATGAGAGAATATGTCCACATCCAAAAGATGGGTCTTGGCCACCACACTCCGCAGCAAGCAGTCCTTGCCTTCAGCTCACTCCCCCAATCACTGGAGAGATTTATGTTTTCTTAAAAAAAAAAAAAAACACCACAGACATCTGAATAATGAGATGTTTAAAAGCAAAACTAGATCAACAGGCAATCAAGATACTTCCAAACATTTAGTGATAAAGAAATCCACGAAAATTAATGGGTAACACAAGAACAAACAAATTCAAGAAAAATAGGATTTTAAGGAAGTATAAATAGTATCCTTAAAGGGATAAAATATGTTGATATGACAATTAAACAATAAAAGGCTATTAAAAATAACAAGCGTTCATAAAAATAAACTCAATACGGCCTGGGCATGGTGGCTCACACCTGTAATCCCAATACTTTGGGAGGTCAAGGTGGGAGGATTGCTTGAACCCAGGTGTTCAAGACCAGCCTGGGCAATATGGTGAAATCTTGTCTCTACTAAAAATACAAACGTTAACCAGGCATGGTGGACCCCGCATGTTATCCCAGCTACTTGGGAAGCTGAAGCAGGAGGATCACTTGAGCCCGGGAGGTCAAGGCTGCAGTGAGCCGGGATTACACCACCGCACTCCAGTAGTGGAAGAAAGAATGAGAGCAGCAAAGGAAGAGTGAGACCCTATGTCAAAAAAAAAAAAAAAAAAAAAAAGATAATTCATAGATGAATATTTTTAACTAGTAATTAAGAAGACTGAACAAAGGATTTAACCTATAATTCAGCATAAAAAGATGAAAAGTATTTAAGAGTAATTTATGTACCTTCAAAAATAGCTGTATCTGTCAACAAAGATTTCCATAAAGAGAGAACATTGTATGACAGTACTTGTATTTTCATATACTCTCAAATATGGGTTATTCATTAAAACTTTTTTTGCAAATCCAATAGGTTAAAAATTGTAAATGGTGTTTAATTTGTGTTTATATGACAACTAGTGAGGTTCAGCATCAATTTATATATGGATATATATGTGTATGTGTATACATATGTGTATGTGTGTTATACACATATATTTCTATATGTGTGCATGACCTTGACTATTTTTTTAATTAAATTATTGATTTTTTTCTTCTGGTATATTGTATTGACATATACCTTCATTGTATGTAAAGGCTAATAGTCCCCTGACAGTCATATAAACTATAAATATATTATCTTAGTCTGTAATTGTTAAAACTAGCTATGAATAGTTTGTCTTTTATAAGACTTTAAAACATTTATTCAAATATGTTGATGTTTTCTTTTGTGTTTTCTGGACCTTTTGACTTTCTTAAGTTTTCGCTTTCATCTAACTCCCCAGTCTAAGCTGCTTTTATTTAACCTCTTTGTAGCTATCTTTTCTATTTTAGATCTTAAATCAATTTTAAATGTCTGTTTAATTACCATATGAATTAAGTATTGATTTTTTTTTCTCATATAAGGAGGTGTGTGTGTGTGTGTGTGTGTATATATATAAAAATGCACATTCTCTTTTTGGTTTTATTGATCACTTTACTAATTTCTCTCCTAGTATCATGTTGTTTTAGCTACCAAAGCTTTATATTTATAATTTATTGAGAACGTGATCCCATATTGTTCTCTTTCAAATTGATTTCTGCCATTACATGTTTATGTTCTCTAGAAAACCTTTTGAACTTATATGTCAGGTTTCTATATGAATTACGCCTTTTAGTTTTAAAATAAAACACGTATATAAAGCCACAAACACAACACATATGTAACTTAATAAATTAATATAAAATGAACACTCTTGTAGCCATAACCTCAGTTAAGAAATGGAAATTTGGGCTGGGCGCGGTGGATCACGTCTGTAATCCCAGCATTTTGGTAGGCCCAGGCGGACAGATCACGTGTTCAGGAGATCGAGACCATCCTGTCTAACACCGTGAAACCCCATCTCTACTAAAAATACAAAAAATTAGCTGAGAGTGGTGGTAAGTGCCTATAGTCCCAGCTACTCGGGAGGCTGAGGCAGGAGAATGGCGTGAACCCGAGAGGCGGAGCCTGCAGTGAGCCGAGATCGCACCACTGCACTCCAGCCTGGGCGACAGAACGAGACTCCATCTCAAAAAGAAAAAAAAAGAAAAGAAAAAAAAAATGGAATTTTGCTTGCCATCCTAGAATCCATCCATACGCCCTATCCCAATCCAAATTTCCCCAATAGTTACCACTATCTTGATTTTGTACTAATTACTTTCTTGAGTTTCTTTATAGGTTTATCACTTAAGTGTGCATCCTAAGCTACAGTCTTACAGGTTAGTTGCATATTGGCTATGCCTTTTATATCTTTTAATATACAGGCTTTTTTAAATTTTTTCTTCAGAATTAATTTGTTGAGGAACCTAGATCGTTTGGCCTACCGATTATCTAGTCTGGATTTTGGCAATTTCATACTTACAGTGCCGTACTGTTCAACACATTCCTCTGCCTTCTGATTTCCTGCAGAGTGACAGTTGGATCGAGAGACTTGATGGGCTAAGGTTTGATTCCTTTAGAAAACCTATTGGTGGGCATTTTTTTTTTTTTAATCAGGAGATACAGAATGGCTGGTTTCTCAATTTCTGTCTCTCTCTTTTATTATAATGCTAGCAATTATTGATGCTAATGTCTTGAATAATCAATTTATTAAAGATTGCAGAATGATGATAGTATAATTCTAGTATTTTCTTTTCATTTATCAGCTAGGATAATTTTATGAAGAGATGCTTTTCCTCATCTACTATGTAGTTACCCAGTGGTACAGTTCATATAAGGAAGGCAACATATATGCAAAATTATTACTGTTAATTTATCACTTTTCAAGATACTGATTGCCAGTCACCTTCTGGAAACCCATTGGTCTCTTTTCCCTATCATTATGAACTCACAGATGTGTTTAAATCCATTGACATTATTATCTTGCTGAAGCTCAAATTGTCACATCTTTGGCCAGTGGAACCCTATTCCAATTAGTTCATGAGTGTTTTTGACATTACCTGAGTAGTTTTTGGTCGCTTCCTTTCTATCTGGTTTGACAATGTAGTTCAGGATTATTTTATGCATTTCCTGTCTCAGTTCTAGGATCAGGTTTTCTCCAAGAAATCAAAGTCAGGTTTATTTTAGCAGAAAATTGGGCTTCAAGATTAAAATCTGAATGTTGGAACCATTATTTATTTTGGGATAGTCTTTGTTTATACGCATTTTGATGAAATTAAATATATAGAAAGAGCTGGGAAATACACTTTCCCACAAAAATATACATTTAAATATACATATTTACAGAGAATATGCTTCACAAGTTTATGTTGATATTTTTAATTCAATCTCAATACTATAAGGTTTTAACTTAACCTTCCTTAAAAACATAGAAAATGATTGAAATACGTTGTAAATTCTTATTTTCTTTATTCTGCATTACAAATGTAACAGTTTCAGAATAACAATACCAATATGACCACTCTCAGTATGATTATGGAGCACAATTTTGTGATTTTTGCATATGCTCTCCTCCTTTCTTGCTCATATTTTAGTAGTTGAGCTATAGCTACAAGGTCTGAGCATACAACAATTATATGCTATATTCTTTTCCTTTTTAAAATTTCTCTTTCTTTAGTTCTAAATATAATTATAATTAAAATGCTCACCATCAGTGCTTATGGAGATATTTCTCTAGACATACTGTTAGAATCCTTTAATAGATTCATCAGAAAGTGTTTATAAGAACATTCTGAATTCTTCAGTGTTAATAATGGTTTGTCTTATGCTCTTTATATTTGAAAGCCAGTTTTGCTAGACATAAAGTCTTTGATACACATATTCTGCCACTGAGATTGCCAAATATATTGTTCCATTTTCTTCTGGCATAAAGCATTGCTGCCCGAGTTTGATGATAATCTAACTTTCTTTACCTTATAAGACAAATGCTGTTTTAAAAAATGCCCAAAGAATTTTTCTCCTTTAGAGTCTGGGAGTTTTACTATAGTGTACCTCAGTGATAGTAGTTCAGAGACCAAATTGTCAGGTGTATATGTGCTTTTTTTACTACGCAATTTCAAATCTTTACTTCAAGAAAGTGTTTTTTTAATAATAGTTTTTAGTATTTATTCTGCTCCCTTGCTTTGATTTTATTTCAGGGACTCTTGTGGTCTATATCTTGAATTGTTTTCTGAGACAATGTCTTCAATATTTTCTCTCTTCAATATTTGTCACTCCCTTCTAATCCATTTTGTCTTTTGTTTTCAAAATTTTGAAGTACAATTTACATTAAGTAAAATTCATCTTACTGTGACTTCAAGAAATGCATAAAGTCTTGTAATCACCACCAAAGTTAAGACATAGAGCAAATAGAACAACTCTCAAAATTTTTCTGTGGTTCTTTGTCATTGAGAATTTCCTCCACCCAATCCCTGGCATTCTTTCGTCTCTACAGTTTTGCATTTACAAGAATGTCAAATAAATAGCATCTTACGGTATGCAGATTTTTGAATCCTTGTTCTTTTACTTGGTGGCATGCATTTAAGATGAAACCATATTGTTGCATTTATTATGGTTTATTATTTTATCACTAAATAATATTCCACTATATAGATGCACTACAGTTGGCTTCTTCATTTCACAGTAGAGGGATGTTGGGTTGTTTCCAGTTTGCAGAAATTATGAGTAAGCCTGCTATTATAATTTCTGTAAACGGTTTTGTGTTAATTAAATTTTTATTTCACTTAAGGAAATACGTAGGAGATGAATTGCCAGTTGATAAAGTATATGTTGAGAAAGGTACTCTGCAACTAAATAGAATGATGCTAATGTGAGAAAAGAGGAAATATTTCACATCCAGGATAGTGATCGAATGGTGTTAAGTTCCCAGTCTCAATTTTTTGCAAGGTCCAGTGGCTTCTTTGTTTGTCCCTTAACTTGGTTGTCCAGTTATTCCTTGGATTTCATGAAATAAACTAATGTCCCTTGGATAATTTCTTTTTGTTCCTCCAGGCAGTTCTAAATAGATTTTTGTCACATGCAAACAAGTAAGACTTGTATCATAGGAACATTTGATTGGGCCCTTAGAGGTAATTAGCCATTGTGCTAAACTCTTAACATGTATTTTATAATTTGTGCACTAGGATTAAAAAGCCTTGTCCATTGGTTGCAATAAAAATTTAACTAATTTTATAAAAAAGAGGAGAAAAAATCAAAAGTAATTAACTGTATATGGAACTGATGTGTTTACTAAAGATAATAAACATGCTGTCAAGCACCATCAATGCATTTCTTGTTTCTAAGAAATACACTTTTCATTACAAATGACTTCATGGTTTAGTACTGGCATTTTAATGTTGACAAATAAAGTACAAGTCTACTTCGCACAAAAGAACAAGCCACATTGCTTTGAACTCACAAATGCATATGTAGATTAATTCTTTGGTATATATGTTAATAAATAACATATTCATGAACTGAGTTCTTAAACTGAAAGATTTAACATCATGATGGCTAAAGCACTTTGCTACTTCCGTTGGTTCTAACAATATTCTGCTTTCTGGTTCCCTTGGGAACAGATTTTCAAAATACAAATGATATAAAAGGTTCCTAAATATGGCCATAATCTTTATTGAATAATCTAAGATATTTTGATATCCCTTCTGTTTTGGAATGAATGTTCTTTTCCTTGAATCATTTTATAAGGACTCATATCATAGTTGCTATATAAGTGGTCCAGATGCTATGTGCTGTTACAATTGAAAAGAAGCACAGTATAGTTTCTGGGTTGGAAGGCTCAGGGAAGGCTTCATGAAGAAGATGGCACTGGGACAAGGCCTTGGAAATTATTGGGGTCCAGAGACCATTGACAGCAATAGGAATATCTATTTTAAAGTATTATGTATGTAATGTACTAAACTGGAGTTCAGATAAAAGAGTCACTTTCGAAGAAATAATTAAGTTTCTTTTTCACAGTAATTTGAACATTCCATTTAAATCAACAAATCCATACAGCTGGATTCCTGGCTAATTGAAAAAAAAATCATGCCCTCTTTGATCTTGCGTTCTGCTGTTGAAATTGGAGAAGACAACTTCTAGAATAAAATTATATTATCTAATTTGCAATGGAGTATTTTTATTGTGTTTTTATTGTGATTCTATATTGTATCTTTAACTGTAGATGACTCATAAGTTGCAGCAAGAGATGTTTTACAATTTTCATGATCTCTTGGAAAATAATAGGTCATTAAAACAAACATTATTTATTCATCAGAGATCAAAGAATCAGTGTGGTCACTCAGTAAAATATGCTTTTAGACTTAAAATGACTCAAATGGCTTTTCAAGTAATAAAACAATCTCAAATGCAAAAAAAGCACACTTTAAAAAAGAAAATATTATGGCATTTAGAAGCAGTAGAAAAAATAATATATAGCCTATTTGTAATTGATTAAAACAGGACCTCTGACATATCTGTGTACTAAGGGGCTTGTTCATGGAGCATTGCTAAGCAGGAAAGTGTCACTGATTATTTATGAAACATTTAAGAAATCATGGCTTGTACTTGGCGTAAATTCTAAATTAATTCCTTGAGGACTTGTATGTAGCATTATCAGCCTGATTTGCTGACCCATGCAGATCAGAGACCATTGTAGATACTTGTGATCAGAACTTTTCTAAATGTTTGCAAGATGTTGAAAGACTTGAAATATATTCTTCCATCCCCAAGATTGCTTTAATAAGCAAGAAACCACAGACATTGTCTAACAATATTTGTGTATGCTTTAGTAAATGTGATGTTATGTATGTGGTACCACATTAAGTATCAGATGAATGAGTTTGATCCACTATGTGAATCGTATTTAGTAATGCAATAGATCACATGCTTTGAAACGATTGTCCATGTGCCACCAATGATTGATTCCCTCAGTTTTCAAGTACATTAGTGAGATGTGGGGTGGTCTGAGACTCCAGGCATGTCAGCCTCATCCATTTTAGCCAGCACACAATATAAGTTCCAATCTCTAAATATGCTCTGCCAGTAAAAGGTTGGGAAACACTGAAAACAGCATTTATTGAGCAACGGTTATGTAGAAGATATTGCTCTATGAATTAAAAATGGTTTAAAAAAAGTAAACAAACAACAAGACATTTTATGCTTTTAGAAGTGTTTAAAATCGAATGTAAGAGAGGTAGGTAATGAATAAAAACAGTCACAAACTCAAGTTTCTAATTTCAACTTATATGAATTTATTATGTGTGCAAAGCCCCCATTTCCACTATAATGGAAAACAATTTTGCCAAGGAAACTTCCAGTTTAAAGCTGTATCTTCTGTATAAACTTAGGCGACTTCAAGGCTCTTCTCCTGTTCCCTTCCTCTTCTGTTCCAGGATGATCTTGGCTCCTGGTACTTCCATATCTTTTTGACATTAGATGGAGTGGGAAGGGTTTGAGGCTCCTATCTGGCATTCGCTGCAGGTGCAACGTGCCATCTGTCCTCTCTGTGTCAGCAAAGTGCAGTGATTGCTCTGGGAAGCTTGTTCTGTTCTGTAGGTCCCTCACTGCTCATCCTCTTACCCTTCAGGGATGCCATATCTTTATTTTTGACTAACCTCTGTGCCTCACTGGGCAGGAGAGTCTTTTTGGATTTTCTCCATATCTCATAGGATTCCAGGAAGGATGGTGGAATGAGCATCAATCTCAAGGCACTTCTCTGCCTAGATCTGCCCTGCTGTGATTCATACCCCAGAGCAGTGGCTCTATATTGGCAAGTATCATGCTGCTAGGCTGCCTCTTTCCAGAAATCCAGACAAGAGGTGGAGCTTTTCTTCCTTCATATTCTCAACATGTTTTGTTATTTCTATGCATCCCACTTCTCTTGGTTTCAGGCCTTCAGTGGAAGAACGAAGGATGGAGGCACAACAGTTGCATGTAGCTTCCCTCTCCCAATCCTCTCCAAGCTCTGTCTCCCACTCCACATATGCATATCCAAAGTTCTGGACAACTGGTCTTACACAAGCATATTTCTTCCTGCCATTCACTGTAGTTTATAATCTAAATAAGTGTTTTAAAAAATGTTTTAATAAAATCTTCTGTGAGAAATACATTTTTGTATCAGCCCCAGAAATCACATACTGAATTTACTGTTACTGATTGCAATGTATTCTATTGTATTTCATTTGAAAAACATAATGCTGATCTGGTCTCAGTAAATTGATTTCATGACCTACTTGTGGGCCTTGACCAACAGTTTGAAAAGCAATGCTATAAACCTTTACTCTGTGTTCCTACTTGCTCCTGAGAAGCAGAGCCAGGTTTTTAGAAATTCAGTAGATATCTTCCACACTTGGGTGGCTAGATCATGCAAATGGAAAGAGCTTTGACCTTCAGAACAAAATGTATGCTGTGTGCTTAAAAGAATCCATTCAAAAATCCATTTGAATTATTTCTTTGTTCTGTATTCCACTCTACACCTTCAACAATGAATATCTGTGGGTAGATGAGCAGAGAACTGTAAGAGAAATGAGAGAAAGCATCTACAGATTTTATCCTGCTACATAGAAATCAGGACTGAGTACCACAGAATTTTTAAATGTCACAGAAATCTAGAGAGATTAATTTTCCCAACTAAGCAGTTCACAAAGGACACTGAGATTCAGATTGGTTATCTAACTTACCCGATGCCCCCAGAGCTTGTTAGAACCCAAATTCAGACTTTTCACTTTTGGCTGTCATGTCACCATTCTTTCCACTTGATACTATTTCAGGCTCTTCTTAAACTTAGAAAATTCTCCAAATGACATATAATGTACTAACATGGGGTGGGGCTGATTTGCGTGATATGTTTAATAATCGTTAGCTCCTTTTTTCTTCCTGACCTTAAAGGATCTGTGGTTGAAGTATTTATGATGTTAGATGCAGTTCCTAATTTTCTGCATTTCAATTCTCTCCTGTTTTCTTCCTTCCTTCAAATTTAGGGTGCTGAGAGAACACCCTGTTTTCTGCTCACATACCCAGGGTATACTACCTGTGTACTTTTGTGGAGTCATTATTAAGCTTTGGTCTTAAGGAGTCTGACAGCTCATCTTCCATAGAACAAACTTTCGGGGATTAAACTGGTCATCACCTGGCTCTTTGGCTGATATACTCAGTAATATGAGACCACCCTCTATTTCAATCTTCTTAGAGAAAGCATATTTTATACACTGACGTAAAAATATCTGGACAGTTCTGATGATTCACATCAGGCATGAGCAAAAAGCTTTATTTGAAAAAAATATGTATTTAAGAAAAAGCACTTAGCCCTTTCAGAAAGTGATTTATCAACACATGTCAAGGATTTCTGAAATACATATTAGTATTTATCTCAGTTACGATTAGTAGCAAAATATTATATTGTATACAACTTAAATATAAGCAGTAGTAAGATGATTAAGTAGATTATGACACTTGTCCAGAGTAAACTATCGTGTAACCTTGAAATGTGATATTGATAATCAGTGCCCATGACTATGGGGAATGTTTGTGTTTTAAAGGTTTTATAAAGGATGTATTAAACTACATCCTCAGAATGAGATTAACTGTGCAAAAACAATTGAATAGAAAACCATTAGAAGAAATAGATCAATATACAATAATGATTATCTTTGAGAGATGGACTTATAGTGGTCATATGTTTTCTTTTTTCCTTCTGAATCATAGCTTTTTCTTCAATTATCATGCATTACACATGCTCAGAAAAAACAATTTGAAAACGGCATTTAAAATATGTAATATCAATTTTAAAGTTGAAATTGAGGAAAAATTTTAGGCTTTAAGCTTTTAAAATATTTACGTTGTGTTTGATTACAATGTTCCCAAAAGCTTTGTGAGTTGGGGCATTAGTGCTGTTTTTCAGATGAAATCTCCTGTGATGTAACACCGGTGAATAACAGTCTCTGTTAATAAAGTGAATGATGAAAAACTATGTTGAACACAAAGAACATCAACTTTAAATAACAGGTGGAGTTATTATTTAGCATTTTGGGTGGGGCATGTTGTTGTCTTCTGTTGCTATTTATAATTTAGGACTGTTATTTGATTCAGAATAGAGGAAGTAGTTGAAAAGAGAAGAAGTGAATAGCCACCCCCCAACTTTCTCCTCTATGAGGATGGTACCTGCAATCAATCCTGCTAGAATAAGTAGCAGCTACAAATGGGTCTGCTTTCTTGAATTCACTGGCTGTATCCACAGTCCACACTGCAGTAGCTGAAGCAATCTTCCTTTCAAAATATTGATTTCCTATGGAATTGTCACTTGAAATGATGGATCTACAGTTGAGTTGGGACCTGGAGGAAAGATGGTTGTGTTTGTGTTGCAGGCATGAATCTTGATAGGCTTTGTCCTCCACACAAAGGACAAAAGGAAAGGAAAGAAATTATTAGAGTTGAAAGAAAGATTAAGGAAAATACTTTAATCATCTTCCAATTTTACGGGCCAATTTCTAACACTTAGAGCAAGGTTATTTATGAGCCCATCATTTCACAGTTGATTTTTTTTTTTATTGTTCCTAAAGCCAAAGTAGTCAGAGTTATGGTTATGTACTTTTCAACAGAAATGCAGAAAGTTTTACTTTGTTAGCTAGAGTATTTATTGGTAGTAATTTTCTGTTTCTCAGAGGAGGTCTGAAGGCTGATCTTTGGGTCACAGTGATAACAGTCCTTTCATCATAAGACAGATTTCCCAGAGCCCTGCAAGTTTCCATTTAGGAAGGGCCTGTTTCCTAGTTCCTTCCTTCCATCCTGAAATATTAGACCTTACTCCCTTCCTCCCACTTTCTCTTCTCTTGACTTCTTTTAAATAATATAAATTTCATCTAGCATAGATCTTCTTTTCCTGTAATTTGTCATTGCTTTTGTTCTGCCATATGAGGCCAATTATTTCATCCTTTCTTTTCTTCTTATCTTTTTTTGTTTGTTTGTTTTATTCTCCATTTTTTACTTCAGAAACATCCCAACTTCATTGGTTTGGAGTTTATTAATCAGACTAGTTATTCGCCTGACACAGACCCTTATTCTATTATTCCATATAGGCACAAAGCTATTAATATATCTTTGTGTTTTCTTTGTTTTAACAAATAGCCTGTGATGTAAAGCATAGCCTGAGATTGTATATGCTCATGTATTTAAGTATGTGATATACAAACACATTAGGTTCATACAGCAATTAATGTATGACTATCATCAGTGAATGCAATATTATTCATAAATAAATTTTATAATAGCAAAATTTTGGCTTTATTATCAGACAATAGTCTTTAACCATTTTCTACAGTTTTTTTTTTTAATCACTAATTTCTCTGCCTACACCAAGTATAATAAACCAAATTAAACCATTTGTAGATGATGAAACATTGTCAGTGGATACCGTGTAACATGTCTCTTAGGGATTTTTGAGTCACTGGGTTGTTGTTTCCTCAGGCTAAATGACCACTGTGATTCTTTGTTATTATTTCATGTGTGTATATGTGTATGTATATATCCTGTTTGTCTACAGTCAGCTGACTTTTCTGACTATCTTCAACATGTGCTTTCCACCTTCTCTAATTTTCTTTTAATCTATGGCCTAGAAGAATCATATCTAAACTTAGCAGAATTCTGTCCACAGTAGAAGTATTCCCTGAGTGATATCTAGAAACTAAAAAAATGTTAAATGTAAAGACCGCTTTAGTACACATTTTGACCTCAATTTTGATGAATTGTGGTCTGTAATATCTTATTCCCTAATTCTTTTCTCTCTCTCTCTCTTTTTTTTTTCTTTTTTTTTTTTTCCTTTTTTAGATAGTATCTCACTCTGTCACCCAGGTTGGAGTGAAATGGTACAATCTGGGCTCACTGCAACCTTCGTTTCTTGGGTTCAAGCGATTCTGGTGCCTCAGCCTCTTGAGTAGCTGGGACTACATATGCCTGCCACGAGGCCCTGCTTATTTTGTATTTTTAGTAGAGATGGGGTTTTCCCATGTTGGCCAGGCTGGTCTCGAACTCCTGGCCTCAAGTAATCCACCCACCTCAACCTGCCAAAGTGGTGAGATTACAGGTGTGAGCTAAGGCACCTGGCCTAGTTCTTGATTCTTTTTAGGATAGCAGAAACATAAAATTGTTGGGCAAATATGATATCGAAATATATGACTATTTATAATCAGTATTCATAATAAATAGATCAACTATCAAAATGTTGTGAGGGTTAAATGTATCCTATATGCAAGTATTTAATATATTAAAGTCAGTAGGAAAGGAGGAGAAAGAGCTAGACAGAGGGAGAGCCACAGACTGTTCTCTCAGGGAAGAACTGGCTAAAAAGGCCTGGCTTAGGACTTGTTTGGTAGCTACCTCTAGCATTTTCACTGAATCACAATTTTGACACCATTATCAGACATATAGCACTCTGACCTTTATCTTTGTTTAGGACACATTCCATACATTTAATTACAGAATATATTTAGTTTGGATGATGGACTAGGATGTGTGTTATGTGGATGAACGTAAGGTGAAACAGAGCATAAAAACATCGACTTGGAGCAGTGATTCTGGTTTTAGCAGACAATTGCATTTCAAGAACACTAAAAAAGTAGTATTAATTTGGTATATGCTTGCTGATGATAGCCTAATATCATGGCAATATCTTATTATTGAATAATTAAAACAACACTATCAAACAGCAATAACCCTCACAATACAAGCATAAACACATAGTAGGATTCAGGTGCCCTATTTTAGATTCTAGTTGGTAAAATGTTGATTAATCAGAAATCCTTACCTTAGGAGAATAAATCAAGCTTCAATAGTGAAATAATTTCTACTCTAAAATAATAAACCAGCCTAATATTTCTGAAAAATTCTTCAGTAAGTTAAAACTGAAAAAAATGTTTTCTAGGAAACTCAGATAGCCAGGGTTCATCCTTTTACTGCTGGTGTAACATTGTTATTTAAAATTTTATTGTAGTGGTATTTTTAAAGGAGACATCTCTCCTCTTTCAGCACAGTAGGCCTGTATGAATCCTTTGTTATCTTACAAATTCTGATTAGATATGCTTATAGAATTATGTCTGAGATGCATTTTCTATATAAATAAACATATTTTATATTAGTCTTTTTGTACATGTACATGCATTATTAAAGAGAAATCAGTGTCATTTAGAAAACCATTTTACATAGATCATCACATTAAATTTAACAAAGATTCTATTTTGTGTTGAGTAAATAAGGCTGTTTCATTGCTGGATATTTTTGGTAAATATGTGCCATTTATTACTCATCTTTGTTTAGATGAACATGCATTTCTGACATTTATCTATCTTATTTGCCAGTCACTGCTATTTATATTAGTAGGCAATGCTGTTTCCTATTTAACTTTGGTATGATCATTATGCAAGTATAATTTTGAGCTTAGCCACCTGTTTACACATCTGTTAAGTCACAAACAAAACCATTTCTAGTGAAACTATTTCAAAGGAGAGAGGTGATAGTATGAGTAAGACATTTGTCAAGCTTACTCCTAAAGCAGTTTTGAATTAGACTTTTTCATACTATTAGTATGCATAAATTCCTGAGGATGCTCCTTGGTAGGCAGTATAATTGAGATGCTAGTGAGTATGAATGAAGTAGCAGGGCTATTATTGATAACTCTTGGATCTAAGCCCTTAGCTTATAAATATTGAAGATGTGTTAACATGTATTGATGTTTGGTCATGAACTCTGGGGCAGTGAGATACATAAAGAAGGCACTGAATACATAATAAATGAAGAAGCCAAGACTCTTGTGTTACAGTGATGATGTACTTTCATAGGAAATTTTTTCCACATGGAGAATATTCTTTAGTGTCAAATTTTTGGAAAGGAGTAGTATGGACTCTTCTAGTGCACAGGTTTGCCAAATTTCAAGAATTTACACACAAGAAAATCTCATAGGAAGCTTCTCAGAGAATGTGGTGTATTAGGTATTCTAAAGATAAAAGTTTGGTCCGATTACCTGTGTTATTTTCCAGTTTAACACTAGTAATTCATTTTGGAAACCAATTTCTACACACTATTAGGTGAATAGCATCTCAGTGGGTTACCAAAAACTGGATGAACACCCTCCACCCCAGTCAAATATTTTGCCTTGTAAACAGCGGTGAAAGATTATATGAAAGGAATGGTTGACTTTGAGAAAATGAAATATTTAAAGTTGTAGATATTGTTATTAAATATGGAGTCATCTTTTCCGATTTAGGAGAAATTTGAAACTATAAAGAGAATCTTCATGAGCAAAAGTAATTAAAATATATATTAGTCAATGAAAAACTTACATTTATTTCTTA
>NW_016804554.1:1108857-1132565 GCF_001698545.2 Rhinopithecus bieti | reverse complement strand
AAAAAAAAAAAAATTTCAATCATATAAATATGTCTTAGAGAGTATGCTGAACTAACATATATAGAAATATTATTTTAATTTTATCCAAGAAAGTAATTAAACTATTTATGTTTAACAATGGCTTCTTATTTTGATATTTCTGTGTATTGAATTCTCGTAAATTATCTTGGGAAGATATAGTCATTTTTCTTAAAAATTTACGAGGAAATTAGGAGTTATAGCCATTGAAAACCAGACTTATTGTTCTTTGTAAGAATAAAGATTATTGTCAATGTTATATTTTTAAAAATCGGATTAAGAAGGACTGGTTTCTCTATCTTGTTTTGTACTAGAGGAAATGTTTTTTGTTTTTTGTTTTTTGTTTTTCCTAAAGAGAATACAACGGAGTTTTATCAATATTGGCTTAGATTCTTAGGGTTGCTAGCCTCTGTCCATTAGCAAGACAAGTGGAAGATAATAGGTTTTCTTATTTTAATTTCCCCTTTTCCCCAATCCAAACTATCCTCTGCATCCAATTTTATTTATAAATAGTATAAATTGCTTCTCATTGTCCTCAAGTTAAGTGTAAGGTGTTTAACATTCATGAATAAGCCCTTTTGAATTAAGTGATTCTGTCTCCTGTTCCTGCCTCCCCTCCCCATCTTCATGCTCAGATGTCAATCATTTTATATTCTAATTATACTGAATTATTGAACCATGCTATTCTACATCTCTGCACAACGTTACAAGTATGGAAAGGGTTCTAGATGAGATACAAACATGATGTAATTTGCAAAACTTGTGGAGTGGCCCTTTTTTCTGTGTACTGAGACATCTTTTAGAAGAAGTTGTCCTGAGGAAAAATGAAGAATGAGTATGTTATAGCAGAACCAACCGCAACATGTTTTCAATCATTTGTATATCTCCTTCTTGGACTCGTGTCTGAATCCTATGGAGGCCAATTCAGAGAAGACTAAAAACAAGTCATCAAGTAGTTTCCTTAAAAATCTATGTAAAACATTAGAACTCCAGAGGCATTGCTTTGTAAATCTTCTCCCTGAATGGAACAAAATACAACTCCCTGGAGATTTGATTATATGAAGGCTACACTGTTGGCCCCCAGGGAATTGTGGTTCCATGTTGTATGATGACACTGTCTGAATCTGTTGATATGAAAGAGGTGCCCTTGGGAACATACTTTTTACCCTAAGGCCATATAAGACACTACATGGGATCTCATAAATATCTGATGGTAATGATGATGATGGAATTAGTAAGGATTGGGCATTCCAAATTAGCAGACAGAGAAAAGATATCAGGAAATTGGGACTGTTGGTTTTAATTTGTTTCCTCTTTTAAAGGCTTCAGATGTCTCAGATCACATCAAAGTTCCAGTATCTTTCCTGCCCATACACACTCCCTTTTACCCATGTCAGCAATAAGCTTCTGAAGCACTTGTGGTTGGCAGAAGATCAGTTCCAAACCAGCCTTCTTTAAGAGCAAGTCTTGAAAGGCTCTCAATTGGTCATGGGTTTTAGTTTATTTTTTAAATTACCTACATAAAATGTCACTTTTTTCAGAAAACCCTTTTTCCAACATCCTCACTGAAACTCCACAGCGATTTGGCTATAATCTCCTTTGGGCCACCTCTGCATTTTGCGTATGCTTCTGTTCCTGAATTTACACATTTTATGTATACTGTCTCCCTATTAGGAGTTTCTCATTCTCGCTGGGTTCTAAGTGTCTAACACAGCGTCTTGGCACATATTAGGAACTTAATAAATTGTCAAATAAATGAATGCACTGAATGCTACTTTTAGGCTGAGACTATTTCTTCAGACACTACCAACATCAGAAAGTAGATATTTCCCCATGCCCCTTCAGTATCCATTATGCTTTAGCTCTTATTTTCCTTCTTAGATATCCAAACCTTGATCTTCCCTTCACAGTAGGCAACCCTATTCTGGTAGTTTGTTTGTTTTGCCTCCTTCCTTCTCCATCTTTCCAAACTTTATTATTCAGTGTTCTAATCAATGGAACCTTGCTAAGCGACTGCATCTTTTTTGATTTACTCATTTATGTTGCTATATTAATGTCTAGAAGTGGCTAAAATGTGTTCCTTTAATTACTATTTAAATATTGTCAAATGAAAAGTGTTCTCACAGGGTTAACAAGGATCATATGCCAGATTCTGGGCAGAAATATAGTTATAATTAAGAATTGACCAGGCTGCACTTTGTCCCCCTTCCTTGTAATTTGATGTCAGCTAGCACTAGATAGTAGCTATTTGCATTCCCATTGTTCTTATAGATGGGATTTCTGACCTTAGACTCAGAAGGCTTTTGTTTAACAGTTGATCTGCATCCCCATTGTTTCTATAGATAGGACCACTGACATTAGAATCATAAGGCTTTTAGTTTAAGAATTACTTAAGATCTTCCTCAGGTCCTGAATTCCAGCAGAACAGCTGACACTAATCCGTTTAAAGACTCCCCTCCTGCCCCCCATACCCAGCCCCTTCACGCCACAGAGGAACTGAACAAGCCTGAGAATGTGGTTTATTCATCTCCTCATCCCATGACTTCATCCTGCACGATTCAACCAATCAGTAATCCCCACACCTCAGCCTTCTCCAAATCATCCCTTAAAATCTCTACTCCTAAACTCCTCAAGGAGGTACATTTGAGGTTTCCTTCCATCTTTTTCGGCTGTCCTATGGGTAGTAAACATTTTCTCTGTACCAATTCCCGATGTCTCAGTATATTGATTTGGTGGGCATTGAGCAAATGAACCTATTACAAAACTATAAAATTTCACTAGAAAGGAAGCCCTTTAACTTAACTCTATTATGTGAGGTTTTGGTCTCTGTGGTAGGTGTGCGGATGAGATTTTTGATGAGGGGGTATTTTTCAGGTGTCCTTGCCATACTTTTTGACTTCCTATAATGTTAGTCCTTCCTACACTTCCTCCAAAATGAGTAAATTGCTCTGGGCTGTAACGGTACTCCAAGATAAGTGAAGGCTCACTGAGGAAATGGTGAGATGCTCCATTTTTGTTTCCTAATTAGGAAATGAATTTCTCCCATCTACATAGGAGGAGCCTCACATTTACCATGGAATATCACCGAGCAGGATAAGACCAATAGTCACAGTTACTAGAAAAGCCAGTCCAATGTGATCATCAAGATAGATCTGGTCTTTACATTCTTTCTTGTTTGGCTTTATGATAACCCACAAATAAGATCGAGCTAAAGTGAGGAAAGAATCTTTGCATAACATTGTAAGCTAAAACCTACTGGCCTCATGCAGAACTCAGTTTTGAGCACTGAAAGAAGTAATAGATCCAGGAGAACTCTAGAGGCTGGAAGCAGTTATTGCATCCCATTATACAAAATACAGTTAAAAAGCTTATTACTTGGTGGCTCAATAAAACTGCAAATACAAATATGTGTCTATAAAACCACAAAGCTTTCACATCATTATTCTATTATTTTTACTAACTCTGAATTCTACCAATGCTTATAACTGTAAATGCAATCCTTTTATTCTTCCATTTACCACTGATGATCCTGGTTAGAGAAATGGGAGCATCCCAGTCAAGTAGCAGTGCCATATTGGGACAAAAGCTCTTATGATTCTTTCACTCTCATTTGCTGAAGAAAAGGAAATGGTCTTAGAAGTTGCCTCATATAATCTTATAACTCTGCACATGAAGAAATTGGATAAGTTAATTGGCTTTCTTAGGTAGGTTACAAAAGCCAGAAGCCAGGTTTTGACTGAGCGGATCAGAGTCGGAACATTTGTCTGCCTCTCAGTCCATTTATCCTTTCATCATATCATGCATTTTATGACTTTCATCCAGAGTGTGGCTCCTGTGGTATCTGAGAATGCACAAATGGTTGAGGTGCTCTTGGAAGTTTTTAAGAATTTACTTCCCTGACAAAGAGAAAAATTGAAGTTAACTCTTATGTCTTATTTTAAGTATTTACTAAATGAATTCTTGATTTTAGGCATTGAAAAATCTAAAACCACAAAGAAGACCATACTACAAAACATGGACTATTACATAATTATTTTTAAAGAGGAAATTAATTATAAAACATATAATTATTAACTGTAATTTGGAAGGGGCACGAAAATTTGAAAGCATTCTTTTTTTTTTCCCCCAATACATATTAAACAGGAATATTTTCTTATAAAGTTCCTATAAAGTGCCAGGCCCCATGGGAAATGCTTAGAATGTAATGAAAATAGTATAGGCATGATTCCTGTCTTCACTGGGCTTATTATCTAGTGGGGGATATAGGTAAGTAAATGGGTAAGACATACTGTGAAAAAGTACCATTGTAGGGAAAGTACAAGGTATTGTGTGAGTATTTAGTAAGGGTACCTTATCCAGACATAGGAAGTGTGAGAAGTTTTGCCAGGAGAAGTGCCATTTAAGCCACAAAATCAATGGTGAAGAGAAGTTAACCTGGTGAAAATAGCAGTTGTCTACAGATGAACAAGTGTTACAGATAGAGGGAGCAGCAAGTGGAAAGGCTGCAAATTAAAAGAGGAAATAAGTTTCTAGGAACTGAGAGAAATTCAGGATTGCTGAAATATGCTTCCTATAATTTTTTTCTGTGGCTATTTCAATTGTAAGCACACAAGGTTATTTTTTCTCTGGGTACACATTGTTTATCAAATGAGTACTTTTCTAGACCTGAACATTAAGGGAACAATTTTATTCCTTTTATTTTCTAAAGAAGGAGCAGAATACTAATCTCCAAACACACTGGTTGTTTATTATCTCCACTGGAGGTGGAGTTATGTGACTGGCTATGGTAATGTTGCTCCTAGGAGGAAATACCATGTTTTTACATGACTTAAAGCCTGTGAATCATGAAAAATAGATACCTTCTGTTGCCTGAATTGTGGCTGTTATCACTTGTAACTTAGAATGCAGGCATTGTGCTCAAAAGCCTTGTGCAACTTGTCATATACAATTGTAAATGTGTTTCCAACTTCTAGCTGTCCTAAACTTTATTTTATATATTTTATGTCTTTCTTGGTTATGTACAGCACCTCAAAATCCTATTTTAAGGCTTGGAAGTTTCTGAGAATTCTGTCAAACTAGACAATTATACTGGACAACTAAAAGGAAAAAGACATGTAGGAAATTATTGTAACCAATAATGCCTATTCATAACAAACTGATGATAAAGAATTGTCCTGTTTATATTTCCCTACCTTGAACCATCTTATTCTCTTCTGCAACAGCTGATACTTATATATTAAGTTGTGCCTTATTGAAGTGATTATGAAGATTTCTAAGGTACAAATATTTTCTATTATTTTGTAATTATCAATCATCATCAATATTACTAGCTAACATTTGTGTCATGTTACTATACATCAAACACTGTGCTAAGTGTTTCTATGCATTATTTC
The DNA here is from genome assembly GCF_001698545.2 of Rhinopithecus bieti. Classification (NCBI taxonomy): domain Eukaryota; kingdom Metazoa; phylum Chordata; class Mammalia; order Primates; family Cercopithecidae; genus Rhinopithecus; species Rhinopithecus bieti. Next base: position 1,127,154 of record NW_016804554.1, on the reverse strand, counting down.
ATTTAATCTGTACATCATCCTTATGAAGTAAGCTTTATTATTTTAAAGAAACTGAGGCATAGGAAGGTTATATACTTTGTCCAAAGGTACAGAGCTCATACATAGGTAGGAGGGATTTGAATCTAGGCTAAGCTCAAAGCTCATTTGTGTCTCAGATTCTATTGCTGAAGATAGTGGTATCATAAAAAATTGCAAGAAGAGGCCGGGCGCGGTGGCTCAAGCCTGTAATCCCAGCACTTTGGGAGGCCGAGATGGGCGGATCACGAGGTCAGGAGTTTGAGACCATCCTGGCTAACACGGTGAAACCCCTTCTCTACTGAAAATACAAAAGCTAGCCAGGCGAGGTGGCTGGCGCCTGTAGTCCCAGCTACTCGGGAGGCTGAGCCAGGAGAATGGCGTAAACCCGGGAGGCGGAACTTGCAGTGAGCTGAGATCCGGCCACTGCACTCCAGCCCGGGCGACAGAGCGAGACTCCGTTTAAAAAAAAAAAAAAAAAAAAAAAAAAAAAAAAAAAAAAAAAAGGATTGCAAGAAGAGTAAACTAGCAGCATGCTCAAGAAACCAAGTAGAGTATGTCAAGTAGAGTGTAATATTAATCTAAAAAAATGTTTCTTTGGTATGATGAACTATCTTCTTATGGGTATTTTCAGTATATTTATTAGGTTAAAACTAACTTGCAGTTCTTGTGGATGCTAATAAGCTGCCCTGTTTACCTTTAAGCTGAACTTTACAAATGGTATTGTACTTTTATAACCTTGACATTTATTAGGGTTTGAAAAGTGCTGTTCACTCTTTTAGAAAAGAGAGTAAATGTACTCCTACTTAGAGTGCAATGAAAAAAANCTAAAAAAATGTTTCTTTGGTATGATGAACTATCTTCTTATGGGTATTTTCAGTATATTTATTAGGTTAAAACTAACTTGCAGTTCTTGTGGATGCTAATAAGCTGCCCTGTTTACCTTTAAGCTGAACTTTACAAATGGTATTGTACTTTTATAACCTTGACATTTATTAGGGTTTGAAAAGTGCTGTTCACTCTTTTAGAAAAGAGAGTAAATGTACTCCTACTTAGAGTGCAATGAAAAAAAAATTGTGGTATATGTGCTAAGTGTTTGAGTGGTTCTTTGTGGCAGATGAAGCACTTTTACATTATCTCTTTTTATTCTTACAGCTCTCCAAGAGAGATGGGATGGGTATTATTGTCCCCATTGTGCTGAAAAAGAAACTGATGCTTAGTGAGTGAAGGATGAACCAGAATTAGAACATGGAACTCTAACGATCTTCCCTGTGTGCTGCTTCTCCTTATATAACTCAGAAGAAATACAGATTTTAGAAATTTTATAGGGAATAATATAGGAGGAGATAGTCAGCTCTCCATTGAGTAAGCTAGAATGTGACACTGTTCCTTGACCTGCTTAACATTACTAAATATGACTTGGCTGGCTGATGATATCACTCCAGAGAGTGAAATTCCCAATTATCACGACTCATAATGGTGCATGGTGTTTTGTTGGTTCTTAATTTGTGTCAGTGGAAGATGGGACTTCACAGACTTCAGTTTTCCTCTTTACCTTATACTAAAGCCACCACAAAGTGAGGAGAGATACCTATAAGGAGATGCATAATAAACCCCCAGGAAAACTTGGGAAGTTCCTGTATTTTTTATAGAGAAAACCAAGTCATTTATATGGCTAGCGTTTAAAAGGAATTTGTCTTTTTAACAAATAAAGCAACAGTAATTTTATTTTTAGAGCCCATTGTAATTAGAAGAAAACTCTTTCACAAACTTGCCACAGTATTTTTTGCTAAAATTTGTATTCAAAGAATCTGTGCTGTGTTTTAGAAAATTCAACTCTTGGCCAAAATTTTCCATAATTTAGTTATAGAAATAAGAATGAAGCAAGTGGCAAAATAATTGAGTTGAAAGTAAGATTTTGGTAAATAATGGGCAAGCACTGGAAACAAAGACATGTTGAATTAAGATTTTAGTAATAGCACCAGTAAACCAATAGTATTAGCCAAAAACAAACATCTGAAATGGTTAGTGTGTGTAGAAGAGGTATGAGGGAAAGTAGGGTCAAATTAAAAAAGGCAAAAAATCCATATGTATTAGTCAATTAGATGCCAACTTGAGAATATATTTTGGATTAAAGTAGTGTTAGTAATTTTACAAAAATCACATACCATGGGATCTTTGTGGCCTCCAATATTATGATTTTAAAAATTTCCTTTGATTGAAGAAATACTTTATTGTCAGATAACTACTTGGAGTTGGAATCTTGGGGAGAAAAGTTGCCCATTGTCTTGGCCAAAACATCTGATGCTAACACAGAAGGCAGCAATTTGAAGAAAGTTAAATGACACAAGGACCGATGGGCTGATTTAAGGCTCTTTTAGAAAGAGTGATTGATGGATACCCAGGGCAAACACTGTATGACTCTGGCAAGTAGATCCAGTCTCTCTGCTTCAGACATGGACCTTAATAAAATCTGTTGTAACTGGGGTTAACACAACTCTAGTTTGTGTAATTACCCTTAGCAATATCTATCATGGGTATGTCACAGACTAGCCCTGTGACCTTGAACTAATGCTTAACCTCACATAGTCTCTCTCTATGGCACAATCAATATGTTTCCTGTTCTTTTTAGGTCTTAACAGGGAATGCCTGTGAACAAATAACATAGTAAATGTGAAGTTGTTTTGAGTTTCTCAGAAGAAAACACATTATGTACTAAAATCATTGCTATTATTAAAGTTAATAATTATCAGCAGTACATTGGAATAAACAATCCTGCCAGTCAAGATTGAGTAGCTTTCAGTTAAAAATCAACAGGGTCTCAGCTTAAACCTTATGATGGTTCTACTGGAGTAGATACAAGGTTTAGGTATAATAAAACAATTTTTTTTTCCTAGGAAGAGCATTGAACCATTGATTGATTTAGGACCCCAAAAACATTTTCTTAGATTTTTTAAAAAATTCGATTGGAAGGTGCTCCAGTACCAGATAAAACCTGCTGTGTTCGATGAGATTTCTTCAATTCAGTGATAGCTGACTGTCTAGTTTTTGATTCTGTTCCCTCCATCCATGCGCCTTCCTTCTGCACTCCTCCATACACAACTGTGAAATAATTGTAAAAGCTGCATACTAAACAGTGTCAACTCAGCAACATACAGACACCTAGTGTTCAATTCTTTCCAATATCTTATCAGCATTATTTTTTGTTTCTGTACTTGTGATATTTGCATCACAATAAATACTTATTATAGTCGATGTCTGTTTTTAGTAGAGGTGCATTTTCTTTCACCTGTGCTTGCTGAAGTCTGGGGTATACAGGTAAGGACTGGCTGCTCAAATGAGAGATTGCATGTTCTTTGTGTGGAATTTAGGGTACTTCTATGGTTGGGCATTGCCTCTTCTCCATCTAACACTGGTTGCTTGGTAAAACTTGGTGCACCTGATCTCTAGTCTCCAAATGATGGCTCCCTGGTGTGAAACTTGAGATGGGCTATGGTACCTAGAGGGTATTCTCTCTGCAGCCTCCTAGCTTCAACAATTCTATCTTCCTCTTACTTCTCACAACCCCTAATGGATGGTCTCTGTGTGAGTTGCTGGAGTGACTGCCTCCCCCTGCCTGAAATGACTTCTGCAAAATGATCTAGACCCTTAGAAAACCCAAGAGCCCTACCACGGAGACTCAGCTCAGAGAGAAGTTGAGGAGAACAATCTTTTCCCTATTCTCAGTTATTTGCAGGTCCTGGTGCTCAGCAAACAGCCAGCTGTATAATGAGATGACTGAAAGATGTTTACCTGCTTTCACAAGGAGAGCAGAAGGGAAAGGAGAAAATGCCAGTGCTCTACAAATTCTCTCCTTTGATTTACTCTCCATGGATGCCCCCCCTTCTCTAATAGGCTCTTTATATATATTTTGGTGGTAATATTTTGGTTTCATTTGAAATTCCTAATGACATATAAGTGGCAGAAAGATTCCTGTTTCACTTTATCTCCCTACATTATCCTTCAGTGGATGTGTATCATTTAGGAAGTGCTTTAAAGAGTGATTTTTGTCCATCCTCTTTAGTTAGGCAAAACAACACATATATACGTTATGATAAATGAAATCTATCCTATTATAAGATGCCAAGGAAAGATGACAGGAGAGAAAAAAAAAATCTAGGCTAATCAAATAGAAACAATGGCTCCCAATTTTTGAATGCCTATTAGGTTAAATATATGTAATATATAAATATTAATTCCATCCCACAACCCAGAAATGAAGTCATTGTTTTGCTTATTTAACTGATGTGGAAACCAAATCTTTTGAATCTTTTAAGGCTATTTGAATTTGAATTTGAATCTTTTAAGTCTATTTTCTTCCATCTTTTATTTATATTTTCTGGGTTTAGGGTCCATAGAGTTTACCAGAGAGCTAGGTTGTTAGTATTATTATTGAATATCCTTTGCAAATTATTGTCTATTATTTCCGTTAAAAACTAGTGTGACTTTTAGAACATAAAGAAAATCATCACTGCAACTTACCTAGAAATATGCAAAAGCATAAACAATTTTCCCTGTAATGTCATAGGCACAGCCTTTGAAATTTGTGAGAAGAGAAGCAAAATAAGCATTTCAAGTAATTAATTTTATGAAGTGGTGCTCTTCAGTTGCCATCTGCCTAGTAACACCTGCTCAGTTCAAGGGTTAACGCACATGAAGCATTTCTTACTCTTTTCACTCCTTCTTTGCTTTGTAACTGACCAACCTCTCCTTTGACTTTACCTTTCCATTCTTATTACTTTATTTCAGCTTTGTTTCTGTTTTGTTAAGCTTACTCCTAACACACACATACACAGGTGCTAGATTCAATGGCTCCTCCAGGGCAGATACAGGGTCTCATTTGCATTTTCCTCTTCAAAGTCAAGCCCAGTTCCTGGCACGAAGTAGACAATCAGTGAATATTTATTTGAAGAGAATAATGAGCACTTTAGATTGTGATATGGTTAATTTCTCCCAAACTTCACCTTTGTTCAAGTCAAATATTCAAGACAGGTTTCTGTTTGTGATTTATATAATGCCTCATTAAGCTTTGGTGATTGACTTTGCTTCTTCCAAAACCCCAAGTTTCTAAATTCCATCCTTTACACATTTTCTCCCACCCCAAACCCTTTCATATAATCCATGTGCCCTACACAACCAGGTGGCAAAGGATCTATGACTATTGTTTTAAACTTTAAAATCCCCTCTGAAAAACCTGATGTTAACATCAGCATGTTTTAAACGGTTCTATACTTTAACTTTTCCTGTTCCCATTCCGTTGCAGCTACTTTGAACCCATTAAGACTTGGAAGAAAGGTTTTGGTTGCTTCATGACAGATGGTTTGTGTTGGTTATGTTCAACATTTTAAATATAATTTGAGGAAGAGAGAAGTTTAGATTGGACTTAGACATGCCTTTAACTTTATATGCTTACAGGCTACCTTCCAAAGTTCTGAGGTACAGTCATTATCCTAGTCTATAGTGTAAAACTATTTGTGTTATCGGTCTCAGAATTCTGAATTTCATGCTGTGAAATATGGGGGTTCCATTTTGTAGCACTCCCTTTCTAGAACCTACTCTTTATTTTCAAAGAGAACAAGGGTTGTAGCAGAAGAAAAGAATGAGGATAATAATGGCTCCATTTTTACAAGCACCCTGTCAGGTTTTTGTGATGTAACCTCTGTAAATTTAAGTAAAGGCAGGTGAGAAAGACCCAGGGGCTCCAGCCACACAAGGCTGCCCTACATGTACCTACTGTTCTATCTAACCCTAACTCTCTCCTAGTCTTTTAAAGGAGAAAAGAAAAGGACATGAATAGTTCCTGTCTGTTGTACTGCGGACTGGATAGAATATATCAAAGAGGAAATTATACATCTGGGATTTGGAAAACATTCATTATAGCTGATCATAGAACAAATTGACATGGACTGGTGCAATGTGCTGGCCTTACAGTAGATTTAAATATATAGAACAAAGGCAAGGATAAGCAGTAGCGTGACCTTGATTTCCAGTCAATTTCTTTAAATATCCTTTTAAGATTTTACATTTCAGGCTTAAAAAAAGATACTAACTGAGCTCCTTCTTGAAAAGAAACTATGTTAAAGGTTACATTGTATAAAAGATACCTTAAAGGCATTTACAGTTTACTGGGGGAGGAGGTGTCAAAGAAATGTACCAAATTATAATACAATGTTACATTTAATAACAACCATCCTATATTGAGTAATTACCCTGTGCTTCAAATGATTATGATTACTTTATTAACAGGACCTCCTTTGACCTTCATAACCACCCTATTATTATCTGTATTTTACAAATAAGGAAACCGAGGTATAGGGAGGTTAGGCAACTTGCCCAAGACCACACAGCTAGTGAATAGTGGAGTAAAATTCATACCCAGACAGTTCGGCTGCTAAGCATATATGCTACACAATCCTGCTTTTTGCACAATAATAAGAGAAGATGTAAAGTGGTATGTGTTAAATGAATGTACATTCCAGAGATAGAAAAATGATGGATTGGGATAAATCTGTTTCTTAGGGGTTAGACCACTCTCTGCTTGCCTTCATGTTGTTCAGAAAAGCTGCTATTTTTTTGGTTTTAATTTTATTACTTGCCAGTACTTAAAACTGAGGGATTTTACATTAACATCCAGATTTGTGCTTCTCTTGACAATTCAGATTTGGATATACTTTGCCCATATTCTTAGGAGAAAACACTGTCTACAGCTGAGTAGATTCTGCTCACTTTAGAATTGGCATAGCTTTTCAGTTTGCCACAGTCCCCACCATTCCCTCTTGTTTCCCACAAAGCATTGAGTGTCAGCTGTCATTTATCATCCTGCTTCCCTGGTTTTTTTCTCTTGTGGTAGCGGTAGGGAGAAAAATGATCTCTTATACTCACGTCTACATCAGGTGTGAGAAAAATGAGAAATATATGTAGATACTAGGCATTTACACTTACTGATGTTTCCTGCCAGGTTTGTAAACATGAGGTTGTATACAATGCAGGCTGTAGCACAAGGCACACTTGAACAGGAAACCTCTATTGAAAAATGAAAGGAATTTTCTTGGGTTTCAGAGAGTAGATGGATTTTGTAGGCAGGAAGAGGTAGGGTGAGGTATTTTAGGGAAGGTAGGAAGGTTAAATGGGTAAAAATCAAACTGCAGTTTTTACAGATAACAGGTTCAGTAGCAAAACAAGCATTATCAGTTTTCAACGAGTAATTTGTGATGGTTTTGGTGACTTCTGAGGTTGAAATGCGAAGAATGCACAAACAAGTCTAATAATATTTTAATGGAAGGGCCAATCACGTCTTCTTTTTCGTCTCTGTCCCTTGTCTTCAAGACAGACACAAAGATGCATACACATGCACACAGACATACTGAGAAATACACACCAACACATATGAACAGCCACATACAAACTGTTTTTTCTTTTTTTTCTTTGAATTGTTTAATGGATTTGGGGGACAGGGTGAGACGTAAGATTGATATAACTGCAACAGTAACAGAATTGCCAGACCATAATTATATCAGAAGATTTGGGTAACAGCATTAGAGGGCTTATTTTCCTTTAAGTAGGCACTTATGGATCCACTGGGTCACAGATGCAATAAGGATTAACGGATGGGCCAGTGATGCCTTAAAGATAGAATGGACAGATGACCACATTCACGTGATTGCTAGCCATTTAATGGTTTGGCTTTCCAAATCCCAGGCAAGGCCTTCTGTTGTCCTTTTGTCTCCACTAGCCTTGAGTGCAGCCTCCCCTAACCCTTTCTCCAGATGGAAAAAGTAATGCATTAAAAATGTAGTTTTAAATAGGTTATTAAGTTGGCATCTTTCAGAATAATAGAGAACAATTTCAGAACTGTGCTTGAATGCATTTGACCACATCAGCTTCATATCCAATGAGCCTCACTGAGTACCAGTTTGCTACACTTCACTGTACTAAAGGTAGTTCTCAATGCAGTAGTCCATTGCAATTTATCTTATTCCAGGAAAATGAGTATTTTCTAAACTCCAGAGGCACAATTTCCCTTCTTATACATTCAGTCTTAAAAGCATCACATTTAAACAAAGAGCAAACTTTAAATACCCTCCTCATTCTTCCATATGCCTATTTTTAAAAGATTACATATCAGAGTAAACTAATTTGTGGTAACTGTGCAAATTCTTAAGATGTAGTCTGGCTAAGTGACTTCTGTTCAACATAAAATATTTCTTAATACACTGCTTGAGGCAAAATAGAAATTTCACAGGTGTTAAGTCTGTTTTTCTCTCTTCTGCTATAACTGCTGGTTTCAAACATGTAGATTTGGGATCCATGCACAATGAAATTACTGTCCTGCAGGTGCATAGTAACAAATAAACATAAAAGATGGAAAGTATATGCAAGGGATATGTGAAACCAAGTGTTAACCAGCTTTTAGAATTGAGAAAAGACTCCCTAGTATTTGGTGCAGTAGAAAGGGTCTAGATACATTGGGGTTTTATCCTGCAGCTGCTAATTTTAGTCCGTAAGGTACTCCCTCCTCCCCTTTCCTCTCTCTCTCCCTCCACCCCACCCTCCTTTCTTCCTTTAATCTACCTTGTCCTTCCTTTGTAAATTGAGTACCTACTGTGTGCCCGTGACTATAGAAGCTGCTACAAATACGAACACCCTTACATTAGTTTGTTAGGGCTGCTATCACAAAATACCACAGAATGGGGCTTCAACAGAAATTTATTTCTCACAGTACTGGAGGCTAGAAGTTAAGATCTAGATGTCAGCAGATTTAGTTGCTCCTGAGGCCTCTCTCCTTCACCTGCAGGTGACTGCGATCTCACTGTGTGCTCACATGGCCTTTTCTTCATACACAGACATCCCTGGTATCTCTTATGAGGACGCCAGTCATATTGGATTAGGGCCTACCCTCATGACCTTATGTAAACTTAATTACCACTTTAAAGGTTCTATCTCTAGATAGTGACATTATAAGGTATTGGGAGTTAGAACTTCAACATATTACTTTTTTTCAGAGATGGGGGACACAATTCAGTCCATAATACACACTAAAATAAGGCACCTGTCTCAGAGAGGCTTATGATGTAATCAGGAGGAGGACAGAGAAGTAGACAAAAGTATGAATCACTTTATCAAAAAATGTCACTTTACCTCTCAATTTCTCAGCATTTTTTGTTTGTTTACTTTTACTTTTATTTTCCCTACAAATGGGAGATTGGGTAAATAATATCTAGGCTTCCTTATAGCTTTGATAGTCTATGATTCCATGTCTGTGTCTGAAGTTAGGCCAAAAACACAAAGTGAAATAAATACAGAGAATAGGAGGGGAGCCTGCCTGGGCAGCAGGGAGAGCAGCAACAGGAAGGTAATTGTTGCCTCTCCAAGGAGCACCACTTGACCTCCATCAATCCTCTTCAATTTTCTAAGAATGCTTTTCAGTCCATCATGTGTTTTAGGGGGTTGGTGATTTCTATCAACCAATCACCTACCAACTGTGCATTCTGTAAGAATGAACCAAAATTTAACAAATTCTCACCAAATACCCACCCCTCTTCTTGGAATTGGGCAGACATTATGTTGCCTGAATTTAGGAACTGTTTCCTTGAAAGAATTCAAAAAATATGTACCACCACATCGACGACATAACCCCCGGTCCACATAATATTAAAGGAACACAAAGAAAACCCTTAGTGTTGCATAATCAGTAACAGATATATAGGGCTTATTTTCATAAATTGTGATTCTTCTTTCTGAAAGTGAATTTCCCTTTATTCTTTTACCTTTTATCCAGTGTGAAGTAATTTAAAAATCCATTAACACATATTGCCATGTTAATTGGATGATATTCTTCAAGGTCAAGAAACTATCAATAGATATTGAATAGTGACTATAAATAAACTCATCACAGTAATTAGATTTGTCAATTAAAATTGAGAACAGCTAACTCTTTATGACTGGATTAAAGGTGGATCACTTTGGAAAAATAATTTTGCTCAAACATAATAGATGAAGATTGGATGATGATCTCATATACAAGTTTGATCCCATCAATGAAATAAGCTTCTTTTTTTTTATATCAACAGATTAAGAAAATCCTGGAAATACGGATACTAATGATTTTCTCTAAAATATGAAAAAAATTAAAACAAAGTAAAATTCTAATGTAATATGTATCAATGAGTAATAAGATCTAATATTTGTTTAAAAACTTGGTCTATACTGGGCTGTATACTGAAACTTGAAATGCCTTATCTGTTTTATCTCTTGTAAAAATTGCATGAGGTATATAATTATCTTCTCTTTGCAGGTAGAGCTTTTCCAAGGTCACTCTTATTAATAAGTGCTGGAGCTAGATTAAAATTTAGGTCCATCTGATTCCAAGCCTGATGCTCTCTGCACCTCTCCACATGTGCATGACTAGATAAATATTTTAATTAGTATTACGTTGTTCATTATTCTCTCCATGTGATGAAATTTCTGGTGAAGAAAATGGAACCCTTGTTTCAGTTTTGTAACCTTGGAAAAGCTATTCCGAAAACCAGACAATATATTTATTGTATTCTCCATTTTTAACTTGGAAATTGTCCAATATATAGATGTGTGTTGACACTATTTGTACTAGTTTTTGGTGGTGACACAGAGCTATATATTTTTCCACATGTTCATGTTCTCTCTATTTAAGGGGTCCAAATTGCTAAGCAATTTTAACATCACTGCTCAGGAAATGCCAGGTGTTTGTTACATGGAAGCGAGGTGTGATTATCAACTCTTGAAGGTGCCAATCTGATAGATTCACTCAGCAGATAATTATTAAGTGTTCATCATAGCCAAGGCCTGGTCTAAGTGCTAGCCATATAGCAGCAGAATCAAAAGACAAACATCTCTGAACTCAAAGGGCTTATATCCTGGGAATAGAAAGACAAAATCAGAACATGGTCTCAGATCTGTCTGACTTCAAAGGGCACACTTTACCATTAAACTATTCTGCCTTCTCATATCAGCTGAGTCACTTTTTTTTTAACACAAAAAAACTGCTCTTGGTGGTGGTTGTGGGAATTGATGGAGGCATAGAGGGTATGGTTGATAGCTGGAGTGTAACACTAAGGTTTGCCTTAGTTTATGGAAGTGTCATACCACTTGCTGACATGACATCTGAGAACATGATACACTAGCGAGGGCTCCACACTTTTTGATTGTTGCAGGAAAATGCTTGGAGTATGTGGTATGCCAGATTTCCAAAGGTACTAGCCCCAGAAACTTCTGTTATGAGTGAACAGTTACTGTACAGAAAACCAACTTGAATACCACCTTTTAATTTATTCAAATGAATATTTTTATTGAGCAATCACTATGTCTTAGGCTCCAAACAATAGATATAAAGGATGAGAAAGAATCTTATCCTCAAATAGTCAAGGTTTAGTGGGAGAAATCACTATAAAATAATTGTAACTCTACTGATAAATACTGGTAGATGTGTATATACACACACACACATACATATATATGTTAATGTACATTACCATGTTAGTATGCACATATATAAACCACTATATAATAAACATAGAGTGAGGATTCCTTATATCTGGGGAGGTCAAAGGAATGTTCATAGAGGTGATATTTGGGCTAGATGATAAAGTCTTACTTGTAGTTTTTCAGGAAAAGAATGAGGGTGGGTGGGTGAGGGCTTTCCAGTAAGTTAAATGCAAAGCAAAGATTTGGCAACATGACACAATGGGACATCTATAACAAATATTAAATATTTTGACATTGATCAAATATTGACTGTAAGGGTAATGAAAATAAGGCTGAAGAGAATACAATATGTGCTGTGCTGGTTCTGAGGGTAAGGAATGTGAACTTGGCTTTTAATCTGATGGTGAGGAATGTGAACTTCTTTCCATGCTCCTCTAATTGAGAAACAGATACTTCAGGGAATATGTGGTTGTCGCTAAGTGGTACAGAGGTCAATATATAAACCTGGCTTCTCTGTAATACCAATGTTTTCTTGATTACCTTGAAGAAAAAAAAAGAACACCTGATTTAAAAATAATAACCATGGGGCCGGGCATGGTAGCTCACGCTTGTAATCCCAGCACCTTGGGAGGCCAAGGTGGGACGGTCACAAGGTCAGGAGTTCAAGACCAGCCTGGCCAACATGGTGAAACCCCATCTCCACTAAAAATACAAAATTAGCCAGGCGTGGTGGCAGGTGTCTGTAATCCCAGCTACTCAGGAAGCTGAGGCAGAGAATTGCTTGAACCCGGGAGGCGGAGGTTGCAGTGAGCCGATATTGTGCCACTACACTCCAGCCTGGGTGACACAGCAAGACTCTGTCTCAAAAATAAAAAAATAAAAAAATAAAATAAAATAACCATGGATAAATTATGAACAAGAAGGCAAAATTCCTATGCATTTTTAACTTTCACATCTATTTATTGAAGTACAACGTACAGAGAGAAAAAAAATCAGTGTAGAGATGGTGAATTTATGCTGATGACAACCAATACTCCATCAAGAAATAGAATATTACCAACACCCCTGAAAACCCCCGGTGTACCTTTCCAGTCTTTCTCTACCTCCTTTCACCAAGAGGAAGCCCTGTCTTGACTTCCAACGGAAGAGGTTAGTTTCACCTGTTTCTGAAATTTATAGATGTGAGTATTCTTTTGTGGCTTGCTTCTGTCACACAACATGTGTGGGAGATTTAACAATACTTGTGTGTATAATTGTAAACTGTTCTTTCTCACTGCTACATAGTGTTCATTGTGTGAATGTGCCACATTTTGTTTATTCTTGCCTTCTTAGCTTCTTCTGCCCTTTCTTAGCATTTGGGTAGTTTGCAGTTTTTGACTATTACAAATAGATGTGATATGACATAAAACTCTGTCTTTTCATGAACCTGTGTCTAAAAGCAAAGTTGCTGTAGATTTGCATATGTTTACCTTTAAAGGATATAATTTTCTGAAGTGGTTGTGTGATTTCCACATATACTAGCAGTGTACAGTATTCGAAGTTTGGTTACTCTACATTCTTGACAAAATTTTCCATCTTTTTGATTTTGGTCATTCTGATTGTGATTTTAATTCGCATTTCCCTAGGAAATAATTTTCATAATGTTTGTGTATTCGTCTATTTTCACACTGCTATAAATAACTTCCCTGAGACTGGGTAATTTATGAAGGAAAAGAAGTTCAGTTGACTCACAGTTCTGCATGCCTGGGGAGGCCTCAGAAAACTTACAATCATGGCAGAAGGGGAAGCAGGCACCTTCTTCACAAGCCAGCAGGGGAGAGAGCAGAGCAGGGGAAATCACCACTTATGAAACTGTCGGACCTTGTAAGAACTCACTCACTATCACGAGAGAAGCATGGTGGAACTGCCCCCATGATCCAATCAACTGCCACCTGGTCCCTCCCTTGACATATGGCGATTACAATTTGAGACGAGAATTGGACGGGGACACAGCCAAACCATATCATTTTTGTTATTTAGATATCCTCTTTGGTTATGTTTATTCATCTTGGGTCTATCTTTTTGTTGGGTTTTTATACTTTTGATTTTTTTATTGATTTGTAGTAATTCGTTATATATTCTAGATACTAGTTTTTTGCCAAATACTTATATTGCCAATTTCTTCTTGCAGACAGTGTTGATGTATACATGTTTTTAGCTAATATATAAGATTTGAATAAAATTTTGTTCACTTTGATCACTTTGGGTTATGTCCAAGTCAAAAGATGAAACCTCACATATGTGTTTGTCCGCGAACACTTAAATATACAGGTTCCACATTCCCCAAACCTGTTCTGGCCTGGAATTCCATATCCTTGATGTTATAAACAGGAAGATTTGAGAAGCAAGGAATAAGCCTACATCCATAGTATTTGCTAACATATTCCATGGGCTCAGGAATATTATAGAATTTAGGACATAGTGGTTATAGTTAATAGATATAAGGAGACTAAATTTGTATTTGTAAGAGATGAGTTGTATGTATAAGTGAAATAAATGCCATATTGTAGGAGAGTTAGGTAGTTCTTACTAACAGGAAGAAGTGGTTTTTAGAAAAATGTGCCCTTTTATCACTAGGTTCAAGTTATGTTTGTAATTCTGTAGTGACAACATAAGTACTGTTATGCTGAGCCTCCCCTTGATGGTCATGTAATCCTTTGGTACACACCTTCTGATTGTATATGCTTTCTTTCTGTTATGCTTTCTCACTCTTCTTTATCTTACAGAATTCTGCTATTAATAACAGTTCAAACTCTGGGGGGCTGATTGATATCATGAAACAAGAAGCTCGTGGGCAAGGATTCCAGAGCTACTTGGGCAGCTCAAGGAGTTCATCAGGGACCGAGTTTCTTTCCATTTTCCCACTCTGGTATCTTTAATGTGTAGGTTTTTGTCCTCATGCTTATTGAATCAGAGTCACAGGATGGCTGCTGAACCTATACAAGAGAATACTGTATGTTTTCAGGCAGGGACATGCAAGAGAGAAAAGCCTTTTCTTAGTAAGCTTTGCGTTTATATTGAAAATCTCTAGGGACTTCTGCCTACTCCTTATGACCTGAACTCTGACATCTGGCCACTACCAGCTTCAAAGGAAGCTGGAAAATGGGATGTTTTTGTTTCTAGCTGCTACAGTAGGGAGGGCAAAGACCAAGAGGGCTGTGAAAGGGTTTTGGGGATATAGGCCACAGTGCCTTTACCTTTCTTCCTTTTAAAAAATTTTTATAACTTTAAAAAATATTTCTTATCTTTGTAAAATATAAAAGGCTTATTAAAGAATATTTTAAATAGCAAAGAATAAATTGTCCATACTTTTTAACAACCTAAACAGTCACTATAAATATTTTAGTATGAATTTTTCTTGTCACTTCATGAAACACTATCTAGGTATAGGTGTATGCATCGGTTTGGGGGGTATAACCGCTCTCAGAGTTCTCAGTAGACAGAGGTAGGTAATATACATACATATACACAAACAAAATAAAACTATTTCTACAACTATCTGTATATTATTAAATCAAAGAGTTCATACAATACATATGTATACACACAGATGGATAGATAGATATATTTAATTCATATCCACCACCATAGGTTCCTTTTAGTTTTTTCTTTTCTGTAATTGTTAGTCTTTTCTCTAGAGTGAGAAACCTGGTTTCCTTTATTCTCAACGTAATTATTTGATCACTGTCACTGTTGGTAACCAATCTGCCATCTCATCATCTTTCCCTTCGTATCCTCTGGACCTTGTCTCACTAACTGCTCAGGCTTTAGTATCTTTTATCAGGCTGCTCTCTCACATGCCATGAACTTCTCTCCCACTGGAGCTCAGACACTTCTAGCTAGGCTGTTCCCACTGCCCCCACACCCTTTCTGCTTCTGAGAAGAAGCCCTTTTCACCCATCAATGTCCCAACTTCTCACTGGCCCAACAGATCACCTGTACCCTCATGCTGTCATCTACCTTGCCTGGCCCTATTTGTTAGTTTTTGTACTGAATTATTCAGGAAAGGAAGGGAAAGGTAGAAGAGAAAGATAACAAAAAGGAACTATTTCTTTTCCTATTTTGCTCTTTTTTCTGAATGTTATACATTTTACATTTACTTTAAGTAAAGAGGACAATCTTTTGGGTGACTTATTATATTATTTGAGTTTAAAATGTGATGTCATATAGAGATATTGAAAATATATTATTTTTTCTAATTTTTTACATTTAGTTATCTAATCAAATAAATATTAATTTTGTCATTTAATGGGAAGGGAAGATCTAGGCTATTTTTCTCTTATTATTGCAATCCCATCTTCCTTGTTTTGCTCTTAATTTTATTTTCTGTGGCTCCTCTTATCCCTTTTTGTTCTGTTTTAATCTGCATTTATTTTTCCTCTCTGCACTCCTGTCTCTATGTTCCCTCGAATCCTGCCACCAGAGGTCACAAGCTCTGCCAGTTCCTCCCTACGGTGCCCTTTGCTTTCCCCTCTGCCCTCATCTGGATGCTTTCAGACTATCAAAACTCCCACTCCTTGAGTAATTGTCAACTAGGTTTTAGGCACTCAGGCTGATGAGTCATTCACAGTCATGAATGCCAAATAAATCACAGATATGGAAGACTCATCCTAAGAAAGTTTCGGCAAAAAGGACCCTCTGATTCTCTAAGGTCTTCCAACCCTAGCGTCCAGTGTGCAGCTGATATCAGCAGAATTATTATTTTATTCTTCCTATGAGAGGACTATGTTGCCATAAGCAGAGAATGACTCCCTACTCCAATAGGCTTTTATCCCTGGAGGACACTGGTCAGGAAAGCCTTCCTATAATATCTAGCTAGGTCAAATATTTCACCTGTAGGAGAGGTAAGTTAAGTTTCAGAAGCATCTCAAGACAGCTCCTTCAAGCCTACTTGTTTTTCCACTCCTTGTCCCCAGATGAACAGAGAAATGCTTCATTTGAGTGCTAGAAACAGCCTGGATGTGAACTGGTTTACATTAACTTCTCAATATAACACTATGAAAATCACAATTACTCATCTGATTGCTGCAGGTTTTATATCACAATATCACTTACGTTTTCTCAATATAAGATTTTAAAGTTCTATGGCATAGTTATCAGTCCGCAACTTTAAATAAGTAGCCATTGAGGGACCAAAGAGATAAAGATGATGTTTAGAGAATATGCATTGAAAGCACTAACCGTCAGTGAGTAACTTTCCTTTCCTCTCGATTCCCATGTGAATGCATTCGTGAGGAACTTTGTATTTCTTTTAAGGAGATACTTGTGTCCTGAGTAAAGTCAGAAAAGGCACTAAAATAATGCAGTTATAATTAGGAAGTAGTTGGGGATGAGAAGGGAGAGAGAACTTATATTTGTGTGCTGAGTGATTTTTGAAAACTATCTTCAAGGTGAAACTAATAAGCTAACCCTTTGCCAATCTTTCTGAAACATACAGTCAGCCTTCGATTATATAAGAAAGCAGTGGTGTGTATAATTAGCTAAGAGAGGAGAGTTCCCTACCCTTTTCTGTTAATGTGAGCAAGGAGGGAGTTGATTCAGGTTGCTCAGCAGACAGGAGAGGAGAGGATCTCTTTTCTCCTCAAGTCTTCAACACTTCCTTCTTCCTTCTATTCATTTAAAGCTATAATTTTGTTTATTTCACAGAAGAGAAATAATCAGAAGAGAATTTCCTGTCTTTTTGTCTTCATATCCTTCAACCCTCCGCATCTGCACACATGCAGTCTGCCTTCCTCCTTCACTGTGGAGGAAATGTGTGTCTAGCTATGGCAACACCCTCCACTCGCCCACCCTCCAACCCCTGCTATTTGCTCTTAAGTCTCTATCCCTCTGACCTAACTAAGGTCATTACTCCAGCATATCTCTTTTCTCTTGCTTCATCATTTCCTCCTTGTTTTTTCTTTTTTACCAGATCTTTACAATGAACAAATATATAGATAAGCTTTCTGAACAAATATACAAGCTTTGTCTCATCTTAAAATAAAATTACAACAACCACCCCCCACACCTGCAGATTTCCCTTTTACCACATTTATCTGCTCTTTTTTAGACTTAAAGTCCCAGGAAGGGCTGTTCTATACATGCTATAGACCATGTGTCCCTTTTCGTCTTTGAACACACTTGTTGACCTTGAAACAACTCTCATAAACAATGGGTGACTCTCGCCGGGTGCAGTGGTTCTCGCCTGTAATCCCAGCACTTTGGGAGGCAGAGGCGGGTGGACCACCTGAGGTCCGCCCTGAGGAGTTCGAGACCAGCCTGACCAACATGGAGAAACCCTGTCTCTACTAAAAATACAAAAAGTTAGCTGGGCGTGGTGATGCATACTTGTAATCCCAGCTAATCGGGAGGCTGAGGCAGGAGAATCACTTGAACCGGGGAGGTGGAGGTTGGGGCGAGCTGAGATTGCACCATTGCACTCCAGCCTGGGCAACAAGAGCAAAACTCCATCTAAAAAAAAAAAAAGAAAAAGTAAAGAATGCCTGACTTTCATGTGAATAAATGGAATGGTCAATTCTCTGTTCTTGTCTTACTCCACCTCTCAGTATCATTTCACATAGTTAAGCATGTCGTCATTCTTCAAAGACTCTGTTTAACTGATTTCTAGGATGCCAGTTCATCTTGGTCACCTCCATCACTGGAGAGTTCCCCTTAGTCTCTCCCCACTGTCCTGACCTTTAAAGTTTAGAGTGCAGTTTCCTATTGTTCTTTCATTCTCATGGCTTTTTTTTTTTTTTTTTTTTT
>NW_016804554.1:1099703-1108073 GCF_001698545.2 Rhinopithecus bieti | reverse complement strand
TTTTGTATTTTTAGTAGAGACGGGGTTTCACGGTGTTAGCCAGGATGGTCTCGATCTGCTGACCTCATGATCCGCCCGTCTTGGCCTCCCAAAGTGCTGGGATTACAGGCTTGAGCCACCGCGCCCGGCCTCATGGCTTTTAATATAGTATTAACTTCTTTGCCTGGAGGCTGTTTACCCAGATATAAACAGCCTGGTTTGGGGGTTTTGTTTTACTTTTTCTTTCCTTTTTTTTTGAACTTTATTTGATCAGAGAAGTCTCTGATAAAATATGAGGCTTTCTGTAAGGTCTTCCCTGATCAACCTACATAGAAGAGACTCATCCATCAGTCCCTGCACACCAGACCTTTTTATTTTTCCCCAAGCCCTAATCAACATTTGACTTGCTGTATATTTACTTGCTAAAATGTAGATGAGAATGTAAACTTGCTGAGTTGATGTCAGGTTTTTTACGTTGTTGACTGTTGAATCCTAGCACCTAGAACAGCACCTGGCACATAATAGGTACAGGGTAAATATTTCTTGAATGGATGGATGACTGATGGTAAGGGAAGCAAACAGTTTCTTCCCTTGCTTAAAAACTATAGAGGCTAGAGTAGTGTCATGTTTGGGGAGCAGAATAGGAAGGTGGAAAAGGACATATGGGAAGAAAATGGTAGCCAGAGCCCAAGTGCCACCTCGCTGGCACCAAACCAAAGTCTTTGGAAGAGAATTACAGCTCTGTCTGAGTGAGGATAAAGTGACTGATGTAGCATAAAGGTGGGTTATAGACTTTTCAGGCATAACAAATCAGAATATCCTCATGTGGAGGTGGATAGCCCCAGAAATTTTTGGTCAGTAGAAAGAAAAACCTGAGATGTGTAAGATAAGAAAAGCTGTTTCCAGGACAGACTGACCTTATGAATTCTTAAAGTTTATTTGTCAGAAACTGTAACTTCTTCAATAATATATATGTATTTAAAACATGGAGTACAAATATTCTTTTCTCAGGAAATATTTTTGGCTTACAAAAAATGGCAGAAGAAAAAATAACAACATATTATGTATATGAGAATCAGCAGCTGCAATGCAATGAATATAAGGCAATGAGTTTTTTAAATTAAAAAATTCTAATTTAAAGTCGCCTGTCTCTTACTATTAAAAAATGTTCTTTAAGGCAACAAGATGCAGCTACACAGAAGCTTAAAATCTGTTTTAATTCTGGCTCTACTGCAAAACTAATGGAATAGTAAGATGGGAATTACTTATATTCTTATTACTTCAGTTTCTTTATTTGTATATTGAGGATGCTACACTGGAGTACAGTAAGCAGATATATTTCATCTTCTGTGCCAATGGTGGCTAATTGGCAGGGGCAGCCCAGAGTGCTGTATGGATAAACATTTGAGGCCACAGCTAGGCGCAGCAGAAGAGAGAGTTGAAATTGATTGGTGCTGTCTGCCTTGGGTTTAGGAAAGATGAATGGCAGGGAGTGTGGGCTGTGTCTTTGCTATTCCGGACTATATGATCTCTAAGGTATTTTTCCATTCTAAAATTCTATGATTTGGAATACCTACTATGTTAAGTACAGTATTTGCAATAATGATAATAAGATTTTACATGCACGGTGCTAAACGTTCTTTTTAGTGGATGTTTTTGGAGAATCAAATTATGTTTCATAACGATTTCTTCTAAAGGTACTGGGATTTATATATTATTCAAAATATTTTATATTGTGTGTTCAGTAAAACGTAACTGTATATAAGCAGCATATAGAAACAGTAGTGATATTTTGCCATGAAAAACCCAAGTTAGCATCAATGAATATAATTCACAGAAATTAGGTTTTAGTTTAGTTCAAAATAATCTTGCAGTGTTCCTGCTGACTTTGCCTCATAATAAACCCATAAGAAATACTATTTTAGCATCCAGCATTGGAGCATTTCAGCTACAATTTTGCCAAATTACAATATAAACTTCTAGAATTGGATGGCAGAGAAAGGTTGATCTTCATTTCACTTCTTGGTTAGACAGCTGAACAATGCTAAGTTAACAGAAATGTAGGGTTTTGACATAAGGGGCTATATCTAGAGATATTTAAAGGTAATTCACCTTTCAAAATGTAACCTTAATTATAAGGTGCAAACAATGTCTGCTTCCATTTGTATTTCTTAGAGCAATTCTTTCCTGACACCTACCCACCATGTATCATGTGAAAAAAGGAAATTTTGGGTCCAATATATGGATTAAGATAATTTTCCAAAGACAGTACCAAAGGTGATAAAATAATGTAACTGGCCTAAAGATAGCATTACGTTTTGAATGGTTTTAGTAACAGTAACCTAAGTAATCCCAGGGAAGAAATGTCAGTTTGTGGAAGTAAGCATGTGTTGTTCATGTAAAAGATTCAAGTGGAGACTGCTACAAATTACTCATCTTCAAACCTGACTGAATTTAGGATGTAAGTACTTATAATTTTTGAATGGAAATAATTTAAATAGAACTTTGAATAAAAGTGTTCTCAAAGACATTATTGCATGTGCAAACCTGGATTTATCTGTGGTGTTTAGATAGTCTGAATTCTTTTTCACTAATTATTGATTTCTAAATATATAATCAAGGGATTTTTTTTTAATGGAAAAGGACCTTTAGGAATCATCTAATTCAATCTTCTCGTGTTCCTTTTTTCTCCTTTACTTTACTTTACAGTTTATGTGATTTCTGTATTCAGCTTGGTTATTTGTTTTTGTTCTTGTTTTCCTATCTGTCTGATCTAACTCATTATTTTAAAACAAATAAACTAAGTCCCACCTTCTAGATGATGCTTGGTAGGAGCAAAACATATGAAATGAGGTGTCTGTTAAATTAACTGAACAGTAGTTTTTGGTTTTACACCCTGACCAAATTGTCTGAGTTTCATCTGAAATGGGTTGATGGTTTTCCTACTCAGACTATCTGAGTTATCGCTTATAGAAAGCTGATGTGATTCACTGTGTTCGTTTTACCCACGTCTCTCTAATCTCTTAACTACTTGCCTCAAGGTGACTGACTATGGTATGCAAGCCGCTCTTGCACTGAAGGTTTTGTTTTATAAAACAGTCATCTCCTACTGGCAGGCTCCACAGTTTGTTCATCTTTCTTTTCACACAGCATCTTGGACAGGGCTTTCTACCCTGTAGGCTCATACTTGAGATACAGGTTAAGGGGCTTTGCCATAAATTAGGCCCTCAACTATGTGGTTCTAATATGAATTACTCTAAAGTCTTAGTTGAATCACTTTGGATATTCTCTTCAGCTCTTTCAAAGCCTTCTCAAGCTTTGACCATTTTTGAAGACCTCATGGTATGGGGACTTCATCTAATATATGGGATGGTTTTGACAGTTGCAAAATACTCTAGTGTTCCAAGGCCATTGTTTTCTTTTGCATTTCTTAGATGTACTGAAACTCCAAAATTACTTTTTATTGATTCTTACTCATGCTTATAGTTGAAAATTTCTGAATAAATGGTACATTCAGAAGATTTAGGGAGTTTGACTATAAATTTCCTTTTGTCAGTGATGACCCAATACAGAGGAAAAAGAATTATGGTATTTATAAACACTTAAAAAATGCAGAAGTGAGAATTTTATAGTAACTGTAAGGAATTCAAAACTAGATGTAGATAAGCCTCTTCAGTTTACATAGGAAGAAAGTAAATCAAATAAGGATTAAGTGGGTTGTACACGATGTACACTAGTTAGTAACTGAAGGATTACCAGATTCCTATTCCAGTGCTCTTTTAACTCTACTGTCCTGGGAGGTAAATGATAAACTCCTGAAGTTGTTCAGTTCTTTCTCATCTCTATTCCCCCCCTTTCTGCTATGTAGAATAAATAATAAATAATCAGTGTTCTTTCAAACCTTTTCCAAAAACAAAAGGGAAACAGTGAATGGCTGCTGATCTGAGTGTAGTTAAATATGAGACACTGGGTACGGTGTGTAACGAGTGGTTAAACATGGAAGACTTCCTACATCATGTTTATCTAATGTTTTCAAAGTCTTTAAAAAAAATACTTCACTAAGTTGCCTGGGCATTTACAGCAAAGTCTAACCTTCCCCATAACCATTAACACTACCCTGCAATTGTTTTCTTCCTGATTCTGTTATACAGGAGTGTGTTCCAATTTAGGGTACTTTAACTGTCAGAAATATCAGAAAGAGCTTTTGCACTTTAAGCAATCTTCACAAATTCCTGTCCAGTCGACATAGGGTGAGCGATTTTGAAGCAATCCTTGTTTTGACTTCCCATTGCCCTTTAACCTGAGATGTAGCTTTCAGCTAATTAGCTCTTTCTGACATTACCGTGAGAGTTATACTGTGCTCTACCTAGAGAGGTAGATTGGAGGAGGTCACACAACTCTAGCCTTGCTGGGATCTATTTGTAAAACCCATATTTTGTTTAGATACTTGACATCTAACATGTCAGTTGCTCAAGTGCTCGTGTTATCATTGTCAATGAACTGAAACTTACCATTTTAGCTGTGGGTCAGCCTTTTACTTGGTTTATGCTCTTATTGTTAGGTATTACTCATCCTAAGTTGTAATGAAATCATTTTATTTTACTTTTAAAATCTGAGGAAATATTAATTATCAGCATAGAATCTACCAGATTTACTTCTATAGGCATTTTACTTAAAGACAAGAAAACAACACATATTTTTAGCATAGTATGCTTTGGTAGGCAGCAAATCATAGGGCTGTGATCTGCTAGACCTTCAGAGAGAAATGAAGCCAATTAATGTACAATTACCGGCAGCAGTGCTTTATTTGAAGGGTCTTTTACAATGAAACTTTTTAACAGGCTAATTGTAGACATCTGCTTCATGTACCTTAGCAGTGACATAGCCAGTATTTGCTAAGATCTTCTGAGCTTTTACAGCTTTACACAAAAGGACATATTGGCAATTCTGTTTTCCTATATAATAAGGAGACTACACAAAATACTAAACTAGGATTCAACATTGTTGTAGAAATGCTCAATGTCACCAGAGCGATTGACTTGTTCCACCTGGCTTTCAGACATTTGGAGAAGTAAAACATGTGTACCTTAATTGCAAAATGTAGGCTTAATGAACATGCAGGCATTATGTTATACCAAATGAAACAATCGACATGATGGCAAGCTACTTAAGAACATGTCACAATGTTTGGCTTTTAAGACGTTTGCCTTTGGCAATGTTTCAGAGAAGAATATGTTCCTTACATTTGCAGTCCTGTGAGCCAATAATAAAGTGTTCAGCATATGAAGCTGGTATTTATTTTAAATTGCTATGTCAATATTTTTGTTTAAAAGCAGGCTTGATTCCCTGTGTGGACTTTGTTGAAGTTTTCTATCACTGCTTTTTATTTGAGTTTGATTTAGCTTCTTTTCCCCTGATTTTGTGTTTTGCAGAATGGCTTGCTTGAAAGCCTTCTGATTGGATTGGGGGGATAGAGTTGCTGTGTGAATTTTAAAGCCCAGAAAATGCAAAAGGGAGCAAACACTTGCTGAAGGCATCAGAGAAGTGACTGCACTCAAGCAGTGTTGGTTGTGTGACCTTGATGTTTACCAGAATAGCCACCACGTTTGGGATAATGGAAGCCCTGAATTCAAATGCCTCAGGATCACCTCACCACCGGCAGCCCTCTTTCTCCTACTGAGATGTTTCTAGGACTAATGCCAATGTTTAGTCCACTTGTAGGAATCTAAAATATCAGGCTTTTGATTTCAAAAATACAAAATAGGCCGAGATGGGCGGATCACAAGGTCAGGAGATCGAGACCATCCTGGCTGACACAATGAAGCCCCATCTCTACTAAAAATACAAAAAATAAGCCAGGCATGGTGGCACATGCCTGTAGTCCCAGCTACTCGGGAGGCTGAGGCAGGAGAATCGCTTGAATCTGGGAGGTGGAGATTGCCCCGAGCTGAGGTTGCCCACTGCACTCCAGCCTGGGTGACAGAGTGGTACTCCATCTCAAAAAACAAACAAACAAAAACAAAATAAAGTGAGCCATTTTGGAACACTGCATAACTGATTTAATCCTAATGTGATGTCAAAACAACTTTTCCCAGCAGTTGAGAGAATGCCTCATCTACCACAGATACAATTGCTTTGTAGATGCCATGAACTCTTCCAACAAATTGTTGGGCAGTTCTGTTCATGAACTCTCAGAATTCTCCATCCCAGGCACATTTCTGTGGAGTGATTAAAATTAAAATGGTCTTTTCATGAAGGCAGTATGAAACAATATGCATCATCTATATATACTGAGCTGAAAAAATATTGTATTCATAAATTAAATTGGACATTTTGAAAGGTTAACACAAAATGCTACTTTGCTCTTGGTAATCAATAAGGAAAAAAAGACTTCAGGTAATTAAAATCTGTGAAGTGAACATTTCTCATTTGGAAACTATTAAGAAGAATATAAGCAGACAGAGGCAAGAGATAAATAAGGAAAACAAATGAATCAAAATTTTTTGTTATGTGGTGGCAAGGGAATGTAATGATATAAAGCCTGAGGTCCGAAGTGTATAACATGTTTTTGCAGATAATGTAACATTTACATTATACCGTATGTATAAAACATATGTATATTACTTAATTTAATTATTAGGTGGTGATTTTAAAATATGACTGTTCTGTATGCCAGGCTCCAGTTTAGGTTGTTTAGGACCTCCTGACTGAAATTTTGGCCTGCAAACCAGCATGTAGCATGGGTGCTTGCCAGAAGTGCAGAATTTCAGGTCCCTTTTAGCCCCTACTGAATCAGAATCAGCAATATAATCATGTCTCCAGGGGATTCACAAGCATACTAAAGTTTGAGAAGCATGGGCTTGGATGACTCCTTTATAGTATGGTGAGCTGCCTCTTAAAAAGTCCTTTGCAGGCCGGGCGCGGTGGCTCAAGCCTGTAATCCCAGCACTTTGGGAGGCTGAGACGGGCGGATCACGAGGTCAGGAGATCGAGACCATCCTGGCTAACACGGTGAAACCCCGTCTCTACTAAAATACAAAACTAGCCGGGCGAGGTGGCGGGCGCCTGTAGTCCCAGCTACTCGGGAAGCTGAGGCAGGAGAATGGCGTAAACCGGGGAGGTGGAGCTTGCAGTGAGCTGAGATCTGGCCACTGCACTCCAGTCTGGGTGACAGAGCGAGACTCCACCTCAAAAAAAAAAAAAAAAAAAAAAAAAAAAAAAAGTCCTGTGCATTGTTTGTGGCCCTAGTCAGTAGTTTCTTGACTAAATATGAGGGCAATAACTGATTCTACAGAGGGTGTAAGAGTTAATGTGTCTTCTGTAGCACCTGCCTTTCTATCATGCCCAACTAAGGAAAACACTGAGAATGAAGACAGACTCCATGCCCAATACAACTTGCTTCTGAGCCCTGGTTGAACAACTTTTCATTTTGGCTCACAGCAATATTCTTTCCTCTGTCACTTGCCTATTGAAATTTGATCTGTTGCAAGGGTACATGATTTTTATAACCTAGACTTTAGACATTGTTGCAGTGTGAGTTTTTCGATTCTTTTGCTGGAATAATCTCAGCTCCTTAGAATTTTTCTAGAATTCTTACCTTGTTTATACATGCTCGATTCTGACCTTGCTTATAGATATATGTTTATATATACTAGGTATAGATACTAGAAGCATCGAAATGCTTGTCCTTCCTTACTACTTGCCCTCCTGGCTTCTTTGGAACCATCCAGCTAGTGATGTTTGGAGGGAGAGTTGGGGCTTGGTTCCCTTTTTGGTCCACTCTCAGCTGAGGGTACCTCAGATCAGAAAGCACCTCTATGCCAGCTCTGTGGTGCAATGGATGGTGTATTGGCCTTCTAGCTGAGTCTGATGTGTATATTCAACAAAAGCAGTACCTCAAGATGACTATCTACCACACCATTGCTTCTTGTTGATATAAACCACAACTGCATGTGCTCCTTGGCTGGATCAGTCCTTAGGTTGCCTGCCTATGGTTCCTGCTTCCCTCAATTAGCCTTCTGGTTTTAGGCACACCACTTCTGCTAGATAAAGTGTGTGCTGGAGTATAAAATTAACTGTGCTTTCCATTCCGTTTTCATACAGCTCTTAGGACATTGAAGTATTTTGTGCTTCTTTTCAGTTAACATGGAGCTACAAATATGTATTGTTTTATGACACAAATATTTTTGAGAAGGGTTACAATATAGGACTTCTGGGTAATATTAATTATCTACCTATCTCTATAATTATTTTTTTCCAATGAAGAGTAAGGCTCTGTTCTGTGTGGTGTGCAGTATAAAGATGAATTATAGGCCGGGCGCGGTGGCTCAAGCCTGTAATCCCAGCACTTTGGGAGGCCGAGACGGGCGGATCACGAGGTCAGGAGATCGA
>NW_016804554.1:1093158-1096612 GCF_001698545.2 Rhinopithecus bieti | reverse complement strand
AAAAAAAAAAAAAAAAAAAAGATGGATTATAAAATACATGGTCTAGAGCACCTGGTGCATATAAATGCTATGAAAACGTAAGTGACAAGAAGAACATTAAGTGTTTAGGTAGAAAGAAAGTGCACATGGATTGGTATTTAGGAAAAGGTTCAAAAAAGAGACAATATCTGAATAAAACAGAAATAGTCTAGGGAAATGGTATTTCCAGCCCAGGGCATAGGAAGGGTACAGATGTTAAAACAGATTTATATAAGATGCACCTAGAACTATAATAAACATTTAGGTGAAATTGAATATATGTGAAAGCCAGTGGTGGAAGACAGGGAAATCTGAACACAGCGTACTAAACATATGAACTGGATCTCTGGAAGGAGCAGAATTGTTAGAGAAGAAAGTGGGAGAAAAATAGTGCAAGGATACGAAGTTTGGCAACCAAGATGCCTGACTACTAATGATTAGCCATGGAAAGGTCCCAATTAGCAATGAAGAAATGTACATAAAGTCATTCTGTTTTCGTTTTGAGTAAGATTTCTTATTCACAGGGAAAAGGGATATACTAAAAACCAATGGCACCATCACGTTTATCCCCAACCACATTAACTCATAAACAAACAATACACAGGACATATGTTTGGCCAAATGCATCTAATAGATTGAGAATCCAGAAAACCCATTGATTAAACTTTGCAGCTCAGGACAGGCGAACCAAGGAACAATGATTTGTTCTCATGAACCACAGGAGAACAAGTAAGATGAGTTGAATGGGGAATAGTATAATGGAGGAAGCACTTTTCCAGGGCTTAAAACAGGGAGTACAGTAAAAACTATGACCCAGTTCATGATGTGACTTTTGGCAAGTCACTTCAAATTCCTGGGCTTCAGTGTCTTCATCTGTAGAAGGACAATAATCTCTGTAACTTTTTCCTAGGTCTAACATTCTTTAAATCTGTGATTCATGTGGAAATTCCTGGTCAATGTGAATACATTATAACTAATTTTCTACTTCCTTTCAAGGTCACAATGAATAAATAAAATCTGATTGAGAGATTACGTCAAGCAAAGTGATAAGGTAGGTAGTTTAAATTTCTTTCTCGATATCAAAATAATAGAATAATAGAAAATAATAGAATTTACGTTGAATCTTTCTGTTATTTTGATTCACATGGAACCATTGTTGGATACTCAGGTACGCAGGTATTAGTGGTAGAAGTGCAAAGTTAGAGTTTGAGAAGAAGCCACAGTGGCCCTAAGACTCCTATTCACTGCCTTTATGGCCTATTGGGCTGATCAGAGGAGGATGAGAGGATGGAACAAGTTAGAAGCTATGAGTTGGGGCTTTCTAAGGTGGGTTTGTGAGTAGGATATGATGTTGGGCATCCAGAAAAATAGTCTAGTCCTAGCCCCTGCCTGAGTCCATGATGCTTAAACTTCAAGTTATGTTTTTGGGGTTTTGTTTTGTTTTGTTTTGTTTTGTTTTGTTTTTGGTTCATACGGTGAAAGATTTTAACACAATTTGTGATTAAGACTTTTACTCTAAAGTGTCAAATAGTTTATGCATCTCAGGGAATGTCTGCCAATCAAATAGTTTCAATGGAATACTTTTTGAAAAAATTCAGTGTCTGTAATCACCTCTAATCACCTCTAATTACAATTTTTTGCACAGTGTACTCCGGAAAAAAACTGGAAACATATTAAGAGTTGTATTTTCATAACGCTATTCACAATTAATGCCAAGAAAGTAAAATTCTTAAGTGTGTAAATGTCAAGGTAAAGACAATGCTAATTTGACCTTCTTCAAATTTTATATGGAGGCTTGTGAAGTTTGGGTAGGATAAAGAGAAAAGAACCTTTTATTCTCAAAGGCTTTAAAAACCTGCCTTTAGTAGGCACTGTGTGCCATCTTTTGTAATCTCAGGTTTTATAGTCTCCTTTATCAATTGTAAGAGGTGTGAGAGGCTAGTTTATATCTTTCAGAAGGGACACCTGGGTCAACAGGTTTAGAGAACTTTGAAAGTTATTTGTATCTTTGCCAGTAACTGCATTGTGTGAGAATCGCCGTAGCTGGTGTGTAAACTACCTTTGAATAAGGGGCAGCAAATGGAATTTATCAGGGGACAATGCCCTTTGTTTAGAAGGAGCAACAAAAGATGAATAAAAGGACATAGCCAGTCTTCTGTGTTTAGTGTCCCATTTTTCCAGATAAAAAAGGGGATAATATTCAATCTTGATCGTGTGCAGAGGCCTTGAGTACTTTAAGGAGATGAAGAAAGAAGAGAAATGAAAAGGAAATAAAGCAACCAATATGTTCTTGAACTGTGACTTCAAGCAGCTGCATTTAAAAAACAACCATTACATTTTGTGGGTATATCTGTGAGGCGTATCCATTTTGTGTGCAAACACAATCTGATTAGTATTTGTTATAAGCTCATCTTGTCTGCTTTTATTACAGACATCACCTTCAGATGTGGGGCTACTGCAGCTATTAAATCAGGAATATTTAGCTATTATTTGTAATAAATGTCAGCAGGGCTGAACTGAAGCCACTAGGAAATGTTCAGGGCAGAAAACACACTGACATTCATTCATGCAAATTTGTACCACTGGTAGAATTAATCATAAAGAGGGAGGGTAGAGCATACAATGCATTTATATTACTGGTTTGGCCAATTCCCTTCTTCCTGAATATGAGAGTTATAATGTACAGAAAGCAATCTGCTGACAAATAGTCCCATGTGAAGTGCAGGCAGAGAGATTAACTTTCCCAAGCAGGCATGTCTGGGTCTATTGTAGACCATCCCTCCTTCCCCACACTGTCCCTGGTCCTCTGAGACAGCATTGTGATGTCCTTTTTCCTCTTTAAAAGAAATCTAGATTTATCATCCACATAACTCTTCCCTCTTAAAATTACAGGGACACTCTAAAGAACATTCCCTGCATACTACTGAGTGTTAGACCAGCTTACCCTATTATAAATTAGAGTGCTTACGTCACATGGGGAAGATGTGGCCTTAGGAACTGGGTTGTTGACTATTAAGAAACTGTCATTTACCAAAAAATGAAAGAATTTTAATCGTCCTCAATCTTCCTTGGTGTAAAACAAGGCTAAACAACCCATACAACTGAATAATTTAATCTCCGCAGAGATTATAATCACCATGATCAAACACAGCTCTCACTTACACTGAACGTCAAGGAGTATAATTTAATTCTATGAGTAAGTAAAGTTAACAGCAGAAAAGAATTAGTGCATTAATTTTTTTAGAAAGGTGAGAAAAATACAGGATGAAAGTATATCTTTAAATTTTTCTCATTTTCTTGTTGCATGAAATTATTATTCATTCACTAGGAAACAAAAACTGCTGAAAAGAGTTGACAGAAAAATTATAGGTGACTTGAAGGATATTAATTATTCCTGTGTTTTAGTCTTACGATTTTTTTTTTTTTTTTTTTTTTT
>NW_016804554.1:1075130-1092876 GCF_001698545.2 Rhinopithecus bieti | reverse complement strand
TTTTCTTTTCTTTTCTTTTTTAAGATGGAGTCTCACTCTGTTACCCAGGCTGGAGTGCAGTGATGCGATCTCAGCTCACTGCAAGTTCTGCCTCCTGGGTTCATGCCATTCTCCTGCTTCAGCCTCCCGAGCAGCTGGGACTACAGGTGCCTGCCACCACGCCCAGCTAAGTTTTTGTATTTTTAGTAGAGACAGGGTTTCACTGAGTTAGCCAGGATGGTCTTGATCTCCTGACCTCGTGATCCATGCGCCTCGGCCTCCCGAAGTGCTGGGATTACAGGCGTGAGCCACCATGCCCGACCTTGTCTTATGATTT
The DNA here is from genome assembly GCF_001698545.2 of Rhinopithecus bieti. Lineage (NCBI taxonomy): Eukaryota > Metazoa > Chordata > Mammalia > Primates > Cercopithecidae > Rhinopithecus > Rhinopithecus bieti. The sequence continues at coordinate 1,092,560 of NW_016804554.1, read as the reverse complement.
TAATAAAACACATGGAGAGCATTAGGTAAAATTATGCTTGATACAGTTAACACAAATGTGCTTTAAAAGATGATATACCAATATTTTTTTATAAAAATTAGGAAATTCTTCTAAAATGTTTCATATGTCTTGGAAGTTGGTTCAAAGTAATATTTATCTAAAGCAGTGTCATTTCCCTTCCCCTATTGCTTTATGCACATATTTATAGCATGCATACTACAAACTGAAGCACTTTTCATATGAATTCTAAATTGTGATAGCATCATATGTTTGACATTAATTTTCTTAGCTTAGGTGTTAGGAGAGCACTTTTATAAGTCAAATAGAAAGGGCAATTTTTGTTGATTAAATGAAAATTTTACTGATTTAATACAGTAACTGAATGGGATGATTTGTGCTTTAATAGGGTGATCAGTAGTGACATCAAGATGAGGGGTGGAAGCCTGTTTTCACCTAGGGGATACCTGGAATACCAGTGGAGAAAACCAAAAAAGCTGATGCAGCATTGTGATTTCACAACTTTCCAAAGCTGATCTACTCTTTTTACCAGTACCCTTGGTATACTTATTTATTCCATAACTTGTGCTACAGAATATTTACAAAATTATATAAACATATTTTAAAATAAATGGATAAAAAGAGTATACATTAATGACAACAGTACAGTAAATATCTGTTTATAAGAAAGGTCAATATCAGGGGGATATTTTCACTGTAGATATACAGACTAATTGCCCTTATATCCATCACTAAAGCTGAATCAGAATTTTGACTCTGGGTTTCCTGGTGGCCAAGAAGAAAAGGCAACATGACCCTTATGTAGTTGAATTGTTGGAAAGAAGAAAGTTTCAAAAATTTGAGGCAGATAGGCTCTATGGTGTCCCATGATCCCTATCTTCTGGTATTCATGCTCTATGTAAATCTTTCCTCTTGAGTATGATCAGGACTCATGACCTCTAACCAACAGAATATGGCAAAAGTGATAAGACGTATGTGATTATAGGCAAGTGCTTACATAAGATTGTAGCTCTTATCTTGCTAGGGCTTTCAGATTCTCTCCTTTACTGGCTTTGAAGAAGCAAGATACCATATTGTGAGCTGCCTTGCAGAGAAGGCCACATGGCAAGGGGACAGCAACCTCTAGCAGACAACTAACAAGAAACTAAGGCCCTCACTGTGGTAGCACAAGGAACTAAAATGTTGCCCACAATCACATGAGCTGAGAAAGGAATCATTTCCCTCTTGAGCTTCAGATGATTCTGCAGCCCTGGTTGACACCTGTCTTGAAGCCCTGTGAGATTCTGCAGCAGAGGGACCAGCCAAGTCGTTCCTGTACTCCTGGCCTGCAGAAATTGTGAGATAATAAAAGTATATTGTTACAGGCATGAAGTTTGTTGTAATGTTGTGCAGCAATAAATAATGAATGCATAATTTTAAGATATCATTTTCAGTTTCTTTGCCATTTGGGTGCTAAAACCATTCTTTATTTTTAATCCATCTTTGGAACCAAAGGATTGTTTTATCTCCCACATCAATTGCCTGCAGCTTCTTCTCCTCTTAAAAACTTGCTCCCTTTGCTCTCTGAAGGCAGTTACTTCACTTTCCTGTGTATACTCCCCTTTTCGTCTTAAGACAGCTCTCTTCTCTCTACACCCAAAGAAAAATGAGTGTTCAGTCTCTAGAGAGACTAGTTAATGTTTTCCCTTCCTCTTCTAAAAGATTGTGATGTTGCTTTAAATAATGAGCACAGCCCAATTTACAAAGTAAAAATTCTATAAGGGAGATAGTATGAAACACATTTTATACAAAAGTGTCAGTCTCTATTCTAAACGTCTCTGTGTTCACTTATTTACATTAATACACAACATTTTTACGAGAAAATGGAAGCACAAAGAGGCCAAATAACTTTCTCAAGCTTACACATTTGTTAAGTGCAAACTGGAATCAAATTCCCAGCGATTTGGTTTCAGAATCTGTACTTTTAACTACTATGCCATCCTGCCTCTCAAATGCTCTTTGTAGGGTAATACAGCAACTAGAGTGAATGTGATCACTGAATAAAACTGAATCTAAATTTTCTGGTGGTGCTAGCAAATGATGAAATGCACTGTCACTTAATTTTCATTGTGTTTGAAGGATGATTTTATGAAATGGGCAATGAATCAACCTCCATATTATAACAGAAGATTCAAAGAGTTGTTTTTGAAGACACGTTAGCATCCCAAGTTGGGCAGATGGCCTAAATCACCTCTTCATCAGGAGCCTTATGCCAGTGTCAACTTTGATTTATCTAAGCTTTATTTAAGAGCGTAGCATTTTCTTTCTACTTGAGTATTCTCATTAAGCTTTCAAATTTAAACAATATAACCAATGGATGTATCTTTTAGGATAAATCACCTTTGGCCTCCTGTAGCCACTCCTCTATTTCTTCTATGATTGTTGAAATCTTGTGTAGTGTAGTGGTTAATTTTAGATGTCAACATGGCTGGGCCATGGTGTCCAGAAATGTGACCAAGCATTATTCTGGATGTTTCTGTGAGAGTGTTTTTGGATGAGATTAATATTTCAATCACTAGAATTTGAGTAAAGCAGATTGCCCCCATAATATGGGTGAGTCTCATCCAATCTGTTGAATTCACGAATAGAACAAAAGACTGACCTCCTCTCAGTGAGAGGTTATTCTGTCAGCAGATGACTTGAGACCTTGAACTGCAGCATTAGCTCTTCTTGGGTCTCCACCCTGCCAGCCCACCCTGCAGATTTTGGACTTGCCAGACTCCAAAACCTCATAAGCCAATTCCTTAAAATAAATCTCTGTCGATGTGTATCTATACACGCATCCTATCAGTTCTGTTTCTCTGGAGAACACTGACTAATACAACAGCCATATGCTTCAGGGGAGGTTGGTCTTCCATTTCACGCATAGGAGGTGAAAGTGAGAAATGAGGGAAATTCTTCTGGGGACATTTTGGGAAATATTTACTCAATGATGAAGGATGATACAAAAGAGGAGACCCTTCCTTTTATCACACCGGACTTTGTTGGCAGTTGGGATGCCAGGAACCATGCTGTTCAATTCAGATGATGGAAGAAGGTTGCCAGAGGAACCAAGGCAATACTCGCAGGATGGCAGAGCAGAAAGCTGAGATTCTGGGTGCCTGAGGTATCATTTAGCTGCTGAATGGGTCAACCTAAGAAACTTGAGTTTAGAACATCTTGACATGCAAAATAATAAATATCTATATTGTTTAAATTAATCCTAGTTGAGTTATTTTATTTGCTGCTGAAATATTGTTTATTATAATATATGTCTCTAGGGAATTGAACTAATTGGCCTGCTATTGAACTAATTGGTCTGCTATGTGTAGTAATTAGGTATTGATTACCAAATAAAGTTACAACCCCATAGGAATATAGGTCTAGGCAGTTAATGTGTTTGAACAATAAGGTGTGGTGGGGCTTATGCAGTACCTGAGGAGGGTAAAATCTACCTAAAGGGACAACTACTCAGCTCCTTTAAAATGCTACCATTTGAATATTAAACACTGGTATTGTATTTTTTAGCAAATCTGAAAATCTGTATTTTCTGTGAAATCTCTAAATTTTGAATGTTTATGATTAATTCAATTTATAAAAAGAAAATTCAAGTGGGCCAACAATCAAGGTTGAAGACTAGATTCCATCTACATGCATCTAGTTTGTATTTTCTGTGGAGAATTTACAAAGAGAATGCTTTCTTGTCTAATTTTATGTTACGTAATTAGTATTTACCTCTTCTCCATTATACTACACAGGTAGTAGGAGTAATGATTCTAAAGGCCATTGTTGGATAACAATAAAAAGACTACTTTGCCTGAATATGGAAGAATATTTATCTTCCCATTTGTTTTAATTTAAAGCATTGTAAAGCAACTGAGATACAAAGTTTAAAACAGAAATAATGCGGAGCACATTTTTTTTTTTTTTTACCACCACTTAAGTTTAATATTTGTCTTTCAGAAGACCATTTCCTCTGCAGAGAACTATGAATTTTATTTCCATTTTGTTTTGAAACATGCTTGCTGATTTAGCAACATAGTTCATCTAGATTTTAAATTCAATTTATGTGAATATACAAAAATTGCTGTGCTGCTCTGGTGATTTCTTTGACACTGGTAAAATTAAATAAACTTCTGAAAGTTATATATTTTTGCTATCGATAACATATAAAAGTTGAGAATGAAAATTATTACCATTCTTTTCAATTAAGATACAATGATTCCTTTTGGTTAATGACAATATATGACAAATATACATTTTGGGGGGATAGCTGATGATATTGTCTTTGTAATGCTTCAAGATTAGGAGTATTACCTTTTAAATAACTTGTAATGCGGTCAATTTGTGAAGTCATCTAAACCCTTAAACTTTTCATAGTTCCAACTCGAATAACATTTTTGGGATAAGAAGTTCCGTATGTTCTGTAATAAGCAAATAATGTGCTTATTTTTATTTAATGTGCTTCCTTTTATTTATCCCCAAACATAGATTTTAAAAATGGACCACAAACATAAGAATAGGTGTATAACGTGTCTTCCTAGATGGGACTGTGCCATCACACTATGTTTCTTTGCACAGTTAAAAATACTTTAAGCCAATAAAACTATAATGAAATGGATATAGTGATATTCCTGTTATTCAATGCAGTGGTAAAAAAAAAAAAATAGTAGTAACAACTCATGCCAGCATGGTATCATTTATCAAAGACAACTTACACTTTCTCTAGGATATGGGTCCTGCACGCACATGACAAAGGCATTCTGAATTTTCCTTTTGATTTGCTTATATCTCTTTTCAGGCTCTTGGCTAATTATGCCAAATTCTATAGATCAGTCTTCTATGTGAATAGAACAAATATATGTTAAGTAGGATAGAAGTTTCTTATTGAATGTGTATACAGAATTCAATGAATAACAAATATGATTTAACTCCTTAGGGAAGGAGAATGAAATCAAAATGCTTCAAACACTGAGCCTTGGTGTTCACAATGAATTGAAATAATCTGGTCTTCATTAAATGTGGAGTTCCCACCTGCCTGAGAAGACTTTTTATTATGTAGGGATTCTGATGCTCTCCACTTTATATTCTGGGTGCTTAATGACCATCCATGCAAAATAGAACCTTTAAGGAAACATTGACCCAAACTGATTTATTTTGAGGTTGAATTATTTTAAAATTTTAATCATCATCTGAATGCCATGTGCAGGACGAGGAAAATTTTAGAAGTCCTGGAAGCAGTAGGGTAGGGATGGGAAATTTTGTGTTTATTAAATTTAATTTGAAAGCTTCCACATTCAATTTTTCAGCTGGCAGTTTTAAACCAGAGCATTTATATTGGTTAAAAATTAAATTTTTAGCTGGGCATGGTGGCTCACACCTGTACTGCCAACAATTTGGGAGGCCAAGATGGGCAAATCGCTTGAGGTCAGGAGTTCGAGACCAGCCTGGCCAACATGGTGAAACCCTGTATCTACTAAAAATACAAAAATTAGCCAGATGTGATGGTGGGCACCTGTAATCCCAGCTACTCAGGAGGCTGAGCCAGGGAAATAGCTTGAACCTGGGAGGTGGAGGTTTCAGTGAGCCAAGACTGCACCACTGCACTCCAGCCTGAGTGACAAAGTGAAACTCCGTCTCAAAAAACAAACAAACAAATAAATAAATAAAATAAATTAATTTTTTTACCATGTCTAAAAAGTTGATTTATTCTTGTTTGTCCTCAACCACTCCAATGAAAAGAATGAATATGAAATGTTTTTGTGAAATTCCTACAGTGTATCAGTTTTATTTTTTTGGCAGTTGTGATTTCTCTGGTTATTTGAATATGACCTAGTGATCCCATATGGCTGCGATATGAAGTACTTAAATCTCCTCCAGTTGAAGTAGAAAATATGTCAGAACTCATTAAGAAGTTACCCATACACTGTATTGATTTTTATAAATTGCTTCTTAAATTATAGTTCAGCATGACACACATGAACGTCACTGAGATCAGTTATTATTTGGACTAAATTAATACATTTTGCAAGTAGTTACTGTCATAGCTATTCTCTGATGCTATGCCATGAGTAATCCTTGTCCTTTGGTAAATTATTTAAAACCCAGACTTTTATTTTTATTCTCATCAAAGGTATATGTTGAATAAATTGTATTTATTGTTATGTTATAGATGTCAACCCTGGTGCCTAACAAATTATGACCCTTCTCAGGTCAGTCTTCCCTATCTACAGCTATTGTTGGAGAATCCAACCTGTGCAGATGATGGAGTTCTAGTCCCCTTGATTTAGCTGATTGACCCTAGGAAGGTACCAGTAGCATAAGCAATGGCTGGTGTGGAAAGGTATTCAAGGTCTATCATATTCTCTGTTGGGAATTTGAATTTGAAAATAGGGATATAATTAGTGATTAATAAGGGTGAGAGGGTAAAGCTGAATGATCTCATGGGATAGAGGTAGAACCCTGAGTTATGACTAGAAGCCAAAGTTCCGAGGAAGCAGAATTCTGCCTAAGCAGAAGTTACAAAGAGGGGAAAGGATTACAGATCTGTCTCTAGCTGTATGAACAGGAATAACAAAGCATGTAATTGGTAAGTAACCAAATTAAGGTAATACCAGAACAGTGGTGTAAATATTCTGCCATGGTACAACAGTTTTGCCTTTCTGGACAGCAGAGTATCTTGGGTTTCTGTAGCCATATATCCTTAGGGTACACTTCCCATTACATAAGATAATTGAAGCATGTTTCTATTTCTTGACACAGCGAACTATACATTTTTGTTTTTCTTTTTTGAGATGGGGTCTCACTCTGTCACACAGGCTGGAGTGCGGTGGCGCGATCGCCACTCACTGCAAGCTCCACCTCCCTGGTTCACACCATTCTCCTGCCTCAGCCTCCCGAGTAGCTGGGACTACAGGCACCCGCCCCTATGCCCAGCTAATTTTTTGTATGTTTAGTAGAGACGGGGTTTCACCATGTTAGCCAAGATGGTCTCAGTTTCCTGACCTCATGATCTGCCCGCCTCAGCCTCCCAAAGTGCTGGGATTACAGGCATAAGCCACTGTGCCCAGCCTTCATTTTTTTTTTTTTTTTTTTTTTTTTGAGACAAGGTCTCTCTTTATTGCCTAGGCTAGAATGTAGTGATGCTGTCATGTCTCACTGCAACCTCAACCTCCAGGGCTCAAGTGATCCTCCTGCTTCAGCCTCCTGAGTAGCTGGGACTACAGGTGCATGCTACTGTGCTAGGCTATTTATTTTTGTATAGAGGCAGAGTCTTGCTATGTTGCCTAGGCTGGTCTTGAACTGGCTTCAAACAATCCTCCTGCCTTGGACTTCCAAAGTACTTGGATTACAGGCATGAGCCACCCTGGTGAGCCCAGAATCTACTATTGACATGAAATATTTTTTAGCTTTCTAGTATTTTAAAGCAAATAGAATCCTGTATACTTTAAGAAATGGTGGGAGCTAAAGTGCCTCTCACAATTTCCTCTTGTCCTCTTCATTCCCCATTGTTACCCACTGAGACAACTCTGTAGATTGTCTTGCTTTGTCCTCTTCATTCCCCATTGTTACCCACTGAGACAACTTGGTAGACTCTGTTCCCTCTTCATAGAGTTTAAAACCCTAAACTCTATGAAGATAGATACAGATAAGCCCATGAATAAGTGATGAATAAAAAAGTAGGATCCAGACACACAAAGGTATTTTTTTCTTTTGGTGGATTTGGAGAATTATTTTATCACAATTTCTATCATGAATGTTTGGCTATGGGACCTTGTTCTTCTCCTACTATACTTATTTCTACCGTGATCACATGCAATATCATGAAATTTCATACAACTATAATCTTGATAACTCTAGCTTAAACCATTTCCCTGAACTCCAGACTCTTCTGTCCAATTGCCTACTGTCTTAGTCCATTTGTGTTGCAATAAAGGAATGCTGGAGATTGGATATTTTATAAAGAAAAGAGGTTTATATGGCTTACAGTTCTGAAGGCTGAACAAGAAGGATGGTACCAACATCTGCATATGGTGAGGGCCTCAGGAAACATATACTCATGGCAGAATGTATACCCTCATGGCAATGGGGAGCAGACATCACATGGGGAGAGAAGGATGGAAAGAGAAGAGAGGGAGGTGCCAGACTCTTCAACAATCTACCCTCTAGAAAACTAACAGAGCAAAACTCACTCGTTACCATGGCACCAAGTCTTTCATGAGGGATCTGCCCCCCATGACCCAAATACCTCCCAGTAGGCCCTACCTCCAACACTGGCAATCAAATTTCAACATGAGATTTAGAGGGACAAATATCCAGACTATATTTACCTACCAAGTATCCCTTTATATCTCTAATAAGCATCTTGTAAAGTAGTGGAAAAAAATAAATCATTATACAAAGCAGTTGTATAGCTATACTGAACTTAAGAGAAAATGTTCTACCACCTGGTAACAAACATGTTGAATCTGGTAATTTGGCTAAAGCAAAGCATCATAGACTTTACAAATTAATGTTAATTTTCATATATTGATTTATAGCTCTGATAATATTTAATTCATGTTTTTGATTTTTATTTATATTTACATTTCTTTATTAATATAACAAGTTTATATATAAATTTATGTTTTTAAATAGTTAGATAACCATAAACAGTTTAAATTATTATTGATCATGAACAATGCTTTCTTTACCTCTAAAATAAAATGTGTCCATGAGAAACCTCAACAGACTCCATTATTACATGTTGACATTATATGTTATTCACAGAATAGCCTTTTCTCTGCAAGCATCTTTATAACAATTTTTTTTTTAATTAGACATTTTTAGAGTGGGAGATGCATGATTTTGTTGAATAAAGCAGGGTAAATTCATGACACCTCTTTGATGTGTCAAAGTAGAAAAGCAATTTTTAAAACCAAAATATATACAAATATTCCTTCCATCCCCTTTGTTTCTAACTCTTACCAAGTCTTTGAAAGCAAAGGTTATGATTAGAATGTTTATTGGGGAGTTATTTGGCAATATGAATAAATAAGCTAAAAGGTTAATTTTTGAGAATGTAACTGCTTCAAAATATGTTGATTTGCTGAAAATATTTGGCTTACTGGCAGCTGGACTTTCTTGTAGGAGTACATGCTTTTGTTTTCTTTTCACCTCCTGTTCTTTAATAATTGCGTTATGGCAAAAAGGTCGAAATGACAGTTAAGTGGAGGAAGCTAAAGCTGAGATAGAGAGTAAACAAGGGAATTGTAAAATAAAATGGAATTCCATTGATAGTGGTAACAAAAAATGAAGCCTCTCCTTGCTGCTAGTATTGCCTTTATCACTGGTAATATTAGTAAAATAATCTCCAGAATGTAACTCAGTAGAAGTACTTCTGCTGTTACATTTTGTGTGATTGTAGAAGGATTGTTTGTAGAAAAATAAGGTTTCTTAAAAGGCAACTGTGTGTAAGAGTCTGTAAGAGGTGCTCCACAAATAATTTTACATTTACAAAAGTCTTCAAGATCTGTGTTGTTACCCTGTTTTGCAGGCTCTGAAACAGAGGTACCAAGCTGTTAAGTAATAATGTGCCCTGGGTTAGACAATGTGTACTAAACTTAGGTTTCAAACCCAGGATTGTCTGGCTTCCAAAATCATACTGTGGCCATTACATCCCTTTAATAATAAAAAACAAACAAACAAACAAACAAACAAACAAAAACATGACCATGGGATGCCAGGCATTTGGTAAAACTTAAGCCCTATGTTCTTGTAAACTTGTTCTAATGCCAATTCCTATATTTATGTCCTAATAGTATTGGGAGCATTGCCTACATTTTAAACCTTCAAAGGTAACTAATTTAAAGAGAAAAGCATATTTTTATGTTTGTAATTTCTAAGGTATCAAAATAAAAAACATAGTAGAGTTATTTTTTAGTTGCACTTTTTAGAGTTTTTTTTTTTTTTTTTTTTTTTTGAGACGGAGTCTCGCTCTGTCGCCCAGGCTGGAGTGCTGTGGCCGGATCTCAGCTCACTGCAAGCTCCGCCTCCCGGGTTCACGCCATTCTCCCGCCTCAGCCTCCCAGGTAGCTGGGACTACAGGCGCCGCCACCTCGCCCGGCTAGTTTTTTTTTTTTTTTTTTTTTTTTTTTTTTTTGTAGTTTTTAGTAGAGACGGGGTTTCACCGTGTTAGCCAGGATGGTCTCGATCTCCTGACCTCGCGATCCGCCCGTCTCGGCCTCCCAAAGTGCTAGGATTACAGGCTTGAGCCACCGCGCCCGGCCTAGAGTATATACTAAAAAAAGTAATAGTGACTGAATTACCTGTCTCTTATCTTAAGACGGTTGTCTTTCAAGTGTCCATAATGATATATTTAACATTCTTACAATATGCAGACCAATATACTAGTCACTTGTTATGTTTCACATTATCAGTATTACTCTTACTACTAGTTCCCAAAATTAGAGACTTTATCGGTGCAGTAAATCATTTGCAGGACTACTGAGTATCTTCCTTTATTTCTCCATGATAAAGCAGTACTTCCTATTTGGCCATGGTTTTCAACACCAAAAAGCAATTCCAGTATTTATTTTTAGGAACTCTGTGAATTCTGCAGATATCAAGGAAAAGATGGTGGTATGTACCTCTTAAAAGACTAAATGAGAATTGGCAAGCACAATAGTTTTACCAACCCCACAGCCACCTCCTTCTAGCATGGTTGCCTAGAAGCCTAGGGTCGAGTTTAGTTATTTGTTTGTTTTTATTTTTCTGAGATGGCATTTCACTCTGTTTTCCAGGCTGGAGTGCAATGGTGTGACCTCAACTCACTGCAACCTCCATCTCCCGGGTTCAAGTGAACCTCCTGCCTCAGCCTCCTCAGTAGCTGAGACTATAGACACGTGCCATCATGCCTGGCTAATTTTTGTATTTTTAGTAGAGACAAGGCTTCACCATGTTGGCCGGGCTGATCTCGAATTCCTGACCTCAGGTGATCTACCCGCCTTGGCCTCCCAAAGTGCTGGGATTACAGGCGTGAGCCACCATGCCAGGTTTAGGGTTAAGTTTAAAACACAGTTGTTGTAACTAATTCCTATTCCTGGTTAAAAAATCCCTTCTCATTTTTACAAGTTTTTCATTTTACTCCTGAAATTTGTTTTGTTGTCCTATACTTATATGTGCATTGCTTGGGTAATATGTTTATATTTTAGGCCATCTCCAATTCTTTTTAGAAAGAACATATATTCTCTTTCCACTGAATAACCACAGCTCTCTTGTATGAAATAAAAATAAAAGATAATTTAGCTGTTAAATCTATGAAGCCAAGGAAAATTGTGGCTAGAGAAATAATTTATTGACTGTATTAGTGAAATTTGTCATTGTTTTATGACACTTCCTATATAATAATACTACCTTTCAAAAGTTAGTTAAAAGGGTTGCCTTTGTAAACTTTTTTGGAGCATTATCTTACCAGCTGCTTGAAAAATGTGAAAAGGCAAAGCACAAAATGTGTATATATTTGAAAGTTGATCTTCACCACTAAGAGGAAATAGTGGCTTTTGACTTTTGTATTCATTGCACACAGCAGTGAATGGGTGGTTATTGTACGACACCAAACATTCTGTAGTGAGATTTGCTGTAATAACAGAAACCAACAGGTTTAAACCTCAGAAATGACTTTTTAAAGGGCAGGCATTCAATTTTGACAAAAATGTTCAACAGCAGGCTTGAGGGTAAAATACAGAAATGTAAAACCCTATAATTAGGCAGCTTATTTAAAAACACACGATGAGAGGCACAGATGGTTCATATTAACAAAAGCAAACAAACAAAAGACCGTAAACAGGAGTATAAAACTAGCAATGGCAAGAGGTGAACTATAATACTTTAACAGACTGGCCCTAAAATATGTATGTCTTGGTCATCAGCATTTATTGTGAATTGGAGGTACAAGACAGTACAAGTCATTGCTCGAAAAAAATTTACTATCTCATGAAGGTGATAGAACTTACATCAGTTACATAAATCTATATACAAGTGAAATAGCTATATAAAATTATTTGTACAGGAGTATATAATAAGTTTTGGAGAAGAGAGAAAAGTCTCATGCATGAATAAATACAAATACAAATTCAAGTTGCTATGTCTCAGTACATTCCAAGAGTTATACTTCTCTCCATCTGTTCTTCTGCCAAATTATACAACACTAAAATATAGAAAAATTGTATTTGTTTCCAAGACTAATCACTGTATTCAAACCATTAGTCTTACACTCAGAATATTTATGAAGCATCTACTGTGTCTGCATGATATTTCATTAAAAGCTATGTGGGGGTAACATGATAGCTTTTTTTTTTTCTTTTTTTCCTTTTTTGAGATAGAGTCTTGCTCTGTCACTGAGGCTGGAGTGCAGTGGCGCGATCTCGGCTCACTACAGCCACGACCTCCCAGGTTCAAGCGCTTCTCCTGCCTCAGCCTCTCAAGTAGGTGGGACTACAGGCACCTGCCACCACGCCCGGCTAATTTTTGCATTTTTAATAGAGGTGGGGTTTCACCATGTTGGCCGGGCTGATCTGGAGCTCCTGACCTTAATGATCCACCCACCTCAGCCTCCCAAAGTGCTGGGATTACAGGCGTGAGTCGTGATGCCCAGACAGAAGATGATAGTTTGGATGGGGAGATATTCATAAGAAATACTATGAATGGTTTTGTTCTTATGAGTGAAGTGGTTTGTGATTATGGATGGGGAAAAAAAGGAAGTGAGAGTGAAGGTTTGTGTTCCACAAACTGTATGTTGGGCTTGCTTTTCCTTCCTTCTTTTAGAAATCTTTCGCCTTTCTTATATTTGTCAGATACTTAAGTACTGAGCCCAAGGTGGTGAGAGTGGAGGAAGAATGAGATTGGATTGCTTATGGGGCAGTGTTTTAGTTTTTCTTTTCTATTGGCCTCAAATCTTGACTTGAGTCTTGGTCACAGTAAATTCACCTTTGTGACTGTTCTTGACTATGTATATAAAGAAGAATTAAATTAATTTGCTTGTCTGGAGGGTTGGCATCCTTGATCTTTCCCAGATTGAGGGCCAGAGCAAGGGAAGAGAAGAAGCAGCCTTCTCAAATGCCAACTGACTCTAAACTTTGGTTTTATGAATGTCCTAGGTATGTGATTGTTGTCCTTCACAGATACTTTCTGTGATAGCATGTGATGTGGTCAATAGAAAGTGAATTTATTTGATCTCTTAAATAAAGTAAATGGTTTCAAGGATGCCTGCTTATATGGAACGCTATTCCATACCAAATTGCTTTTATTAACTTACTTTATAAATGGAAAAACTGAGTACCACAGAAAGTTTGGTGACTTCCTAGCACTGCTCAGCAACTCATTGTCAAAATAATGTATACTTCTGAAACTGAATGAAAAGCCTAAAAATCAGGTACTTGTATATGTGCAGTTTTTTTCTCAGTCCTCATAGAGGCTCCATTATGTTTTCTGTGGCTACTTGTTTCTTTCAGCCAACCATGCTTCAAAACCACCAGCTCTCAGAAACAGTAGCTCTGGGAATAGCACCACTGTTGGTATTTGGTTCATCACTGACCCGGGAATCCTGCTCCGGACAGCAGCCCATCTGCACAGACATGCCTGTGATTGACCCATAAAATGCCCTCATTCCATGAGGGCCAATACTAATTAGATTGAATGAGTTGAACAGGCCACCGGGGGTAATAATGTGTGTGCAGAAATCTCCACCATATTTTTCATTTTCAAAACTGTAAACTCCACTTGTCAGAATAAAGAATTTTCTTTCCATTTGCAAGATTTCTCACTGCCTCTAACTTCTCCATGGTTCCTCTCTGCTACATTAGCCCTGAATGAGCTATAAATGGGATAAGGTTGAGCACAGGAAGATAGGATGTTCAAGGGGGCAAAGCAGGGAGGGCGATCCTTTTCAAAGCAGATGTTCTAATGACTGGTTCAGTCTTCCGGGTGGTCAGCTCAGTCATCAGTACTAGAACTATAGACAGTGTACCCTTCCAGCTGCTAGTACTTTTGTCATACCTACTGTTGCATTCAATGCCAGTCTGACAGCACAGTGTTGGCAGAATTTTTCTAACCTCAGGTACAGAAGAAAAGAAAAACAGTTGCACGATGAATGGATCAGAGCCATTTCTTATCTCTTCTTGGAAGAAAATACTTTTTTTCTTATTCTTCAAGCAAATGAGGATGAAATAAGGCAGCATATGGTAGGGAAAGAGATGAATCAAAGAATTTCCTTATGTTTCAATCAATACTAAATGCTACATTGACATGTATTCCACTGGGAGGGTGGAACTGGGGATGCCATAAAATAATTAAAGGCTGGTACACTGAGCATATGTGTGTCCTTCAACCAAATACCACAGGTAGTTAAGCCTTTTTCTGTTTGCCTCTGTGGCAGGATCCTCCTTCCTAGTGGTGATAGAGAAGTATCTACAGATGTTTTCTGCAGATGTCTCCCAGTGGGGCCTCCCTCTTACTGTCTGCTTTCTTTCATTGCCTGTTTCCTTTCTTAGTTCCCGTATCTATTTGTTTCCTCCCAATGAACGTTTTGCTGCTGTTTTGTCTCTCACATCTGTTTCCTTGATCCCTTGACTCTGATTTAACTTTGTCCCCCCTTCTTCCTTGCACCTGTGAGGTAGCAAGAAGACCACCTGTTCTTTTCCAGATCTCTGGTCAAAACTCACTTTTGGAAAATAGTTTCAGTATATTACCACAATAATTACATTTCTAAAAACTAATAGTTGGGTATTCAAAAGAAAAAATATACATGCACATACATGTACAATAGAAATAGGCTTCCTGTCTTTAACTTAAATCATCCACTATATGTTAAATATATGCTACATTTAATGCATTCATTTATTTAATACACATTTACTGCCTAAAAGGACCCACAATTTAGATTTAGAAAGAAATTTGCCTGATCTGCAATGAAACAGTACATCGAAAAGTAAACTAATACATCAGTAAAAATCAAAACTTGGTCCATTAATATTGAAGTATTTTTTTCATCTTCCATTATGACACATTACTAGTATACTAGAGAGAATAAGAGAGTCCAGTAAAGGACCAGCTGACATATCCTGTCAATACACGGGTTTTTAAAAGCTCTGTGCAATGGTAGCATATATAGTCTCTTAAATTTGTTACATATTTCCTAGAAAATCATTTTTCTCTTACTTCTTTGTACTTCTACCCTTTCTCCTTTAGGTTCTTCTACAAAACTTTTGTTTTCTCATTTATTATCCCCATACTATTGCTTGCTTTTATTCTCTATTCTTCTAAACTGTCATTCAAATTATACAACTAAATAAATGTTAAAAAATTGTAATTTATATCTGGTCCTGCAGTCAAAGATAATTTGATAACATAACAAAGATTTATTATACATTTTTCTTTAGTATATTACATATAGTTAAAACTGATATAGAACCCTTAGGATGCATTTGTAGCTAACTAGTTACATATCCAATCTTTCTGTCTCTCTATCTAGTCTTGGAAACTAAAAATACAGAAATATGCTCCTTGTTAAAGACAAAAGAAGCACAACCATGCTGGAATACAAGAATTTGTACAGATGTTAAGAATGTGCTTCAGCCTGGTTCTCGCATTTAAGAATCAATTGTAAAAAATAAAGAAAATTCTAAAGTGTATCATCAGGTTCCTAGAAATAAACAGTATAAAGTGGAGGCAGAAAGGAGATGAAATGGGGGAAATAGAACAGAAGATGAAAATAAATGCCAAACTTGGAGGCATTAAGATAATTCCGTAAGCATATTTTTTTCTTGATGTTAATTCTCATTTTTGTTAGGACACTTTGTCTTAATAGCAAAGAGTTGATTGATCATTTTGACCCTAATTTCTATCCTGAGTAAAAGTCACAACCACAAAAGCAAATCACAGTTTTTTTGGTGGGTGAAAATAAGCCAGATATGGACCAGCATACTCTTGATGCTTGTATTTTTGTGTTAGAATATGTTTGGGGAATGCCTGTATTTGTGAACCCTATGGATATCTAACCACGTTCTTTGCCATGATATTTGACAATATGTTGCTAAAGATGTCTGTGAACCAGTGAGAATTATCTCATTTTTATTTTCAATGCCTGAGGACAGAAAAGAAGCAAAGATGACTTAAAATAATGTTCTGTACCCAGGATTTTTGAAAAACACATACTTAACTACATAATTGGGTGACTTCATTTAGGAAGGAGAAATTAGCACATTTTATTTAAAAATGAATGTTCCAAGGGCAAACAAGACTTTAATGAAAATTCATTAAAACATTTTTTAAAGTACTTTAAAATGTATTTTTTAAAAGGTACTTTAAAAAGTCCTTGGGTGGAAATATACTCATTTCCAATACAAGCACCGGGTGGAAATATACTCATTTCCAATACAGACACCTCTCTGGCATCATTACATCAAGACTAAAGGACCATTTGAACCTCTCAACCACCAAGGGGAACAGAGACTTGAGCTGAGTAAAGTGAACAAATCGCTCCACTTTAGCAGATTTTTTAAAAATCAGACTTCTTTCTAAGGTTTTAAAACAAAGTTTCAGAGTTTGTCTCTCTCATGAGTTCCTCTGTAGTGTTTTTCCCCTTTCATTCTTTCATCCTGAGTGAGTAGTAAGTATATACTTTCATAAATCAGTAGTTTTTCACTTTTATGCTCCAAAATCAACTTTATGTATGACACAACAGAAGAATGAATATTGACTAACACATTAGCATATATCAGCAGCTCTGATTAAAAGCAATCATTGTGTGTATGTGAGAGAGACAGAGAGAGAGAAAGACATTGTTATAAATATTTTTTCTAAGCATTTTAAAAGGGAAAAATCGTGGAACTATTTGTAAAGCATAAAGAAAAGGTCTCAAGAAATAAAGAATAATTAATTTGGAGCAAATTAATTTGACCCACTTCAACACCATGCTGGTAACTCTCCTCTTCATATTACTAGCAGGAGAGTCTTTTTCTATAGAATGCTTAAAGTAGGATGTCCTTGTTTTAGATTGCCTATGGTAAGCAAACATAGAATCTATGGACTGATGAAACATCACTCTCTGTGACCTCATCTAAAAGGGTCAAAAAGTTTGTCAAATACTGAATGGAAGATCTTGTGGAGTCATATGGGAAATTCCAGAGCTTCCCCAGCTTCATCTTTGCCTCTTGAATCTAGGGAAGACTTCTAATTCACACGTGTCTCATTTGATAATCCAACCCTCTTTGTTGGTTCAAAAATAGCTTCCATTTATAATATAACTAAATTCGACAGCATTATATATTAATAATTATATTATTAATTATGAATTATTAATTAATATTAAATATTCATAATTAATATTATATAATATTGTATAATATATAATATATA